>NC_133325.1:610084361-610426444 GCF_042186555.1 Aquarana catesbeiana | reverse complement strand
GGACTGGTACTAGACGGCTTTACTCCAGGTTTAGGAGCCACCCAAAGTCAATCAGTGTGGAGATAACCTGCTCCTTGTGGATCAACAATTGCTTCTTGTCCTGGGATAGCAACAGGAGTTTGTCACGGTAATGGTACAAGCGTATCACTCCTGTTCTGATGAGGGCCACCACGGCCAGTAGAACCTTTGAAAAGACTCGGGGTGAGGTTGTCAGCCGAAAGGGAGGAAGGTAAACTGCAGATGTTCTTGCCCAACTTGGAACCGTAGGTATTTGTGGAATTCCTCTGTCACAGGCACATGGAAGTAAGCATCTTTTAGGTCAATTGAGATCAGGCAATCGCCTGTCTGCATGGCTTGTTGAATAGTAAGGGAGTAACAGTGTCTTGAAGGGGCTGTGGACACTTGGAAGGAGGCGACCACAAATTAAATTGACACTCCAATCTTCAAGAAACAAGGTGGGTACTCTTACCAGATCAGTAGGACGCATCTACCATATAGCAGTGCATCAGTAAGGCAAAAAGGGGATGGTCATCCAGGATGTCCAACCAGGTAGTATCCTCCGGGTCCCGACCACCAATGGAGGGGTGGTGTCCTAGGCAAGCTGTGGATCTCCAATGCACCCGATCACCGATAACGGAGGCAGATGATTCATAATAGACCCATGGAGGAAAAGAAAAAGGGACTCCACATAGTGCAGATCAATGCGATTTAATACTCCAAAAGGTTGTACAAAAAATAAGTGATCACAAACAGATAAAAGGCATAAAAATGGCAATGTGGGAAGCTGAGGTAGCTGGCCCTACGCGTTTCGACCACACAGTCATCAACAAGGGCATAAAACAGCCTCCCCACATTGCACTCATATATATACTGTATCTAGTTTACAAATTCAACAAGCACCGCCCCCGTCATGGCGGAACCGCAAGTAGATGTGATAGGATAACATTAACAAGTCTAATGAATATACTTATCATAAAAATACTATTGCATATATAAAAGAAGTTCTAACTTAATCCATAAGGCAAGGAAATGGGGCAGTGAAAACGCCGTATCCCACAGGGAACTGTAGGCATCGGCATCTCCGCTTCCCTGTGTCTCAACGTCGGAATAGCTTGCGTTCCAAGCCTCATAGGAATCTCACTGTGGGGGGATGACAGCCGCCGGCCAATCAGCAACCGGCATCACATCTCGCCTGAGTCTGGAGCATGCGCTCCACAACTCCTACATGCCAGAGGACGTGAACAGCCCCCTGACGTCATCGCAGCCACTGACGGAAAGAGAACCAATCAGCGGCTGGTATCAAAACAGCTCGCAGAGCGGGAGCTTGCGCTCCAAACCTTCACAACGAGGGGGGCGGAAGACGGCTGAGATAACGGCTCAGTGATTGGCTGCTTGTGTTCATAAGGCAGAACCTACACTCCCTAGTCTGCGAGGGCAAAATCCGGGATCTGTAGTGTGCTGAGCTGTCATCAAAGGAAAATAAAGTCAATACTTCAAGAAACCTGGGGGGAAAGAAACACCCCAGTATAATATTCAATTTTAAATGCCAGATCCCATTCTGTCAGTCTGGTACGGCAAAGTCATACCTGTCCAGACCCCCCAGAGGGAAAGTAGGGCAATGCCACAATGCCGGCCAAGAGGGACAAGGGGACCAGAGAACCCAAATAATTCAAAAAGAACAACTAAAACCGATACTGGAGGTGTTTGAAAAATAAAATCACCTACCTGGCCAAACCCCAACAGAATAACAAACTGTCAGGAGATATCTTAGTATTCTCTAAGAGTACCCATGGTGCCACATCAATATGGGTCGGCAGAGTCAAACGTGCACCCGCCTCATCAAAGAATGCTGAGCGACGCCACAACGCCAATCCCAAAGGACAGACACACAGGGGAAAAAATCAGAAATGCATAATCAGACTAGAAAGTTAAAATTAAATAATTATAAAACCCCATAATAAAGCTAAACCAATAATCAATAGTCTGATCTCCCAAACAAGTATGGGACTAAGCCCCTCTACCCAAACCAAGATGTTTTAGAAGTTTATAGAAGCAGGGGTGTGCCACGGATATAACGAGGAGGTGTATCTCACGCACGGTTGATGAAACAATTAATGTCCCATTCCACGTTCATACCGTGCGGTGAGTAACATCTCAGCTCGTATATCCAATAAGTTTCAAGCCGTGACACACCCCTTAGGCGAGATTCACCCCTCCAGTGAGGGACAAACTTGTCGATAATCAAAAAAGAGGTACCTGTAGGATCCCTATTATGACATTCTCGATAGTGCCGGGGCACACTGTGCTTGATACAGCCCTTTTTAATTTTTGTAATATGCTCATTGACTCTAGTTGAAAATGCCCTAGTTAATTATTCAATTTTAACTTTCTAGTCTGATTATGCATTTCTGATTTTTTCCCCTGTGTGTCTGTCCTTTGGGATTGGCGTTGTGGCGTCGCTCAGCATTCTTTGATGAGGCGGGGGGAACGTTTGACTCTGCCGACCCATATTGATGTGGCACCATGGGTACTCTTAGAGAATACTAAGATATCTCCTGACAGTTTGTTATTCTGTTGGGGTGTGGCCAGGTAGGTGATTTTATTTTTCAAACACCTCCAGTATCGGTTTTAGTTGTTCTTTTTGAATTATTTGGGTTCTCCGGTCCCCTTGTCCCTCTTGGCCGGCATTGTGGCATTGCCCTACTTTCCCTCTGGGGGGTCTGGACAGGTATGACTTTGCCGTACCAGAGAGACAGAATGGGATCTGGCATTTAAAATTGAATATTATACTGGGGTGTTTCTTTCCCCCCAGGTTTCTTGAAGTATTGACTTTATTTTCCTTTGATGACAGCTCAGCACACTACAGATCCCGGATTTTGCCTTCGCAGACTAGGGAGTGTAGGTTCTGCCTTATGAACACAAGCAGCCAATCACTGAGCCGTTATCTCGGCCGTCTTCCGCCCCCCTCGTTGTGAAGGTTTGGAGCACAAGCTCCCGCTCTGCGAGCTGTTTTGATACCAGCCGCTGATTGGTTCTCTTTCCGTCAGCGGCTGCGATGACGTCAGGGGGCTGTTCACGTCCTCTAGCATGTAGGAGTTGTGGAGCGCATGCTCCGGACTCAGGCGAGATGTGATGCCGGTTGCTGATTGGCCGGCGGCTGTCATCCCCCCACAGTGAGATTCCTATGAGGCTTGGAACGCAAGCTATTCCGACGTTGAGACGCAGGGAAGCGGAGATGCCGATGCCTACAGTTCCCTGTGGGATACGGCGTTTTCACTGCCCCATTTCCTTGCCTTATGGATTAAGTTAGAACTTCTTTTATATATGCAATAGTATTTTTTTGATAAGTATATTCATTAGACTTGTTAATGTTATCCTATCACATCTACTTGCGGTTCCGCCATGACGGGGGCGGTGCTTGTTGAATTTGTAAACTAGATACAGTATATATATGAGTGCAATGTGGGGAGGCTGTTTTATGCCCCTGTTGATGACTGTGTGGTCGAAACGCGTAGGGCCAGCTACCTCAGCTTCCCACATTGCCATTTTTATGCCTTTTATCTGTTTGTGATCACTTATTTTTTGTACAACCTTTTGGAGTATTAAATCGCATTGATCTGCACTATGTGGAGTCCCTTTTTCTTTTCCTCCATGGGTCTATTATGAATCATCTGCCTCTGTTATCGGTGATCGGGTGCATTGGAGATCCACAGCTTGCCTAGGACACCACCCCTCCATTGGTGGTCGGGACCCGGAGGATACTACCTGGTTGGACATCCTGGATGACCATCCCCTTTTTGCCTTACTGACGCACTGATATACGGTAGATGCGTCCTACTGATCCGGTAAGAGTACCCACCTTGTTTCTTGAAGATTGGGTGTCAATTTAATTTGTGGTCGCCTCCTTCCAAGTATCCACAGCCCCTTCAAGACACTGTTACTCCCCTGCTTGGGAGAGGATCTTCTGGTTTATTAAATATAGACTTTTGGGATTGCCATTTTTTCTAGAGACATTTATTTGCATATTTCTGTTATGTCATTATATTTTTTTTGGGTGTTTACCACATATCATTTTGAGTTTTATTCATTTATCTTCACTTATAGATCAGCGCTGCACTTTCTTATTTTGACACTATTTGCGACTTGGTTTGTTGTGTGCTAGCAGCTTTTGTTTTTGGTTTGGTTCACTGGTTAGCGCAGCTTTTTCCATTTTCACTATTGTTGAATAGTAGTCAGGGTCTCCATTTTGAACTTTTCGTACTTTATGGTTTTGTTGAGGTAAGTTCGATCTATCACTGGACGCCATGAACCATTTTTTTTCTGAACTAAGAGAGGGGAGTACACCCCTGGAACTCTTCGTCCTTTGGGAAAGGTACCACCGCTCCCTGTGTTCTCAGCGAATCCACGTAGGACAGTAACACCTGTTACTTTACTTCTGACCGTGGTAGCAGGGTGGAAATAAATCTGGGGGGAGGAACACTGGTGAAGGACCATGTGTGGCCTGAGGATACCATCTTTATTATCCAGTAATCTGAGATTGAGGCCACCCAGATGTGCCGGAAGAGAAGCAACCGAGCTCCTACCCGACCCGCCTGGGCGGGCCCAATCTCAAAACGATTTATCCGGCTCACGTCCACTGGGCGCCTGGCTTTTAGTGGTCTTCCAGAAGGGAGCCTGCCCTCTGTTCCAATTTCTTCTGAAGTCCTGACTGGGCCTGTAAGAGCGTGCTTCCCTCGAACGCTCGGTAATGCGTCTTCTAAGCTGGGGTCTCTTCTGACCGATCCTGAGGTAGGAAACCCGACTTCCCACTGGTGGCCCGGGCTATAGTGCTGTCCATCCTGTTACCGAATAGTGAGGAGCCCTCAAAGGGGATCCTAAACCAGGCTTGTTTGGATGCCGGATCGGCAACCTAGGGCCGTAACCACAAAGCCCGCTTGGCTGTGACCAAAGACAGCATAGTCCAGGCCAGCAAATGGTTAAGATCAATAGAAGCTTCCCCCAGGAAGGCAGCTGCCAATTTCAGTTCCTGGACTGCTGCGCCTCTGGCTAATTCTTCTAAAACCCCTGTGAGTACAGAGTCCACATTCTCTGTCCAGGTTTCGATAGTCTTGGACATAGCCGCTAAGGCCAGAGCGGGTTTGCAAGCCATACCAGCTAGCCCGTACATTCTCCTGAGGTCTTGGACTATTCTTCTCTCAAGACCTTGAAGGATACCGTATCCTCCAAGGGAAGAGTGTCATGTTTTGCCAGACGCATCAATGCTGCATCCACGAGGGGAGCGTTTTCCAGATGTTTCACTTCCTCTGCCTTGAAGAGATATAATCTGGAGCTTTCTTGTCTATCTTGCTCCACTCCTCGTCAATGATATCCTTCAATTCCAAAAGGAGTGGAATGTTAGAACATTCTTTTGCCAAGTTTTTAAATAACTTCCTTTGTTTAGCCGGCGGAGTAGAAGGGTCTTCCCACTTCAGGGCATCTTTGACTAGTGGAGAAACAAGAGCAAAGTCGAAACACCCGGCAAACTCGTCTCCTTCTTACTCGGTGTCCGAAGATCTGGGAGAAGCATCGTAGGGCTGAGATGGGCCTGGATCCTCCTGGGCCTCGTCAGCCAGGGGGCCAGATAGTGTGGTGGACTGGCTCTGCATGCGGGTTGTACTCCACTCTTTTAGGAACTGCTGGACCACATGCTTGACAAGAGACTCCATCTGTTGGTTTTCTGTCTCTTTTCTCCAACCACCCGGGCAAAACATGGGTCACATAGTGACTTGCCCTATGGAAATCATGTTCCACATCTCCAGCAGGCACTGCGATCAGAGTGGCTGTCATGGCAGTGGGTCTGGTGACTGGAGGAGGAATGGGAACATCTCCTCTGATTGAAGGAGGAATGCGGACATCTCCTCTGGTTGGAGGAGGAATGGGAACATCTCCTCTGCTGTTGGGTCCTGGACAGAGAATCACGTTGGGACCTGAATGATGAGTGGTGATGCTGCGGCCTGGCAAGGTCTCTGTTGTCCTGAACCACAATTTGGCAGTCTGATCTGGAAGGGCTGAAGGAAGATAAAAACAGAGGGGGGGAAGGGGGAACGAGATCTGATGTTAAATGCATTCCCAACTAACGGAAAAGAATTTCAGTCCCTCCCCCTCATCTGCACATACTTTGTGCGTGAGGGCTGGCTTCAGGAAGGTGGTGACCTGTCCATGACTCCTGGACAGAACGTCCAAACCAAAGGAAGGAATCGCACAGGATTGTGTTGATATGCAGATATCTCTAGGACAAGCTGCCAAGCTAAAAAAAAAGTAGCTAAAAAGAACAGATTATATATTTGTGTTTTCCCTTTTTTTTATACACTTCTCCTTTAAGACACCGCAAACACCCCCACAGTGGCTTAACATGTCCCATGCAAAAAACTGGACTTCAGGGAGGCTGCTGCTCACTGCCTCTAGGTATCCCCACTTGGCAGAGGCTGACAGCTCTTTAAATCCCCCGTCCGAATGACGTCACCACCGCCCCCCACCTCACACCTGCACTGTAGAGAGCCACCGAACGGTGCCTGTGCAACAGCCGGGCACACCACCGCTCTGCACATGCGCGAGCCAAGTCTCAATGTCATGGAGGCCTCGCCCATGCGCGGAAGTCAGCGGCGGCCGCAACCAGGATGTACTGCGGCGTCCTGGAACGCAGAAGTGCTCTAGACGCCATGAGAGCTCTTTTACAAGGCAAAAGAAAAAACTAGCAAGGGGAGGTGTAGAAGAGACACAATACAGAGAGACACAAACAGCTGCCATGGAGAAAAAAAGTAGAAACAGCAGACCTTGCCAGCCAAGTCGCTTGTCAGATATCAATCCCAGGCATACACAGACAGCCTCCCCTCCACCACTGGGGTATCTTGTGCCTGAAAACAGCCACTCGCCCGCATGGCTGGGCTCTGAGCTTGCACCGCATAGATGGTATGTCGTAATCCAGAAAATATCCCGACTGGATGCCAAGCAGAAACAAACGAAGTGTAGGTCCATGGAGGAGGACAAAAAAGGAACGCAGTCTCGAGTGGTGATTTAAAATTTATGGGTATGGGGTCCTATAGCATTGGAAAGGAGTCGGGGTTAACCCACACGTAGGATGCCATGGAGTCTGTCAGGAAAATGATATTTGATTATTAAGATTCAATAGCTAAACTACATATGGGCTATTAAAGCAGTAGTAAACCACTGCCGGAAAAAAAGAACTGGCCCCTGTAAGAAAAATGCATAATGTGCTAGTATGCATCACATACTAGCACATTATGTGAAACTTACTTTAAAACGAAGCCTATCCAGCGTCTCGCTGTCACCGCTGACAGGGCTTATATCTTCACCTGGTCTTCCTTCTGGGTTTGTGGCCTCCAGCTACATGAGGGGCCCGGGCCATCATGAAGTCACTCCCGTGCATGCATGTGGGAGCCCTAGGCTACAGCATGGGCTCTGAAGGTCCGGCATGGTATGCCAGACCTTCAGAGTGCATGCGCTGTTGACACCACTGGCTGCATGCAGTGTGAGTACCTCCTAAGCTGTGCAAGTTTAGGAGATATTCACAGTACCTATAGGTAAGCATTATTATAGGCTTACCTGTAAGTACAATTTGAAAAAATGGGTTTACTACCACTTTAACATAAATTCCATGTTAGGAAAAAAGGCATCTAAAACCAGTTTCATCACGGTCTAGGCTTGTGTTTATTAACACTTTCAAAACATTTGTAAAAGTTTGTGTTAGCTTAAGGGACATGTAGGGCTCTCTGCTTCCTACTGAAAATATGTCTTGACAATTGGAAAATTAACAATTATGTATAAGTCATAATACATTTTTCACAACATTTGTTTGGTAAACTGTAAGAACGTGTATAAGCAATATAAGACAGGCTCTGTCTTGTATAATAAGCAGATGTACAGCAAGCAGGAAAACTCAGAAGAATTAGATAGACATAGTCCTAAACTGCAGTGTATGAGATCAAATAAATGTCTTTATCTAGGGTTTTAGCCATCCAATGTGAGTCTCCAATAATAAAGAGGAAAAAGTGATATTATTTTTTTCTAGTGCTGTGATTCAATAGAATAGCCCATGTTATTTTGATTACAAACAGCCCAGTTTTCCCCATGGGGTACAGGTCCTTAAGAGGACCCACAGACTTTCAAGATTTTTTTATATAAATAATTTTACTAATAAGTGTTAACCTCTTCCCACTGGCCATACACATATATGCGTCTGCTCGAAGGGTGGGCTTCAATGCCAAGAGGCTGCATATATGCATCCCAAATGTAAACATTTCTGTGCTGAGAGCGCATGCCCTGCATGCTCCCCACACAGTTATCGGCAGGTACCGGAAAGCTTCCGATGTTTACTTGCGATCAGGAGAGTTCCAATCATGTGACCGCTGTGACAGCCAATCACAGTACTCATATGATTGGAAAGCCTGCCTTCACTTCCCGGCATTTAGAACCTCTTAAAGGGCCAGGAGGTAGTGGCAGGAAGGGGATAAAGTAGCCTTGTTTCAAACCTGGAAAAAAAAAATGTTAAAATGGGGGGCAGGAGGCGGAGCCTAGCGGAGCAGACATGCATTGTTAGAGCTCCACACCGCTGAGGAGAGAAGAGAAGGACAAAGCGGAGCCTGCAGGCTCAAAAGGTATCCATTTGAACCTTTTTGCCCCTGGGAACAAACTGTGAAAGTTTGGGCAGGAAATATGGTACTGGGAGGAAACCGTGGCAGAAATAAAAATCACCTCACAAAGAGCTCACAGGCACTCACTGCAGCTGAAGCAGCTCCAGTCACCTCACAAGATACAGCATCAGGGCGCTCTCACAGACAGAAAATGTCACAGCAAGACTCTCCATTTGAGTCAGATACAGAACAAATCCTCTCACAAACTTCTCCACAAGCCTCCTCAGCATCCCCAGTAATATTATTACAATTTGAAAAGATGCTTCATAAGCCTTTAAAACAAACCTCAGACCAAATAACAAAAAGCCTAACCAAAGAAATAAGAGAGCTGGGAAACCGCACCGCAGCCCTAGAAATAAAAATGGATGAAATTGAAATTACAACCCAAGAAAATATAACAGAATTGGAACAATTAAAAAAAGAGAATTTAATACTTCAAACTAAGCTCGAAGATTACGAAAATAGAGCCAGACGTTCAAACTTGCGCATAAGGGGAATACCTGAAACTGTGACAGACCTGCAAGCTACTATTACTGCTCTATTACAAGAACTAAAGCCAGATATCCCTATTGAACATTTAGAACTGGACAGAGTACACAGAGCCCTCACAGCCAAAAAGAAAGATGGACCCCCACGTGATATAATCACAAAATTTCATTATTACAGAACGAAAGAACAAATACTAATTGCTGCAAGAGAAAAAAAAGAACTTAATTTTCAAGGACACAATTATCAAATTTTTGCTGACCTATCCCAACTTACTATTACTAAAAGACGATCCATGAAACCCCAACTAATGGAACTGCAACGCCACAACATTATGTATCAATGGGGCTTAACCTTTTAAGTCAGATTTAACTACCAAGGTACAATTTACAGAAGCAGATCAGCAGATGAACTACAACAAACCCTTTTAAAATTAAATCTGACAGAACCCACAAGCAGCAACACTCCCACACGCAGAAGAATGGCATCATCTTCACCTTCAGGCAGCACCCAGAAAATTTCAGAACAAAATGGGAATCATCATTCTCACAAAAGAGGCCGTTATGCCACATCATCCATGGACCAAGAAGATTCAATGGACTGACATCCTAATTCCTGATATCTCTTCATTTATTATACTAAGAGATGGTTCTCTATAAAAAACCTATATTTATAACTGAATGTAACTGCATTCTGATAGTCACACACTGTGTGGGATCATGTTACATTCCAGTTATATTTCTTATTACTTCTGATTCATATAGCCTTAGAATATATAAGTGAAATAAGGAAATTCTTGTTCAGTTATATATTATCAGGTAATAACAATAGATTTATTACTTTTTAGGACAAATATGTTCAATAATCCAGAAGTAATGGAAGCTTTTTCTTTCTTTTCTTAAAACAAATATATTATTACCTAACTAGTTCCTAGAATTATGTTTTTGTTTATTCTAATCTGAAGCAATACAACCTCAATTTTATGAGTTAACATATCTAAACAGTTACATATGAATAAAATATGTAATTGTTTACTCTAAAAGGGTTAAAATCCCAAAATAATTCAAACTATCTTCATCAATACCAAAGTTATTAACAGTACCTTTCTAACTGAATTATTTAGCCTAGGGCAAGACTAACCATATACAACCACCCTGGAATAAATAATTTCAACAAAAACTATATTCTGCACTCCAATTAATGAAACATCATTTTGATGTCTTTTGACATAGCACTTCTCTCCTGTAAGCGGAAGATCCGTGTACCCCCATTAGCCCTCCTCATTCTCCCAACCATATTATGTGGGAGTGTGACGAAGGCACTTATTCCCCTGAGAGAGATATTTATTCTCTTTCACGGGTAAATTGTGATTACTTGCAAAAAATTATTTATACAATGTATCAACTAATCTCATATGTTTTTTGTTTACTCTTTACTCCAGAATTCACTGGTTTCTTTTCTATCTATTCATCTCTTCAGTCCACACAGGTTGATCTGCGCAGTCAGCTCTGCATAACAAAAAGTAAGTCAAAACTATTTGGCAACACTGAATATACTTTCCCTGAATGTTCAGGGAATAAATGTCCCTCAAAAAAGGACCAAAGCCTTCCGTACTTTCCATAACAAGAAGGCTCACATAGTATGCCTCCAAGAAACACACTTCACCAAAGATTCTACTCCAAAATATATTTCTCCTTTTTATCAACAAATTTACACGGCTTCTGCCTGTACCAAGCAAAGGGGAACTCTAATTGCATTTCACCGATCCACACCATTCACCTTATCATCAGAAATTAAAGACCCAGAAGGTAGATACCTGATACTCATGGGTTATATAATGGATACAGCAATCACGGTGATTTCCTACTACGCTCCTAACAAACAACCTACACCATTCCTCTCACATATATTACAAGTGATTAATACACACAAAATAGGAACAGTGATAATGTGTGGGGATTCGAACCAGGTCCTCCTCCCATTTCTAGATAAATCACCTTTTACACCATCCAAAATAACCTCTAGATTACCTTTTTCTCAACTTCTTTCCAAATACAATCTGGTAGATTCGTGGAGAGAAAGTAACCCAATGAAAAAGAAATTCACTTATTTCTCGCACCCTCATCAAACCTTCACCAGAATAGATCATATTTTTCTAACAATAGGAATGATACCAGAAATTATTGCATCAGATATAATTCCGATTCCGTGGTCTGACCATAATGCAGTATACACTACTATAGCCTCAGCCATACCAAAAGCGCGTGACCCAACGTGGTACTTACCGGACATAATGCTCAAACACCCACTACATCAGATGGCCATTGAACAAGCTTTAAAGGAATACATATCAATTAATAATACAACAGACATCTCCCCAATAACACTGTGGGAAGCTCATAAGCCTGTCTTGCGTGGTACAATACAAAGACAAATGGCACTATTTAAACGGGAACGCAAAAATCTAGCAAAAAAACTAGAACTCAATTTTAATGCAGCCTACATATCATTTCAAGATAATCCATCTCAGAGTACAAAATCTCATCTGGAAAAATCTAGATCGGAATACGATCTATTTCTCACTGAGTCAGTTGATAAATCCCTCAAACGCTCCAAACACAATTTCTACATGAATACAAACAAACCAGGTACATATTTGTCTCGGGCATTAAATTCAACTAACAAATCTTTCAAACCAATACGTTTGAAATTATCAAAAAATGTTTACACTTGTAATCCAGTTAAAATAGTCCATAAATTTCACTCACATCTCGCAACTTTATATAAGACAAACAATGAATTTAATCCTACAGAGGCTGAATCATTCTTCTCAAAAATAACCTTACCTGAGTTATCTCAGAATCAAAAAAGCAGTTTGGATGAGCCTATAACTATAGATGAAGTTGCTAACGCCATAAAAGACCTAAAACTTAACAAAAGACCAGGCCCAGACGGCTACTCGGCTTTATACTATAAAACATTCTCAGAAATACTCTCTCCCATTCTCACTGAAACGTTTAACAAACTTCTAGATGGACATTCTTTTCGGCAAGAAACACTAATGGCAATTGTTTTTATGATCCCAAAACCCCTTTCTGATGATACTTCCTGTGTGAATTATCGGCCTATCTCTCTGTTAAACCTCGATATTAAATTATTAGCAAAAATAATAGCAAAACGCCTTAATAGCATTATAGGAAAATTAATACATAGAGATCAAGTAGGCTTCATGCCAAATAGACAGGCAGGCGATAATATACGCAGGGCAGTGTTATTGGCACATATTGCTAAAAAACGGAAAATCCCTTTATGTTTTCTATCTCTCGATATTAAGAGGGCATTTGACACAGTATCCTGGCAATATATGCAATATTCATTACAAAAATGGGGTTTTGGACCCCACTTTTTAACATGGATCAAAGCATTATATAATAAACCCAAAGCCTATATAAAATATGCTGGATACAAATCTGAAGCCTTTAATATCGAAAGAGGTACCCGACAGGGTTGCCCATTATCTCCCTTATTATTTTCCCTTATACTCGAACCCATGGCCCAATACATCAGAACAAACCAAACTATAACTGGCATTGAAGTAGGAGGTATTACACACAAATTATGTATATTTGCAGACGATATATTACTTTTTCTATCATCACCACAGGTCTCTGGTCCTAACTTAATACCAGCTCTTGATGGATTTGCAGCCCTATCCGGCCTTATGATTAATCCTAAGAAATGCCTAATGCTTAATATTTCACTCACAAACATGGAATTGATCCCGGCTAGGGCTGCACTCCCATTCACATGGGCAGAAAAATCAATCCCATATCTTGGAATTCATTTAACAGCATCTCATTCTGACTTATTCTCAACCAATTATCCTCCTGTATTAAGACAGATCACAAATCTAATAAAACAATGGTCGCAACTTCCTTTATCCTGGATAGGGAAGATTAATGCAATCAAAATGACTATTCTACCCAAATTGCTTTATCTATTCAGAGTCCTCCCTATTCCAATTTCTTCCTATTTTTTGAGAATAGTACAAAAAAGAGCAACTTCGTTTATATGGGGCTCTTCTAAACCACGTATACCTATACACACACTACATCTTCCCAAAAATAAAGGAGGCCTGGGATACCCTAATTTTACTAACTACTACAGAGCAGCACATTTGGCCAGTCTGTCCAAATACCATGCAAAACAGGAAATCCCATTATGGGTATTTATAGAGGCTTCAGAAAATGACCCACTATTAATATCAAATTTATTATGGCTTGATCCTAAAGACCGCTTTAAAATTCATAATCCCATAACTAAACACTTCTTATCTCTCTGGGATAAACTAAAAAACAAATATCAGTTACAATCTCCACACAATCCTCTCCTTTCTTTTATCAGAAATCCGGCCTTTTATCCGGCATGGATCTACCCAAATTCTTTTAAAGCTTGGACAACATCAGGCATTCAGACACTAAATGACTTCATAGCATCTAAATCATTCCTTTCATTCCCATCGCTTAGAGAAAAATATGATCTACTAAACTCTGAGATATTTAGATATCTCCAAATCAAAAATTTCTATACACCATTCCTAAAGGGGGATACACCATTATCCCAATTATCCATTTTTGAATCAATCTGTACAAAAGATCCATTTGCTAAAGGTACAATTTCATCACTTTATAATCAATTATATGGAGTAGCAAATCTTAATAGACCCTCTTACGTTCAGAGGTGGGAGGAGGACCTGGGACGAACTTTAGAAGACACGGACTGGTCTAACATATGGCTCACATCTAAGTCATCTTCACCCAACTTCTTAGCACTGGAGACAAATTATAAAGTCCTAACTCGCTGGTACCTTGTACCCGCTAGAGTGGCAAAATATTCACCTAATACCTCAGCTCTTTGTTTTCGAGGATGCCCAGAAATAGGCACATATTTACACATATGGTGGACGTGCCCAGTAATCCAAACCTTCTGGAAGGAAGTCTTCGTGATTGCATCTAAAATATTTAAAAAAATAATACAACCAGATCCATATTTAACTTTACTTAATCTAAAACCGGAATGGTTAACACTCTCTCAATTCAAACTTATGATCCAACTAATAACGGCTGCAAAACAAACAGTGGCCAAGGCATGGAAATCTCCTACATTGGTACTAGCAGAAACAATTCACAGAATGAATAATACAATGTCCCATGCTAAGATGGTAGCCATCGATCAAAATCAAATTCCAAAATTTGAAAAACTTTGGCATCCTTGGATAAAACAACAGTTCCTGTCAAACTTCAATGACTCTGTCCTGTTGCCATGGTAACAGATTAAATGACTTACAGAGACACCCATTCTAAGGCTTCAAAGAGAACTAAAAAGAATAATAAACTGACGAGCGGGACAACCTTGTGGACCATACCTCTACCTTTCAACCCTTTTTCTTCTTTTTCTTTCCTTTTCTCCACCTTACGATTAAAGCTCATTATCAGAATTTATTTGACCTATATACACTCTACTTGTAAACAATATGTATAGTAGGTATAAATCATTTAAATACCTACAAAAGTAACTAAGGAAATTATATATATCTTTAATTTAGGTTTACGTAAACCCAATGTTTAATATTTGAAATGTCATTATATTTACCTATAGAAACCCTACTGTAAAACAATGAGCTTACTTTATAGATCCTTGTAAACTTACTTTATGTATCTTTATAACATTGTATACTCAATAAACTTCTTTTGACAAGGAAAAAAATGTTAAAATAGGAGATTCAAAGCCAGAAACATGTAATAGATAAATAAATTGAAAAATCTCAACTTTTTAAAACTCTGTTTGCCTCCACCTTGTCCCATCATCTGCATCTGGGCATCCTTATTGGTGATTTATGCTAAAAGAGTATGGAGGGGAGGCTAAATCTTCCGTTCCACTAACTTTCTGGAAAGGAAATGAAAGAAAATCTCCCCCAAGGGGACCAATACATCAAGCCTTAAAAAAAACTTGCTACTTTTAATCTTTCCTCATTCTACAGATAAGAAAAAACAAACAGGCTTGTCAATTTCTCTATAATCCTGATTTTAAAATATAAAGTTTTAAATGTAGCTATCATATGATTAGTTTGACTGTAATTTTTCAAATGTATTCCTGTATGCCTCTCTTTGTGCATCTTTATCATTATCTCTTATATTTAAAAAGCATAAGCCTTCCAAAACAAATTAAAATGATTTAAATGCATTAAAGTATATAAAAAGCCAAAAACCTTTTTTGTTTTGGCTATAATGTGGGTGGAATAAAATTCCTGTTCTGTTTTTATTGATATCTGGGTCTCAGAACAACAAACATGAGGTGAAATCTCTTCAACTGAACTCCAAATAGAAGAAAAAAACCTGGCAGGGGTTTCCCACTCTATTCAAAACTAAGAAAAACGTTTTCACCTGGACATACACTTTAAATGATGATCACTATTCAGATAAACAAAGTATTATGTAGAGTTAGGAAATCAATCTAATGTTCCTTTTACCATTCTTTATATCCTTATAGTCCATGCTGACACAATGGGATTGATTTACTAAAACCGGAGAGTGCAAAATCTGGTGCACCATGCCATAGAAACCAATCAGCTTCTAACTTTAGCTTGTTCAATTAAGCTTTGGCAAAAAAAAACTGAAGGTTTCAATGCAATCTGCACAAGGGTTTGCACTTTCCAGTTTTAGTAAATCTCCACCAATGCTGAGACCAATTAAACTGTATTTTCAAATACAACTCACAAAGCTGACATATCTAATAGGCAAACTTTAGATATAAATTGTGTTTTTAACTTTCAGAAAGATCAGCGTTCAGGATACTACTTCATTAACATCTGAGCTAAAAGTATTTAAAATTCAATTACAAAAAAACATTTCCTTACTTCTCAGTAAGGAAATTCCTTTTACAACTTTTGACGTCATGTAAAGGTTTTTTTAAAAAAAAACTGTAGATGAAAGCAGATAGATCCTAAAGGTAAGATGCAAATAAACAATCAGAAACACACAGTTTTCATTAACAGTATTTTATTCTAAATAACAAGAGTACTGCTTTACCAACGCCCACAAGTTTGACATTCTGGCTTGACGCCATTCATTGAAAATGTATCCTCAATTTTACATTTAGAGACCTTTCACACTGGGGCGGGGGCGGCGTCGGCGGTAAAACGCCGCTATTATTAGCGGCGTTTTACCGTCGGTATGCGGCCGCTAGCGGGGCGGTTTTACCCCCCTGCTAGCGGCCGAGAAAGGGTTAAAACCACCGCAAAGCGCCTCTGCAGAGGCGCTTTGCCGGCGGTATAGCCGCGCCGTCCCATTGATTTCAATGGGCAGGAGCGGTAAAGGAGCGGTATACACACCGCTCCTTCACCGCTCCGAAGATGCTGCTGGCAGGACTTTTTTTACCGTCCTGCCAGCGCATCGCTCCAGTATGAAAGCCCTCGGGGCTTTCACACTGGAATGCAAGCAGCGGCACTTTTGGGTCGGTTTGCAGGCGCTATTATTAGCGCAATAGCGCCTGCAAACCGCCCCAGTGTGAAAGGGCTCTTAAAGTAGTGAAATTTTTAAATTTTTTAAGTTAGGATAAAAATATGCATAAATCACATCTATTTCACAGAGCTCAAAAAGACACACAGTAATGTTGCGTATACGTACTCCTCGTAGAGTTCGTGCTGTGCGGGGGCTTGGTGTTGGGGTCCTTACGTTGACACAAGTCCAGTCCATGAACAGGGTGGGGAGGAGTTCATGGACCAAGAATTGGTTGCTCCAGCGTGACCAGTTCTGTCACATGCCTTTGCTCCATGAGATCCGTGAGAATAATCCTGATGATTTCAGGAACTTTCTACAGATGACGGACCCCGTATTTCACCGTTTGTTGGCTTTGCTGACCCCTTATATTAGCAGGCAGGATACCTGCATGAGGCAAGCCATCAGAGGCTCATCGCCACCCTGCGGTACTTGGTGACGGGGAGAAGCCTGCAGGACTTGAAGTTCTCGACAGGCATCTCCCCCCAGGCTCTGGGGATCATTATCCCAGAGACCTGTTCTGCCATCGTCCAGGTCCTACAGAAGGATTATATTAAGGTAAGATTTGTATCCTTTAATATCACATTTTATTGCATTTAATGTTTGATAATATATTGTATTTCTTTCCTCATTCCCTAATTACCATGATTGTAATATGCTGTGAATGTCCCCTTTGTCCTCATGCATGTTGGATTTTTATGTACTTTTATGTATTTTTTTTGTCCTTCATACATATTTGCCTTCACTTACCTCCCCAGCATGGTCTCCTGGCCCAATATTCACCTCATGTAGTCACTTAACAATGTATTTTGTCAGCTCCATAGTAGTGCTTTACCCTAAAAACCCCTAAAATGTGTAAAAATGTGATTTGTGCTTTAAATTCAGGCAGAGTGCCAGAGGCTTTTTTTGGGGGGTCCCCAAATCATTTGGAACCCTCCCTCCCCCCAACTGCTAAGTCAGCTGATACCAATTCTCTATCTATACTCAATCATCTATCTGCTGACTTTGCCAAACCCATACACACTATACCCATCTCTTTTGTGGTCAGATGTATGGATGAATTCCCCAAAGCATGTAATGCAAAGGCCTGCCTGTATACTTTCAAACGGTACTGTTTAAAGTTTTTGTATACTATTATATTCTTGATAGGTAATAGCAGAATGTCCAAATGTGCAAAAAAGTGTACAATGTGTATTTATATCTTTGTATTATGACACTTCTTACCTGTCCAGTGGGCTGTCAATAGTGTAAGTAAGGAGGGGCTGGCCAAAGTAATACACATTATTTAGGCATTCATCTCTCAATGAAGTGGAGAGGGTTACCTGTCCAAAACATCTCCCCCCTAAAATGTTAGAAATGGCCCATGGGGGGGGGGAATCTGATAGGTGGACCTTATACCTTGGTCTTTCAAAACTCCCTAAAATAAATGTTATACTGATGTTGGCCAAGAATGTTTGCGTCTAATCTGCTTTCCCTGTTTAGGTGCAAAATGATTAATTTTTTTTTCTCGTTTGACTCCACAGTTTCCTTCCAACCCACAGGAATGGCAGACTGTGGCCTCCCACTTTGCCCAGCGGTGGGACTTTCCTAACTGCGGAGGGGCAATTGATGGGAAACACGTCCACATCGTCCCACCACCCAACTCCGGGTCATACTATTACAACTATAAGGGGTTCAATAGTATTGTGATGTTGGCGGTGGTGTCGGCTACATATGAGTTCCTGTATGTGGACGTGGGGAAGAATGGTCGGATGTCCGATGGTGTAGTCATCGCCCAGACGGAGTTCTACAGGCATCTCCAGAATGGCAGCTTGGACATGCCACCTCCAGAAGACGATGTTGAAGGACTCCCATTCGTCTTCGTTGTGGATGAAGCGTTTGCGCTGGGGGACCATCTTATGCGGCCATTCCCTATGAAGACCCTCACCCCGGACCAGAAGGTTTTTAATTACCGGCTGGCCAGAGCCAGAAGAGTAATGGAGAACACATTTGGAATCATGGCCAGCCGGTTCCGCCTATTTCTTACACCCATACACATGGCGGAGTACAAACTGAATCATATCATCCTGGCGTGCTGTGTTCTACACAACTTTTTAAGGCAAAATTCTGCCAACTATGTTGCCTCAGTTGGGCCTGAGGCCGGAATTAATAATGAACCAACCCTGACGGCGCTTGAAAGTGGCCGTCCTGGCTTGCCCCCCCTGAGTGCCGTGAGGTCCATCTTAGATACCTTGATTACTTTGTGGGTAGGGGGGCCATCAATATGCCAGACAATGTCTGAAACATTTTTAAAATAAAAAAATCATTTTAACTACTAAAATCTTTGGTGACATTTACTGCTTGTGTTTCTTTTAACTGACCCTGACAGAAATTTGGTGAGTCCTGAAAATGGCGTGATTGTGTAACATTACAAAGCACTGTTGGGTGTTATTTACTAAAGGCGAAGACACTTTGCACTACAAGTGCAGTTGAAACTGCACTTGTAGTGCAAAGTGGATTTTCCCTTAGGAAATAACCCCCATTGTCACAGAAAACACCAATTTGAGCACAACAAAAGTTTTGGAGCGTTGAAACAATAATCCACACATTCTTGATTATCAATCTTTTTAATACCAGCACAATCACATGTGCATTTAGAAAAGGTTTTTAAAACAAACCAACATGTTTGTTGTATAACAATTTTTTGGGTCACATTACTAAAAGTAGAAATGTCCATTTAAGGTAAAACAGGCATGTTTAACCACTTCCCTACCCACTTATAGTCATATGACGTCCACAGATGGGATCTCCCATCCTGGGTGGACGTCATATGACGGCCTCGGGTTCCCGGCCGCCTAGGGGGCGCGCGCGCACCGCCGGGGGTGTGCGCGCGCCCGCCGCGTTGCTAAATGTGAATGGTCCCAAAAATGTGTCAAAAGTGTCAGATGTGTCTGCCATAATGTCGCAGTCACGAAAAAAAATCGCGATCGCCGCTATTACTAGTAAAAAAAAAAATAAATATTTTTTTTTTTTAAATGCCATAAATCTATCCCGTATTTTGTAGACGCTATAACTTTTGCGCAAACCAATCAATATACGCTTATTGCGATTTTTTTTACCAAAAATATGTAGAAGAATACGTATCGGCCAAAACTGAGGAAAAATTTTTTTTTTTTTTTTTTTTAAATTGGGATATTTATTATAGCAAAAAGTAAAACATATTGTGTTTTTTTCAAAATTGTCACTTTTCTTTTGTTTATAGCGCAAAAAATAAAAACCGCAGAGGTGATCAAATACCACCAAAAGAAAGCTCTATTTATGGGGAAAAAAGGACGTCAGTTTTGTTTGGGTACAACGTCGCACAACCGCGCAATTGTCGTTTAAAGTGCAACAGCGCTGAAAACTAAAAATTGGTCTGGGAAGGAAGGGGGTGAAAATGTCCTGTATTGAACCGGTTAAAACCAACAAGAAAGACACAAATCTTGAACTTACAAAGTTCAACTTTTAAAGAAATTGAAGGCAATATCAGACATGAGTATTTATAAACTGTGTTTGATATTGCGTTCAGATGGGGTGAAGTCATCCCTGGAAAAGCCAAATTTTGAAGATGCACACAAATTGCCAAATGTCAATGTGCTACCTGCCATCACGGGGGATCAAGGGATGTGTTTTGAGGGTGCAGCCCCTTCCTCCCAGCTACTTTATTATTGAGGAAGGGGTTGCACCCCCAAAACGCATACATTGATCTCCCGTGATGGCAGATAGCACATGTTGACACACTGTGTGCATCTTCAAAATCTGGCTTTTCTCAAATCTGTCAAAAAAAGAAGAGAAATTTTGAGATTACAAAAAGCACCAAAGAGGGAAGTGATTTAGAGGTGTTTCAAACTCGCCCTAAAACATCAATGATGTTCTTCACTTTTTTTGAACATCATTGATGTTTTTCTGGATGTTTTGCAAGTCCCTATTACACCCCATGATCTCCCCGATCAGAATCTGTGCACTTTCACTGGTGAAATGCCCTGGATCCACAACATCACGATCACCTAAAAAGATAGAATCAAAAACACACCAAGTATTATAAATATGCCGGCATCCATCTCTTACCTGAGCCTGTGGTCGCAGACAATCACCTGTTGTGGTGACAATTTGCACCACATCTCCTTCCTCCTCCTCCTCATGTTGTCTTTGGTGGGTCTCCACTTCTTCTTGAGGTGGGGGGTCTGTTGTCTCCTTGGATGAGGGGTGTCCTCCGAGTCTTTTCTCCCCTATGTAAAAAAAAATAGGTATACTTAGCACACAGATATTTGATGGCAGTAATAAGAATATGAAACATTGCTTGGAAGTGGGGTACAATTGCCTCTTTTGGCAGAGTTCCAAGATAAAGAAAAAATTTTGACCTTTGTCAAGCTTGAATACTTACCTGTTTTGTACAAGCTTCACAGATGGAGTCACCCCTATAGTATACACTGGAGCACCTGTGTGGGACCCCCTAATAAAAAGGGTTTTCTTGTGTCCCACACTAGTGCTCCAGCATCCAGATGTGAAAACTGCTGCTGAGTGTCCTCTCCTTAATCTAGTTTGCATTACATTCTAGTTACAAACCCATCTACACAACCAAATTATTTTAAGAGAAGTAGGCCATAAAAAATGTATTCAAATGCATATGGCCAAAACAATGGTGCTTTCTAGGCCGAACGAACAATGTTTCATACGAATGAACAATGTGCCCATGAACATGAAAGTTGCCATTTTAAACTGTACAACAGTTAAGAAAAGCACATGGAGCAGCACGAACATAATAATAATAAAGAATAGGAACACAGCACAACTACTTACTTTTTTGCAGCACTCTCCTGATCCTTCTGTACTGCTCGTGCTCCCTGATTTGAGGTCCGACCACCGCTTCCTGAGCTGATCCTTGGATCGTCGTACCCCAAAATTCCAGTGCAGACTCTTGACTACTTTCACCATTATCTTGGCCTTTCTGACATTGGGGTTGGGGTAAGGTCCATACTTCCCATCATAGTCGGCCTTCTTTAGGATGTCGACCATCTCCACCATCTCCACAAAGGACATATTTGATGCCTTCTGGATCGGGATGTTTCAGGCTCCGGGCTTTCCTCCTCCTCCTCCTCCTCCTTGTTGGTGTAATTATCAGACACCTGCTCTGTCTCTTGTGCTCTTCCCCACTGCGACGAACGAGAAGGGGTGGGGAATAGACTAGAAAGAATGTCAGGGGCGGGCGGAGTTTCACACATGCGTAGTGTCTATAAAGCGTAACACGCGTGCGTAGTACGTACGTTCTGTGAGTGGAGGAAGGAGTAACAGAGGCGCCGATCGTGATAACGAAGGTAAGATTTAAAATTGGGCCTATACTGCTTCTAGATTGAAGCCTGTATTTGGACAAGTTTAGAAGACTTTAGGCTGACATTAGGGTTTGTCTTGTGTTGTGTCTTGCAGTTAAAATGGATATCTTGAAGGATCATGACTTTATGCCAATCTTCATAGATATGTTCAGGGAGCTGCCCTGTCTGTGGCAAATAAACCACCCTGATTATAAGAACCAAACAAAGAGGAAGGCAGCGCTGGATAATTTGCTGCAATTTGTGAAGTCGGTGATCCCCACAGCAGACATCACCTATTTGAAGTTTCTAATTGGTAGCATGAGGAGCACTTATCTAAGGAAGCACAAGAAGGTCCAGGATTCCCAGAGATCAGGAGCTGCAGATGACATTTATGTCCCCAGGCTGTGGTACTATGACAGACTGCATTTTCTGGCAGGTCAGACTGAACCCAGGCCAGTACTCTCCACTCTTCCTTCCATGCTTCCTCCCCCCCAGCTGAGGCTTCTGACGCCCAACCTGGGCCTTCCAGGCAGCAACATGTGGAGGAGCCCAGCTTGAGCCAGGTATAGCATTCTTCTAAATATTGCTGGTTGTCCAATCAATGATGTTAAATATATGTTAGTTTGGAGTACTAATTTATGATTGTGATTGATGAAGCAAAAACTAAAACCATGTCCCTTTTTCATATACAGGGAAGTCTCAGCCTGGGAACATACATGTCATCTGCTGCTTTCATGATCTCTGGGACTTCTGGACCAGACTGCACTCCCTTACATATGGACTCCTCAGGCCACCAATTTTGCTGTAAAATAATTGATGTCTGCCCTAGGGGTCAAAGGCTTCGCCAATTTATGATGTTTCTCCAGCGTTGCCTCCCTCTTTGTTTGGTTCTGAGCCCTTAATAAAGGAATTTTTGTTTCAATTATACTCGCCTATGTGTGTTTTTCTTCAAAAAGGACAGTTTGTTTGTGAGGATTCAGGTACATTTCAAAAATACAATGTGAAATACAATGTGAAATTAACAAGGGACACCAACACCAAGCAATCTCCTTTAGATTAAATAATACAAGATAACAACGGTGTTGTGGTAACTTGACACACAAAACACACACAAAAATATTCTGGAGTAAAAAAAATAAATAAATAAAAAAAGATCAGCCTTGAAAAAAATACAAACCAAAAAAATAATAATATATATATTTTTTGTCAGATGTGACAAATCAAAATATATTGAGGGAATCACGATAAATAATAAAGAAAGAAGTTTGTGAGAAGTCTGTGTGAATATGAGCAGCAAAACTACTTCATTCTTCTAACATTATAAAGAAGAAGAGAGTGCGCTGTATTAAACTATTTTAAACATTGCAGACTGACGAAAGTGCTCTATCCATTCCGAACGCTAATTTTACCAGACCGAGCTGTTCCGTCTCTGAATTTCTTCTGAGCATGCGTGGCACTTTGTGCGTCGGAATTGGCCACACACGGTCGGAATTGACGCGATCGGATTTTGTTGTCGGAAAATTTTATAGCCTGCTCTCAAACTTTGTGGGTCGGGAAATCCGGTGCAAAATGTCCGATGGAGCCCACACACGGTCGGAATTTCCGACAACAAGCTCCAATCGCACATTTTCCATTGGAAAGTCCGACCGTGTGTACAGGGCATTAATGTGAATAATGTGAGCCCAGTGCTGAAGGAAAGGGGCAGGGAAGGGACAAACAAGGATGCTATGCAGGTGTCTGGTGTTCTCCTTGTCAACTAATGACTTCATTGGTTGTTACAATGCAGGTGACTAGAAGGTTGTAATGGTGCACGGGGAAAGCCTGTGACTTTGTGTAACTAAAAGACAGGCTGAATCCATCCGCTGGCTTGTATACAGTTTATAGGCAATTTTTAGGAATTTTGCCAAGGCACCCCCGGAGAATCATGGAGGCACCCCAAGGTGCCTGGGCACACTGGTTGAAAAAATCTGCATTAGTAACATTTTTTTATTTTTTAGGTTAAAGACACTGATCATTTAAACCAAAACAAGCTGTAGTTCTCTAGGCCAGTGGTCATCAACCCTGTCCTCAGGGCCCACTAATAGGCCAGGTTTTAAGTATTACCTTGGTGAGATGCAGACTAAAATACTGAAATCACTGAGCAACAAATGACATCACCTGTGATGTATTTCAGTTAACTTGCAAACCTGGCCTGTTAGTGGGCCCTGAGGACAGGGTTGATGACCACTGCTCTAGGCCACTAAACTGCTAAACAATGCCATTCTTTTAGAATTCTGGGAACACCATTGTTTGCTAGATTCAAAAGTGTGGGGGTGGGTATTTCATATCTTTGCCAAGTTCAGTAGTGTGTTCAGAAAATTCAAGGTAGGACCCAATTTATTTTTTGCTGCCCCACAATTCACTTTTGGCATCAATTTTTCTAAGCTTGGTAATGTATCTGTAAATCAAGAGGCAGTGCATCTGCTGTAAGCTGACCCAGATGTCCTATCTGAAGCCATTAAAAATGTAATTGAATAAAAGATACATGCACATAATGTCTAACAAATTGCTATGTTTCCTAGATAGTGCCTTGAAAAAGTATTCACACCCCTAAAAGATTCCACCTTTTGTCAAGTTACAACCAAAAACATAAATGTATTTTATTGGCGTTTTATGTAATAGACCAACACAAAGTGGCACATAATTATGAAGTTGAAGGAAAATTATAAATGTTTTTCCAAATTTTTTACAAATAAATATCTGAAAAGTGTGACGTGCATTTGTTTTCAGCCCTCTTTACTCTGATACCCCTAACTAAAATCTATTGGAACCAAATGCCTTCACAAGTCACCTAATTAATAAATAGAGTCCACATATGTGTAATTTAATCTCAGTATAAATACAGCTGTTCTGTAAAGCCCCCAGAGGTTTGTTAGAGAATCTTAGTGAACAAACAGCATCATGAAGGCCAAGGAACATACAAGACAGGACAAGGATAACGTTGTGGAGAAGTTTAAGGCAGGGTTAAGTTATAAAAATATAATATATCCCAAGCTTTGAACATCTCATGGAGCACTGTTCAATCCATCATCAGAAAATGGAAAGAGTATGGCACAACTGCAAACCTACCAAGACATGGCCGTTCACCTAAACTGACAGGCCAGGCAAGGAGAGCATTAATCAGAGTAGCAGCCAAGAGGCCCATGGTAACTCTAGAGGAGCTGCAAAGATCCACAGCTCAGCTCAGGTGGGAGAATCTGTCCACAGGTCAACTATTAGTCATGCACTCCACAAATCTAGCCTTTATGGAAGAGTGGCAAGAAGAAAGCATTGTTGAAAGAAAGCCATAAGAAGTCCCATTTGCAATTTGCGAGAAGCCATGTAGGGGACACAGCAAACATGTGGAAGAAGGTGCTCTGGTCAGATGAGACCAAAATTGAACTTTTTGACCTAAAAGCAAAATGCTATGTGTGGCGGAAAACTAACACTGCACATCACCCCAAATGCACCATCCCACCATGAAACATGGTGATGGTAGCATCCTGTTGTGGGGATGCTTTTCTTCAGCAGGGACAGGGAAGCTGGTCAGAGTTGATGGGAAGATGGTTGGAGCAAAATACAAGGCAATCTTAGAAGAAAACCTGTTAGAGTCTGCAAAAGACTTGAGACTGGGGTGGAGGTTCACCTTCCAGCAGGAAAACAACCCTAAAAATACAGCCAGAGCTACAATAGAATGATTTAGATCAAAGCATATTCATGTGTTAGAATGGCCCAGTCAAAGTTCAGACCTAAATCCAATTAAGAATATGTGGCAAGACTTGAAAACTGCTGTTAACAAATGCTTTCTATCCAATCTGACAGTGGTTGAGCTATTTTGCAAAGAATAATGAGCAAAAATTTCACTCTAGATGTGCAAAGCTGGTAGAGACATACCCAAAAAGACTTGCACCTGTAATTGCAGTGAAAGGTGGTTCTACAATGTATTGACTCAGGGGGGCTGAATATAAATGCACGCCACACTTTTCAGATATTTATTTGTAAAAAAAAAATTAAAAACCATTCATCATTTTCCTTCCACTTCCCAATTATGTGCCACTTTGTGTTGGTCTATCACATAAAATCCCAATACAATAAATTTACCTTTTTGGTTGTAACTAGGGATGGGCCGAACACCCCCTGGTTCGGTTCGCACCAGAACATACTGAACAGGCAAAAAATTTGAAAGCCGCCGGAACACCGTTAAAGTCTATGGGACATTAACATGAAAAATCAAAAGTGTTCATTTTAAAGGCTTATATGCAAGTTATTGTCATAAAAAGTGTTTGGGGACCTGGGTCCTGCCCCAGGAGACATGTATCAATGCAAAAAAAGTCATTTAAAAGTACTCGCGGCTATAATGAATTGTCGGTCCTGGCAATACAGATAAAAATCATTGAAAAAAATGGCATGGGTAGCCCCCAAAGCACCTTGTCCCCATGTTGATGGGGACAAGGGCCTCATCCCCACAACACTTGCCCGGTAGTTGTGGGGGTCTGTGGGCAGGGGGGCTTATCGGAATCTGGAAGCCCCCTTTAACAAGGGGACTCCCAGATCCCAGCCTCCTCCCCTGTGTGAAATGGTAATGGGGTACAAATGTACCCCTACTATTTCAGAAAAAAGTGTAAAATGATACAAAAGACAAGACACAACTTGGGACAAGTCCTTTAAAAAAAAAAAAGTCCCACGAAGTCCATTCATCTTCTTCTCTCGCTCTGCCGATGATAGTACTTTTATAACTGAGGGCGAGGCCAAAGGGTGATGTTCCTGGGTGACCCTGCCCCCTCTGACGCACGAGGACTTCCCCATGGCTTTCCCGGGGCAGAACACCCGAACTTCAAAAGAACTTATGCTCGGGCCGAACCGTTCGCCCATCCCTAGTTGTAACATGACAAAATGTGGAAAATGTCAATGGGCGTGAATACTTTTTCAAGGCACTGTAGCATTTGCAAATCACAGATTCTTTTTTTCTGGATGTTCCAAGTAGGATAAGCCACAATTATTTACACATGTATTACACAAAAAAAAAAAAATACCTTTCCTGAACAAGGGTATCCACGGGGAGACAAAGTATAAATTTCTCATATATAAATTCACATTTAAATCCATATATAAAATCCATTGGAAGTCAGTGCACACTGTCAGTAGATAAATAGAAAGTAGTAGAGGCACTCACAGGACTTCAGCTGAAGTATGAGTCCAAACAGGATAAATATGTTAAATAAAACCATGCTAGTGGTAAAAGACAACAAATCATGAACAGTGATTATAAGAGCTGCCAGCACTTCATGAGTTATTTTTCACAGCAATAAGTAAATGACAAAAAATGTGCTGCTCTGCAATCCAAATGAATCATAGTTGCATAGTTACATAGTTAATCAGGTTGAAAAAAAGACGAAAGTCCATCCAGTTCAACCATAAAAATTAATAAAAATAATATTGTACAATCCCATATACACAATCCTAATCCCACAGTTGATCCAGAGGAAGGTGAAAAACCCCAGCAAAGCATGAATCAATATAATATGTGACAAAAAAAGGAGAATCGCAAGCTCCACATAGCATGAAATTCAACTATTCAACTCTGACCAGATGATGTCAGTTATGACAAAACGCATAGGGTGGAGCCTGTGACAACATCACATTTTCCTGAAGTGTGGTGATATCATGATACTTACTGCAGTTTGATGGATTTTATACAGCGGTGATTGTTTTACATTTCTTGTGAGTCCATTATAGTCATTACTAAAGCATTTTAGTTGCATTTCACACTATGTGGAGGTTGGGAATCTCCTTTTTTGGGTACATATCTGTTGACATTGGTTGGAGAGCTGATGTAGTTGTTTGGTGTTCTGTCTGAAGTGAATGAAAACATTCTGTGAAGACCAGTTTACTTGATGGAAGGAATAACTTACACAAGCGAGATGTGACTCGATATTAGAGTCATATCGTTCCAGTAAGCTGGATTGAGTCTCTGTGTGGTGGCGGTGAAGCACTTTATGAGATGTGTCTTTGGAGGATTGTCATTTCTTCACACTATTTTATTTTTTGGACTGTTTGGGACTTTTTATGTATTCATTTGATTTTTGTTATATATTATCTAATTGTTTTTTTGTCACATATTATATTGATTTATTTGGATTGCAGTGCAGTACATTTTTGTTGTGTCCAAACAAGAGGAATTTATTCTGTCTATTTCTTTTAAAACCTCTAGTAATAAAGTGATCTTTAGTAGCAAAATCACTCAAATACCAATTCTGAGTCCTATTCCTAGCAACCTTAATGTCTCATCTTGCTTCACAGAGATGTATAACAGTCCTTAGTATGACATTTATGTAATGTCCAACAGGAAAATTGGACTGAAGAACTTATATGCAGACATCTCACCACCAGAATCTATAAGAGATAGAAACTCCTAGGTGGTTTAACTATACATATAAATAAGTTATCTATGTCAACCCGGAGTGGCTACCAAGGACGTAAAATGATATCCTGTGCCTCATCCCTGTATGTCATTGAAGAGAAAAAAAAAGAAAATATGGGACTTTCAGGGCACTGTACCAACAATCAGACACATATAAAATTAAATAATATCATTTATTGAAAAATAGTTTTTACCAAAAAACATAGTTTAACTTTTCGGAAGCGAACAAACCGTGAAATACCTCTTTGGGGCAGACTAACATTAAATAGGTCTAAGGTTAATGATTTAATAGTAAACATGTAGTTCACATCATTAATCAAAGTTTGTACTTAATTTCATTCAGTCACTGGGGTAGTTTCTTTTTCCCCTTAAACCTGTTAAATGAAATTAAAGGGCAGATCCAAAAATACACAGCTGTGGGTTCCAAGTTCTTCTTCTGTTGCCATTTACTCCAAGATAATATAAGCAGAGCACATCCTGAAACATTACTAGAACCAAATTAATTTTATTGTAATTCCCTAATGGCCAATAAAACACATGTCATAATGGGTACCATGGGTATAGTGTGTTTTTACACAAACACATCACAGACAAAGAAAAACCACCACACTCTTTAAAAAACACACATTTGCACCTGACCGTATTGCGTAATATGTCTCGATTCAACCTACAAAAAAAAACCCTTCTTTAAAAAAAACTTTACAGATGCTTACGAGCATTCCAAGTTCCTTAAATGTTTTTTCTCTTTTATTATAAACTATTTAGCAGATCTTTTCTTTGTTGGCTCTCCGGGAGATGAACTATAAAACGTGTACACGTATAGTTTATTTCAGAATTTTATATGGTCAAAGCATGTTGTGTCAAGCTGCTTTTCTTCAGACAGCACATTTAGACAAGTATTTGGACAAATGTGCTCCAATTGTTAGCTGTACATATGCATGAAGAAAGCAAATAATCGTGTTCAATGACCAAATAATAAATAAAAGCAGTAAATTATAGATGCACATAAACTGCTGAACTGATTACTTACACAATATAATAATTTGAAAAAAAGAAGCTTTTTGTCTATGCGTGCAAGTGCAACATAAACATTACATTCCTGAAGACTCATTCAAAAACTTAAGTTAGGGGCTTTTTTACTCATATAGAATTTAATAAAATGTTGCAATTTTAATAAACTGGTTTGTGATGAAAAATTATGCCAGTCAAATTCTATTCTTAGAAATAATTTGCAGATTGTCTGCCATATGGCTGTTGCCTTTGCCTAATCTAACTCACAATAGCTCCATTCCCTTATTTGTGTTACTTTTTTTCATCTCCACTGTTTGAGTGTTTATTGGCATTCACTAGCTATAAACCCTAATTTCACATAAAAAGTATTTGCCTTAAGTTATTTAGAGTTAAAAGATGCAAAGATACATTTTGGAAAGCACAGCATAAGATTTACTTTATTCTACCTCTAATCACAAGAATATAAAAACAATGGATAATATTTCCAGTTATATTACCAGTGTTAGAGATCAACCATAAATCCAACAGTGACCTTACCTTCAAGTTACCATTGTAGCTGTTCAAAATATTCACTCAGTATATCTAATGCCCTGTACACACTACCGGTTTTGCCGTCGGAATAAACTTTGAAGGTTTATCCGATGGAATTCTGCTCAAGCTGTCTTGCATACACACGGTCACACCAAATTTCGACCATCCAGAACGCGGTGACATACAACACGTATGACGGGACTAGAAAACGGAAGTTCAATAGCCAGTAGCCAATAGCTTCCATCTGGTACTTGCTTCAGAGCATGCGTCGTTTTTGGTGCTTCAGAACAGCATACAAACAAGCGTTTTTTCCGATAGTAATTTGTTCCGTCGGGAAAATATAGAACATGTTCTCTATCTAAGTCCGTCTGAATTTTCGACAGAAAAAGTCAGATGGGGCATACACAGAATATACGGTGAGAAGCTCCCATTGGACTCTTTCTGTCGGAAAGTCCACTCGTGTGTACGTGGCATTACATTTTTAGCTCTGTTTTGTGCAGGGTTAAAGTGGTTCTAAAGGCTAAAGGGTCTTTTTTGCTCATGTATTTTATGCATGGAGGTAAAAACAATGTTAGTACGCAGCTCCGCCCCCCCCCCCCCGCAGCCCCCATAATACTTACCTGAGCCCAATTCCAATCAAGCGATGTGCACGAGAGCAGCTGCTCTCCTGGGTCTCTGCCTCTTCATTGGCTGAGACAGTGAGGGACATAATTTGTTTGGGCCATCTTGGCCTAAATGAACTATGTAACGTATAATAAAATCTGGAGTTTCAGCTTTAAAAAAAAACTCATGAGGGCTGCCATTGCTGACATGCTGATTTCTGAAAATGCTAGTTATCAGTCTGCTATTCTGATTTTCTGATTTTGATACTTTATGAGTCATTGACTTACCTGAATCAGACGAATCTTCAAAGCCTTCCTTTGTGCTTGTTGCATTAGAGCTTTCAATTTCTTTAGAATTGTATAGGGTTGTCTTCTAAGTGTCTCCTGTAAAGGGATACAGCCTTATTGAAGTATATGGAGGTTGACTGCACTGCCTGGCCAGTAGGATGAAGATTTCACTCACGGGATCCAAAGTGTTCTGCGAGCTGTTCATTTGCATATACACTCACTGGCCACTGTATTAGGTAAACCTTGCTTGTATCGGTTGGACTCCCTTTTGTCTTCAGAATTGCCTTAATTCTTCGTGGCATAGATTCAACAAGGTGTTGGAAGCATTCCTCAGAGATTTTGGTCTATATTGACATGATAGCATCAGGCAGTTTCTGCAGATTTGTCGGCTGCACATCCATGATGTGAATCTCCCTTTCCACCACATCCCAAAGGTGCTTTATTGGGTTGAGATCTGGTGACTGTAGGGGCCATTGGAGTACAGTGAACTCATTGTCATGTTAATGAAACCAGTGTGAGATGATTTGAGCTTTGTGACATGGTGCATTATCCTGCTGAAAGCAGCCATCAGAAGATGGGTACACTGTAGTCATAAAGGGATGGACATGGTCAGCAACAATACTCAGGTAGGCTGTGGCATTTAAACGATGCTCAATTGGTACTAAGGGGCCCAAAGTCTGCCAAGAAAATATCCCCCACATCATTACACCACCACTAGCCTGAGCCATTGACACAAGGCAGGATGGATCCATGCTTTCATGTTGTTTACGCCAAATTCTGACCCTACCATCTGAATGTTGCAGCTGAAATAGAGACTCATCAGACCAGACAACGTTTTTACAATCTTCTATTGTCCAATTTTGGTGAGTTTGGTGAGTGTCCTCTTCTTAGCAGGAGTGGTACCCAGTGTGGTCTTCTGCTGCTGTAGCCCATCTGCTTCAAAGTTCGATGTGTTGTGCATTCAGAAATGGTATTCTGCATACCTTGGTTGTAACGAGTGGTTATTTGAGTTACTGCTTCTATCATCTCAAACCAGTCTGCCCATTCTCCTCTGACCTCTGACATCAACAAGGCATTTTCGTCCACACAACTGCCGCTCACTGGATACTTTGTCTTTTTTGGACCATTCTCTGTAAACCCTAGAGATGGTTGTGTGTGAAAATCCTAGTAGATCAGCAGTTTTTAAAATACACAGACCAGCTCGTCTGGCGCCAACAACCATGCCATGTTCAAAGTCACTTAAATGCCCTTTCTTCCCCATTCGGATGCTCAGTTTGAACTTCAGCAAGCTGTCTTTGCCATGTCTAGATTCCCAAATGCATTGAGTTGCTGCCATGTGATTGGCTGATTAGCAATTTGTGTTACCAAGCAAATTGCACAGGTGTGCATGTTATAGTATATAATAAATTGGTTGGTGAGTGTATATCTGGTGCAGGGAATGGTGCTTCCTTTATCTCTGGGTTGTACGCCAAAAAATAAACTGTGAGTTCTCAAAAAATACAGTTCAGCTTTAAAGTGTCCCTGTAGCCAAAAACATTTTTAGTGGTAGACCATAAATAGGACGTCTGGAGAGAGAGACTCATCCTCCATTTGTCCTGGTAACTGCTCTCACCAAAAAATAGAGGGATGAGGAATCCAACATCTTACAGCTCTCACTAGAACACAAGGTGAGGAGAAATCTTTCAATGGAGAAGACTGTCTAAGAAGGATTACTACTCATTTTGAAGACATTTAATTCACTTGATGTGTCTCTTCAACAGGAAGTGAAGGATCGTTCCACACTAAGGGACAATGACAGCAAAAAATCCAACAGGGGTTCCTATTATTCCCTACAGTAACCAAAACTTAAAATAAAAGATTTGGCTTGAGATTGACTGTTTCTTTGAAATGTATACTACAAACACAGATGCCTTCAGTTAGTAAACAATCCCTACGCCTTAAATATTTTGTATGATTTTTAAATTGCTGTTGCACATGCAACAGGACAGATCTCAAGGACACAATGAGATCTACATTGTGTCCTTGTGAAAACTGTAATGCTACCTAGTTAGAGTTGATGGGAACAATAATATATCCATAAGTCTGGTTCTAGCTACCTGAAATAATTTTTTTTTTTTTGCATCACATGTTTGGATAGAACCAATAAACAGTTTAATAAAAGAAAACAAATAGTAAAATGTCCCTTTGTTCTTTGAATTTATACATATGTACATTTTTTTTTTCCGGGACTCTGAAATAAAACAGTCTATTTAAACAGATCTGTGTTTATCGTTTTCCATTCTATCAGTTGCCAAAATGTTATTTTAACCATTTTTCCCACGGGGAAAAAAAAAAAACAGTTTGATACATTTAGAAGATTTAAGTCTATGCTTCATGAAAAATAATTTAAAGATAGTGATGCATCTGTCATGAAGCAAGATGGTCATGTCATCAAAAGTGATATCTTGCAACGGGCAGATTTCTGGAAGACCATAAAGTGAACTTGTGGCTAAAGGAAAATTGCACATTAAATATCAGTAGTGGGTAGTTGACATTGAAAGCTGTTACCATGTACCTGCCACTGTAGGATATGAACTTGTATTTTGCATAAGAATAGGTGGCCCCAGCTTGGCATTATTCAGGCCTGCTGAGAGGTAGATTGAGGACTGGGCATTTTATAGTGGTGCGGAGGCGGGGAGGGAGGGGGGGTTTAAATGGGGGGCAAAAATATGAGTTTCCTCTGCAGCAGGTAGATACTGACAGCCTACACTTTCAGCTATTTGTTCCTGTTAGCTACTGCATATTTGGGTAATTGAAATAAATGTAACTTTATACAGCGAGCTACAGGAACATTTATTTGCTAAGTGAACATTCTCTCCTCCATTAGTTAACTGTCCACAAGGAGTTTTCATTGTAATGTCGCCTCCTCCCATTAATGTAAAAATGTTAGAGTTCTCCAGGAGAAGTTAAAGAGGATCTGTACTATGGAAGTTGTGCCCAAAATGGCAAGTAGAGGGCAAATGAATAGTCACCAGTTTTGTCTCTTTGCTCTCTGAAGGTAATCTTTTCACTGTTGCTAACTTACTATGCTTGTTCTGCACTGTGTTTCTGTGCGGTGATGGCATTTTTTTTTGCCTCCTTATGGCAGAATTGTCCTCCTGATAACTGGTGAAGGTCATAATCAAGAAGCAGTTTCGTTCGGCGCAGTGGGGGAAGAGCACATGGCGGAGTCACAGCAAGTGCGTGATAATTACAGGAACGAGGAGGAGGAGGAGGAAAGCCCGGATCCGGAAACGTCCCGATCCAGAAGGAGATGTTTTAAGGCCACAAATATGTCCTTTGGGGAGATGTTGGAGATGGTGGACATCCTGAAGAGGGCCGACTATGACGGAAAGTATGGGCTTTACCCCAACCCCAATATCAGAAAGGCCAAGATCATGGCGAAAGTGGTCAAAAGTCTTCACAGGAATTTCGGGGTACGACGATTGAAAGATCAGCTCAGGAAGCGGTGGTCAGACCTGAAATTAAGAGAGCCAGAGCAGTACAGCAAGATCCGGAGAGTGCTGCAAAAAAGTAAGTAGTTGTGCTGTGTTCCTATTCTTTTTATCTTTATTACGTTCGTGCTGCTCCATATGCTTTTCTTAATTGTACAGTTTAAAAGGGCAACTTTAATGTTCATGGGCCCATTATTCGTTCGTATCAAACATTTTTCTTTCGGCCTCTAAAACACCATTGTTTAGGCCATATGCATTTTCCCACATTTTTTAGGGCCTACTTGGATGCCAAATATTTGTTTGTGTAGATGGGTTTGTTACTAGAATGAAATGAAAATAGATTCTGTGTAAGGAGAGGACACTGAGCAGCTGTTTTCACATCTGGACACTGGAGCACTAGTGTGGGACACAAGAACACCATTTTTATTAGGGGGGCCACACGGGTGCTCCAGTGTATACTATAGGGGGGTCTCCATCTGTGAAGCTTGTACTAAACAGGTAAAGTATTGCAGCTTGACAAAGGCCAATAAAAAAAATACATCTTGGAACTCGGCTAAAATAGACAATTGTACCCCACTTCCAAGCAATGTTTCCTATTTATAGTTCTGCCATCAAATATCTGTGTGCTAATTATACAATTTTTGTTTTACATAGGGGAGAAAAGACTCGGAGGACACCCCTCATCCGAGGAGACCACAGACCCCCCACCTATGGAAGAAGGTGAAATACCCCCAACCCAAAAAGAGCAGGAGGAGGAAGAAGATGTGGTGGAAATTGGCACCACAACAGGTGAGTGTCTGCGACCACAGGCTCAGGTAAGAAATGGATGCTGGCGGCAGATTTTTGATACCTGTTTTTGTTTGGTTTCTCTCTTTTTAGGTGATCGTGATGTGAGGGATCGAGATCCTTTCACATCTGAAAGTGCCCAGATCCTGATCGGGGAGATCATGGGGTGTAATGTGGAATTGCAAAACATCCAGAAAAAAATAAATGATGTGATTCAAAAAAATAATAACATCATTGATGTTTTGGGGCGAATTTAAAACCCCACAAAATCACTTTTTGGATTGTGGTCCAATGTTTTAAATCTTTTTGCAATGTTTTGAAAAGCCAAATTTGGAGGATGCACACAGTGTGCCAACATGTGCTATCTGCCATCACGGGAGATCAATGGACGCGTTTTGGGGGTGCAACCCCTTCCTCAATTATAAAGTAGCGGTGAGGAAGGGCTTGCTCCCCCAAAACACGTCCCTTGATCCCCCGTGATGGCAGCTAGCACATGTTGACATTCGTAAATTGGTGTGCATCTTCCAAATTTGGCTTTTCCAGGGGTGATTTCCCCCCATCTGAACGCAATATCAAACACAGTTCCTAAATACTGATGTCTGATATTGCCTTCAGGTTTTACCTAATGTGAACTTTGTAAGTTCAAGTTTTTTGTCTTTCTTGTTGGTTTTACACAGGCCTGTTTTATCATAAATGGACATTTCTATTTTTGATAATGCCACCCCAAAAATTGTTATACAACAAACATGTTGGTTTGTTTTAAAAACCTTTGGTAAATGCACATGTGATTGTGCAGGTATAAAAAAGTTGGTCAATCAAGAATGTGTGGATTATTGTCTCAACACTACAACACATTTGGGGTGATGTAATTGCTGTTTTCAGCGAAAATGGGGGTTATTTTCTAAGGGCAAATCCACTTTGCATCACAAGTGCAGGTTCAGTGCAGTTGCAAGTGCACTTGTAGTGAAATGTGTTTTTGCATTTAGTAAATAACAGCCAACAGTGCTTTGTATAAGGTTACACAATCACGCCATTTTCTGCACTCAACACATTTCTGTCAGGGTCAGCTAAAACAAACACAAGCAGTAAATGTCCACAAAGAATTTCTTTTTGTTTTTTATTATAAAAAGGCTTCACATATTTGCTGGTATATTGATGGCTCCCCTACCCGCAAAGAACTCCAGGTAGCGTAACCGGACATCACGGGCACTCAGGGAGGGCAAGCCAGGATGGCTGCTTTCAAGCACCGTCAGCGTGGTTTCATGTATCATTCTGGTCTCAGGCCCAACTGAGCCAGCATAGTTGGCCAAATGTTTCCTTAAAAAGTTATGGAGAATACAGCACGCCAGTATAATATGGTTCAGTTTATACTCCGCCATATGGATGGGTGTCATAATTAGGCGGAACCGGCTGGCCAGGATTCCAAATGTGTTCTCCACCACTCTTCGGGTTCTGGCCAGCCGGTAATTAAAAACCCTCTGTTCCAGGGTGAGGGTCCTCATCGGGAATGGCAGCATCAGGTGGTCCCCCAGCGCAAATGCTTCATCAGCAACAAACATGAATGGGAGTCCTTCCACATTGTCCTCTGGAGCTTCTTGAGACACCTGTAGAACTCCGTCTGGGCGATGACTCCACCATCGGACATCCGGCCATTCTTCCCCACGTCCACATGCAAGAAGTCGTAATTAGCCGACACCACCGCCAACATCACTATACTATTGAACCCCTTATAGTTGAAATAGTACGACCCCGAGTTGGGTGGTGGGACGATGTGGACATGTTTCCCATCAATTGCCCCTCCGCAGTTAGGAAATTCCCACCGCTGGGCAAAGTGGGAGGCCACAGTCTGCCATTCCTGTGGCATGGAAGGAAACTGTTGAGGGAAAAAATAAAACATTACTATTTTTGCTCAGAAACATGGCAAGTAGATTAGGCACAAACATTATGGGTCAACCTCCAGATAGCATTTATTAAGGGGAATTTAACAACGCCAAAGTATAAGGTACACCTATCATATTCTCCCTCCCCCCCTCTCATGGGCCATTTCTAACATTATGGGGTGTGTGGAAATCTTGGACAGGTAACCCTCTTCGCTTCATTGAGAGATGAATGCCTAAATAATGGGTATTACTTGGAACAGCCCCTCCTTAGTTACACTATTGGCAGCCCACTGGACAGGTAAGAAGTGTCATAATACCAAGATATAAATACACATTGTACACATTTGAGGACATTTGGACATTCTGCTATTACCTATCAAGATAATAATAGAATACAAAAACTTTAAACAGTACCATTTGAAAGTATACAGGCAGGCCCTTGCACTACATGCTTTGGGGAATTCATCCATAAATCTGAGCACAAAAGAGATGGGTATAGTGTGTATTATGGGTTTTGCAAAGTCAGCAGATAGAGGATTGAGGATAGATAGAGAATTGGGATCAGCTGAGTTAGCAGTTGGGGGAGGGAGGGTTACTAAAATTATTTGGGGACACCACAAAAAAAGCCTCTGGCACTCTGCCTGAATTTAAAGAATTTAAAGAAAAAATAACATTTCAAAACATTTTAGGGGGTGTTTGGGGTAAAGCACTACTATGGAGCTGATAAAATACATTGTTAAGTAACTACATGAGGTGAATATAGGGCCAGGAGACACCATGTTGGGGAGGTTATTGAAGGGCAAATATGTATGAAGGACCTAAAATAATAATTACATAAAAATCCAGCATGAATGAGGAGAAAGGGGACATTCACAGCATATTACAATCATGGTAATTAGGGAATGAGGAAAGAAATACAATATATTAGCAAACATTCAATACAATAAAATGTGATATAAAAGGATAAAAATCTTACCTTCATATACTCCTTCTGTAGGACCTGGATGATGGCAGAACAGGTCTCTGGGATAATGATCCCCAGAGCCTGGGGGGAGATGCCTGTCGAGAACTTCAAGTCCTGCAAGCTTCTCCCCATCGCCAAGTACCGCAGGGTAGCGACGAGCCTCTGCTCCGGAGTGATGGCTTGCCTCATGCAGGTATCCTGCCTGCTAATATAAGGGGTCAGCGAAGCCAACAGACGGTGAAACACGGGGTCCGTCATCCTGAGAAAGTTCCTGAAATCATCAGGATTATTCTCACGGATCTCACGGAGCAAAGGCATATGAGAGAACTGGTCACGCTGAAGCAACAAATTCTTGGTCCATGAACTCCTCCCCACCCTGTTCATGGACTGGACTTGTGTCAAGGTCAGGACCCCAACACCCCGCACAGCACAAACTCTACGAGGAGTACGCATACGCAACATGGCTAGAAAACGGTCAGCTGCTCAGAACGAAGTAACAGAACGCACTGAAGAACAGCAAGGCCTGTGAAGAGCGACCTGAAAAACAGTAACGAACGAACAAGAATACAATGACTAATTAAAGTCACGCGGAACTTGCTGCACGCACTGAAGAGCAGATACAAACCCACAAGCACAAACTGAACGGCAGAAAACGATCTGAAAGCCACAAGTCTGAAAAAGCACGAATCGTCTCTCACCGCGTGGTTGGCGATCGGAAATTCCGACAACTTTGTGCGACTGTGTGTACGCAAAACAAGTTTGAGCCAACATCCGTCGGAAAAAATCCTAGGATTTTGTTGTCGGAAAGTCCGACTGTGTGTACGCGGTATAAGACAAAGGTACCTTGGAAGATCTAACAATATAGATATACTGCTATTAGGCTATAAGGAACAGGAAGCGCACTGATAATTCTCAGGAGAAAACCAAGGCAAAAGGTACATTTTAAGGCTAATGCTTAGACACAATTAACATTTCTACATGCTCCCTATAACATAGCAAATCTTCATTATATATGTTCAGGTCCACTTTAAATAAGTATCTAGGTAAGCACATGAAAAAAGCAGTCCATCTTAATCTGGTTTCAGATAAGGTCTTAAAGGGGTTGTAAACCCTCACGGTTTTTCACCTTAATGCATTTCATGCATTAAGGTGGAAAACCTTTTGTGCTGCAGCACCCCCCTGAGCCCCCCTTTTTCTTACCTGAACCTGATCGTTCCAGCGACAGGAACAAGCCCAGCAGCTCCAGCTGCAGTCTCGGGTCCTTATTGGATAGATTGATAGCAGCAGGAGCCATTGGCTCCCACTGCTGTCAATCAAATCCAGTGACACAGGAGCAGTAGCAGGACTCGGGAGCGCACCCATACGAGTGCCCCCAAGGAAAGCGGCTCTCCGTGGGGGCACTCGAGAAGAGCAGGAGCCAGGGGCGCCATGTGGGGACCCCAGAAAAAGAGGATTGAGGCCACTCTGTGCAAAACCCTTGCACAGAGGAGGTAAGTATAACATGTTTGTTATTTAAAAAACAAAACAAAGCTTTACAATCACTTTAAAGAGTAACTCCACTTAAAAAAAAAAAACAAAAAACATTCCCCTTTGAGTAATCAATGTACAGTGCAAGGGTTTTAACAAATGTTGTATGTTAAAACCCTTGCACTGTACATTGTTGTAGATTCCTACCTTTTGTTGTTCTGAAGAAATAGTTGTTTGGTTGGCTGTGTCCATTTGTAAAGTGAATGTAAATGGGAGTGACTTTATAATTATCAAACACCTGCTGAGTATGCAGGGTTCTAATGAGGAAAGTGGCAGGATCTGCATCCATTTAGATGTGATCTCCCTTTGGGAGTACCTCACTAAAACGTATATTTGTGTTGCAGGAGGTACCTAAACTCTAATGCCCTGTACAGGCGGTCGGACTTTCCGATGGAATATGTGCGATCGGAGCTTGTTGTCGGAAATTCCGACCGTGTGTGGGCTCCATCGGACATTTTCCATCGGATTTTCCGACACACAAAGTTTGAGAGCAGGCTATAAAATTTTCCGACAACAAAATCTGATTGCGTCAATTCCGACCATGTGTGGACAATTCCAACGCACAAAGTGCCACGCATGCTCAGAAGAAATTCTGAGAAGGAACAGCTCGGTCTGGTAAGATAAGCGTTCGGAACGGTTAGAGCACTTTCGTCAGGCTGCAATGTTTAAAATAGTTTAATACAGCGCACTCTCTTCTTCTTTATAATGCTAGAAGAATGAAGTAGTTTTGCTGCTCATATTCACACAGACTTCTCACAAACCCCCGTACGTGTCCTAACGTACGTGTTTTACGTCACCGCGTTCAGAAAGATCGGATTTTACGACAACTTTGTGCGACCGTGTGTATGCAAGACAAGTTTGAGCCAACATCCGTTGGAAAAAATCCATGGATTTTGTTGTCGGAATGTCCAATCAATGTCCGATCGTGTGTACAGGGCATTACTTGTATCTTAGTGCAGACTTCTGGGAAAATCAGTGAACAAATCACACAAGCAGGAAATTATGTTTCAGGGGGGCATTCTGTATACCTTCAGGTTGCCATATTGCATAGCATTTTACAGAAAATTACAGCACTGTAGATTAAACGGCAAAAGGTCATTTTTACTAATATTCAATTACATGATGACTTGTGTCACAATTGTATATGCTATATTATTTTTTTATTTGAATTTATTTTTTTATTCTTTTTGGAGTTACCCTTTAAAACTTATAAATGCCCTCATTTTTCTGTTGACGTTATTAGGCAGAGGTCCCTCTATAAATAAATAGAAGGGTATTGCCACAAAAGTTGACTAGTAGTGTTAAATCACCGAGTACCATCATCCTACATTAATATATTGGGGAATGGGAGGAGAACAGCAAGGGCTACTCCAAACGAGCCCTACCTCCCCATAAAGGAATTATTGGACTATAGCTGTACCCAATTGTGACGGACCTAGCCAGAACAGAGGCTGTTGGAGAGGACTGTATGCAAGCCTGTTGCCTTTTGATTATGGGCCCTGGATTTTCAATGGAACAATACTCTTTGTGAGGTGAATGAGAAATCCAGTCTGAACTGTATTAATCGGACTCAGTCGTGTATATATGTATATATTGTAGGGGGACTCCTTACTGTAGATTTGTGTCCCTGAAGAGGGAGGGGGGATTCCTCCAGCAGCCCCCTGCCGATAAGACTGATTCATTCTGTTGGGACACATCCTGTGAGGAGATGCTGGTGTTATCAACTCCAACTACCTGTGTTTATGTTAATTGAGAGAGCTGATCACATTAGCCACCAGCACTGGCTAGGAGACGAATGGTCTAGGCTGAGGAGGGGGGAGATTGTTGTTTGTAGTGTTAATTGTAATTAGCTCCAGCTATTGTGTTTATATTAATGTGTGAAGCTCGGTGCCCACAAGACTGTCATCTGGTCTGGGTACATTTTGTAGTAAATTAGCTCATGCTAATTAGGTTAGCTTTGAGTCATCCCTGCTGTATAAAGGTCTGTGAGATCTCAAATAAAAAGGTAGTTCTGATGTACTCCAAGACTGGTGTTGTCTAGTTCTTGGGGGTTCCTATAGCCAGATCCATTGGACTCGTGTTCCAGAACTTAGGAAGCGGTATACTGACGGAAACACTCAAGCGGAGTGTGGGACGTTCCGTGACATTTTCCGACGCACAAAGTGCCACGCATGCTCAGAAGAAATTCTGAGAAGGAACAGCTCGGTCTGGTAAGATAAGCGTTCGGAACGGTTAGAGCACTTTCGTCAGGCTGCAATGTTTAAAATAGTTTAATACAGCGCACTCTCTTCTTCTTTATAATGCTAGAAGAATGAAGTCGTTTTGCTGCTCATATTCACACAGACTTCTCACAAACCCCCGTACATGTCCTAACGTACGTGTTTTACGTCACCGCGTTCAGAAAGATCGGATTTTACGACAACTTTGTGCGACCGTGTGTATGCAAGACAAGTTTGAGCCAACATCCGTTGGAAAAAATCCATGGATTTTGTTGTCGGAATGTCCAATCAATGTCCGATCGTGTGTACAGGGCATTACTTGTATCTTAGTGCAGACTTCTGGGAAAATCAGTGAACAAATCACACAAGCAGGAAATTATGTTTCAGGGGGGCATTCTGTATACCTTCAGGTTGCCATATTGCATAGCATTTTACAGAAAATTACAGCACTGTAGATTAAACGGCAAAAGGTAATTTTTAATAATATTCAATTACATGATGACTTGTGTCACAATTGTATATGCTATATTATTTTTTTATTTGAATTTATTTTTTTAATCTTTTTGGAGTTACCCTTTAAAACTTATAAATGCCCTCATTTTTCTGTTGACGTTATTAGGCAGAGGTCCCTCTATAAATAAATAGAAGGGTATTGCCACAAAAGTTGACTAGAAGTGTTAAATCACCGAGTACCATCATCCTACATTAATATATTGGGGAATGGGAGGAGAACAGCAAGGGCTACTCCAAACGAGCCCTACCTCCCCATAAAGGAATTATTGGACTATAGCGGTACCCAATTAAGACATAAACATAAATAAAATTTCAATTTACTAAGTTACAAAATAGTAAAATATATACTGTGTACAAAAAAACAACTTAGAAGTTGTTGCAACGAGAGACATACATTAAAGTAGCAGTAAGTACAGCCCACATGTATAATTGAAGGCACATTGATGTATTAAAGGACGTTTAACCTCAACAGTTTTGCGGCCAATGCCGCTTCTTCAGGAGGCGTCCAAATATAACATCTAAGAAGATAAATAATCACAATTATATTTAAAGACAACAGAATATGGTAATACATTGTAATGCAGCGCAGTATTGGAGTGATTACATGTTATATAAACACACTCACCAACAACTGCCCCAACAGGCAGGGAATGGCAGTAATGAGACGCCTGGATCAGGCATCCCCCTGGGGGCAGACACGGGGGGGCTGAATGAGATGGGCAAAAATATGAAGAGAATAATGTATATCGGTTCAGGAAGTAATTTGTATTTAGACATACACCACCTGAGTGCATGGGGATAGAGGGAGCTGAGGGAGAGAAAAAGAGAGGGGGGAAGGAAAGGAAATAGGGGAAAGAAAGAAAGAAACGAGAGAAAGAAGGAAAGAGGGAGGGAAGGGGGAGGGGGGAGGAGGGGAAGAAAGGGGGTGGAGGGGGGAGGGAGGGGGGAACTAGGAATGAGGGGAGGGGGAGGAAGAAAATTGCAGAGAAGGGAGAAAAAAGGGGGAAGGGGGAATGAGAATGCAGGTAGAAGAAATCAAGAAGGAAAACCCACTACAAAGCACCAAGGGGGTGGTGTGTAAACAAATAATTTTGTACAATGCAAAACCCACCGATTCAAAGGGCAAAGTTGAATATTAATAATGACACCCGGGAGTGGACAACTAAATCCAGCAATGACTTGGAAAGGTCTGGAAAATAAAACAAGGAAGTGAATCATAAGGTAGCTTATATCATACGAATAATACCTCAAATAAGTTGAGAGGTGTTTGCTCGAAGCTCCCTGAAAAACCAACAATATGATGATGGTACATGAAAAGCTATTAACTACAGAAAGTTTTTTTCATGTACAAAACCACAATATTACTGACAGTAATGCCTGGGAAGCTCAATTGTAGTTATTCCGTGAAATCAGTGGTACAACTGGGAACACTGGGAGATCAAGAAAGCATAATAGAGGACTAATATCTATCTTATACAAAGTTTAATTTATATAACTTAGGGGTTACATAAAACAAGCAATCTGTTTTAGAAATATTATATACACATACAGTATGTTAAAGTATTCCTGTGTGACTTTAGGACAGATCACCATTGCTCTAAATATACTCAGTGTTTTACAAAGAATAACATTTGGGGAAAATGGCTGGGTTTCAAGAAATCGGGGAAGTATATGGAAATATGTGATACAGGAGAATGAGAACTTATGGGAATATTAATATTTTGAGTAGGTAGAGAATTGACTAGTTGGGGAAGACTAAGAAGAGAAAAGGAGGGAGCCTAGAGGGAAGAGGGGGAGGAGGTGGGTATAGGGATGGGGTTTTTGTGTTTGTTTTTTGGGGGGAGGGCTGAAGATTTTAAGACTAATGCTATGTACACACAATCGGACATTCCGACAACAAAACCATGGATTTTTTTTCCGTCGGATGTTGGCTCAAACTTGTCTTGCATACACACGGTCACAGAAATGTTGACGGAAATTCCGAATGTCAAGAACGTGGAGAGGTACAACATGTACGACGAGCCAAGAAAAATTAAGTTCAATAGCCAGTGCTGCTCTTCTGCTTGATTCCGAGCATGCGTGGACTTTTGAGCGTCGGAATTGTGTACACACGCTCGGAATTTCTGACAACAAGTCTTCTTGTCGGAAAATTTGAGAACCTGCTCTCAAACAGTTGTCAGAAATTCCGACAGCAAATGTCAGATGGAGCCTATACACGGTCGGAATTTCCGAGAACAAGCTCACATCGAACATTTGTTGTTGGAAAATCCTATCATGTTTATGGCCCATTAGACTATACATGGTATATTTAAAAATAATGTGATAATGTCTGTAATGATGTCTTCTTCTTTTTGAAAAGTAATAAAACTATTGAATACAAGAATAACATTTATTTAATATGCATTTGCTTTTGGCAAGCCAGTTTTGTGGAATGAAAATTTAAATATACCTACAATATTCTTAAAAATTCAGAACTGAATGATTTATAACTGATTTTGGAGAAGAAATCACCTGCTCTGGAGTTGCATCCTGCTTTCTGAAATATTAGGAGAAACAAATAAAGATAAAGAAAGTGACAGTCAGTAAAAGGTTGTAGAGCTTGAAGGAGACCGCCAAAGAGCAGATTTAATACCCAGAATTAACCTAGCCTTTGTGAATTTGCTTTGGGAGATTCTAAAATGTCAAACACATTTCTGTGGACATTGCAATTGCCTGATGACTAATATTGCCTAAGATAAAATCTGTCCTTACTGTAAAATGAACTTATATTTGCTTACAAGCAAAAGGTTTAATTTTCTGTGATGTGATCTGACCTTCAGTTGCTAAATAAAAATAAAAGACGCACAGGCATAACTGAATTTCACATAAAGCTTTATAAACAACATGATGCTGTTACCTCCTGTACAGAGTGATATATACCGGTATGCATTTACAGTATACAGTATATCATTGTATATTGTGACAGTCAGTCCAGAAATGAGTCATGAATGGGGTTTACCTGCCACCTACCTAGGTTGTGGTATTTTATAAGGTATGCGTTTGGCAGTTATAGATCTGTCTAGTAGTATACAGGGATATAAGCACTGACCGTTTCCACTCACCTTGAGGCATAATTAGTCTTTTTCTGTGATAAGCAGTGGTGTGTTCAACAAGGGGACTGCATGGAAGCTGTGCTGTAAAAACTCTGCAGGTATAAACATATAATCATACCTAATTTGTCTCACAGTTAATACTGTTAATTTTTTTTTTTTTTACATAGGGCCACCAGGACAGATTCCTCCATCCATGCAAACAAGGTACATGGAGGACCCCTGCTTTTCCTCCGCCGAGACATTGTATTCTGACAGCTGCATCCACCGCTATCAGAATATACAGATTACCTGATTGCTGTTATAGCCCCTGATTGACTATCACAGCGATCAGTTACTTTTACAGCCCACCCTGTGTTGATTTCTCCTCTTAAATAAAGAAAAATATATTGTATCTTTTTCTCCTTGGAAAGGAGAAAAATGTAAACAAACAAAAGTGTTTGTAAAAAAATAAATAAATAAAAAATATCTAGATCTGGATTTGATTTAGGTCAGGGTTAGGGTCAAATGTCAAGGTCAGGGTCAAAGGTCAGGTTCAAAATGCCCACCATTGTTTTTGGGCCCTACTACAGGTACAAAACAACAATGAACATACACATACAGTACTGTATATGGCATTGCTACAATTGTCAGGAGCAGGTAAATTTATTTTGGGTGGTTCTTTGGTGGTTATGGTAATAGCAAGAAAAGTAAAGGAGATTTAATTTTTAAATAAAAAAAAAAATGTTTCACGCCAGTTTTTCTTTGATAATTAAAAAAAAGGCAGGAAATATTAATTGTTATTCACCGCAAAGTGAAAGCCCAATTTGCCCTGAAAAGCACAAGGAATAATCCTCCTAGATACAGTTGCGATGATATGTTCAGTTTTACTAACAAATGTCAATGTTGCAATATTGTGTGCAGGCGTTAGGATTTGTTTTACCTTCATCAAGAAGGGGTTAAAGTGATGCTGTCACTTCTGTAAAAGAAAAAATAAACAACACATCTTTCCCCTTTGAAGAACTATGAGTTGGCACACTTCTGGGTGTGCCGGACTCCTGATTCATTGCTGTGTGCTGCGGTTCCACCTGCCAACCCTTGCACCATTACAGGATACAGTAGTGATGTTGGGGGGGGTTCTGATGGAACTACAGCATGTCATGAGCAGCCCCAGTGTGAAAACCTGATTGTTTTCACACTGCGGTGGTGCGCTTGCGGGACGGGAAAAAAAGTCCTGATAGCATCATCTTTGGGGCAGTGGGAGAGCGATGTATACACCGCTCCTCCACTGCCCCGCCCATTGAATTGAATGGGCGCTGCTTTCCTTGTCAAAAGAAGTTTATTGAGTATACAATGTTATAAAGATACATAAAGTAAGTTTACAAGGATCTATAAAGTGAGCTCATTGTTTTACAGTAGGGTTTATATAGGTAAATATCATGAAATTTCAAATATTAAACATTGGGTTCACGTAAACCTAAATTAAAGATATATATCATTTCCTTAGTTACTTTTGTAGGTATTTAAATGATTTATACCTACTATACATATTGTTTACAAGTAGAGTGTATATAGGTCAAATAAATTCTGATAATGAGCTTTAATCGTAAGGTGGAGAAAAGGAAAGAGAAAGAAGAAAAAGGGTTGAAAGGTAGAGGTATGGTCCACAAGGTTGTCCCGCTCGTCAGTTTATTATTCTTTTTAGTTCTCTTTGAAGCCTTAGAATGGGTGTCTCTGTAAGTCATTTAATCTGTTACCATGGCAACAGGACAGAGTCATTGAAGTTTGACAGGAACTGTTGTTTTATCCAAGGATGCCAAAGTTTTTCAAATTTTGGAATTTGATTTTGATCGATGGCTACCATCTTAGCATGGGACATTGTATTATTCATTCTGTGAATTGTTTCTGCTAGTACCAATGTAGGAGATTTCCATGCCTTGGCCACTGTTTGTTTTGCAGCCGTTATTAGTTGGATCATAAGTTTGAATTGAGAGAGTGTTAACCATTCCGGTTTTAGATTAAGTAAAGTTAAATATGGATCTGGTTGTACTATTTTTTAAAATATTTTAGATGCAATCACGAAGACTTCCTTCCAGAAGGTTTGGATTACTGGGCACGTCCACCATATGTGTAAATATGTGCCTATTTCTGGGCATCCTCGAAAACAAAGAGTTGAGGTATTAGGTGAATATTTTGCCACTCTAGCGGGTACAAGGTACCAGCGAGTTAGGACTTTATAATTTGTCTCCAGTGCTAAGATGTTGGGTGAAGATGACTTAGATGTGAGCCATATGTTAGACCAGTCCGTGTCTTCTAAAGTTCGTCCCAGGTCCTCCTCCCACCTCTGAACGTAAGAGGGTCTATTAAGATTTGCTACTCCATATAATTGATTATAAAGTGATGAAATTGTACCTTTAGCAAATGGATCTTTTGTACAGATTGATTCAAAAATGGATAATTGGGATAATGGTGTATCCCCCTTTAGGAATGGTGTATAGAAATTTTTGATTTGGAGATATCTAAATATCTCAGAGTTTGGTAGATCATATTTTTCTCTAAACGATAGGAATGAAAGGAATGATTTAGATGCTATGAAGTCATTTAGTGTCTGAATGCCTGATGTTGTCCAAGCTTTAAAAGAATTTGGGTAGATCCATGCCGGATAAAAGGCCGGATTTCTGATAAAAGAAAGGAGAGGATTGTGTGGAGATTGTAACTGATATTTGGTTTTTAGTTTATCCCAGAGAGATAAGAAGTGTTTAGTTATGGGATTATGAATTTTAAAGCGGTCTTTAGGATCAAGCCATAATAAATTTGATATTAATAGAGGGTCATTTTCTGAAGCCTCTATAAATACCCATAATGGGATTTCCTGTTTTGCATGGTATTTGGACAGACTGGCCAAATGTGCTGCTCTGTAGTAGTTAGTAAAATTAGGGTATCCCAGGCCTCCTTTATTTTTGGGAAGATGTAGTGTGTGTATAGGTATACGTGGTTTAGAAGAGCCCCATATAAACGAAGTTGCTCTTTTTTGTACTATTCTCAAAAAATAGGAAGGAAGTGGAATAGGGAGGACTCTGAATAGATAAAGCAATTTGGGTAGAATAGTCATTTTGATTGCATTAATCTTCCCTATCCAGGATAAAGGAAGTTGCGACCATTGTTTTATTAGATTTGTGATCTGTCTTAATACAGGAGGATAATTGGCTGAGAATAAGTCAGAATGAGATGCTGTTAAATGAATTCCAAGATATGGGATTGATTTTTCTGCCCATGTGAATGGGAGTGCAGCCCTAGCCGGGATCAATTCCATGTTTGTGAGTGAAATATTAAGCACTAGGCATTTCTTAGGATTAATCATAAGGCCGGATAGGGCTGCACATCCATCAAGAGCTGGTATTAAGTTAGGACCAGAGACCTGTGGTGATGATAGAAAAAGTAATATATCGCCTGCAAATATACATAATTTGTGTGTAATACCTCCTACTTCAATGCCAGTTATAGTTTGGTTTGTTCTGATGTATTGGGCCATGGGTTCGAGTATAAAGGCAAATAATAAGGGAGATAATGGGCAACCCTGTCGGGTACCTCTTTCGATATTAAAGGCTTCAGATTTGTATCCAGCATATTTTATATAGGCTTTGGGTTTATTATATAATGCTTTGATTAAAAACTGGGGTCCAAAACCCCATTTTTGTAATGAATATTGCATATATTGCCAGGATACTGTGTCAAATGCCCTCTTAATATCGAGAGATAGAAAACATAAAGGGATTTTCCGTTTTTTAGCAATATGTGCCAATAACACTGCCCTGCGTATATTATCGCCTGCCTGTCTATTTGGCATGAAGCCTACTTGATCTCTATGTATTAATTTTCCTATAATGCTATTGAGGCGTTTTGCTATTATTTTTGCTAATAATTTAATATCGAGGTTTAACAGAGAGATAGGCCGATAATTCACACAGGAAGTATCATCAGAAAGGGGTTTTGGGATCATACAAACAATTGCCATTAGTGTTTCTTGCCAAAAAGAATGTCCATCTAGAAGTTTGTTAAAAGTTTCAGTGAGAATGGGAGAGAGTATTTCTGAGAACGTTTTATAGTATAAAGCCGAGTAGCCGTCTGGGCCTGGTCTTTTGTTAAGTTTTAGGTCTTTTATGGCGTTAGCAACTTCATCTATAGTTATAGGCTCATCCAAACTGCTTTTTTGATTCTGAGATAACTCAGGTAAGTTTATTTTTGAGAAGAAGGATTCAGCCTCTGTAGGATTAAATTCATTGTTTGTCTTGTATAAAGTTGCGAGATGTGAGTGAAATTTATGGACTATTTTAACTGGATTACAAGTGTAAACATTTTTTGATAATTTCAAACGTATTGGTTTGAAAGATTTGTTAGTTGAATTTAATGCCCGAGCCAAATATGTACCTGGTTTGTTTGTATTCATGTAGAAATTGTGTTTGGAGCGTTTGAGGGATTTATCAACTGACTCAGTGAGAAATAGATCGTATTCCAATCTAGATTTTTCCAGATGAGATTATCTTGAAATGATATGTAGGCTGCATTAAAATTGAGTTCTAGTTTTTTTGCTAGATTTTTGCGTTCCCGTTTAAATAGTGCCATTTGTCTTTGTATTGTACCACGCAAGACAGGCTTATGAACTTCCCACAGTGTTATTGGGGAGATGTCTGTTGTATTATTAATTGATATGTATTCCTTTAAAGCTTGTTCAATGGCCATCTGATGTAGTGGGTGTTTGAGCATTATGTCCGGTAAGTACCACGTTGGGTCATGCGCTTTTGGTATGGCTGAGGCTATAGTAGTGTATACTGCATTATGGTCAGACCACGGAATCGGAATTATATCTGATGCAATAATTTCTGGTATCATTCCTATTGTTAGAAAAATATGATCTATTCTGGTGAAGGTTTGATGAGGGTGCGAGAAATAAGTGAATTTCTTTTTCATTGGGTTACTTTCTCTCCATGAATCTACCAGATTGTATTTGGAAAGAAGTTGAGAAAAAGGTAATCTAGAGGTTATTTTGGATGGTGTAAAAGGTGATTTATCTAGAAATGGGAGGAGGACCTGGTTCGAATCCCCACACATTATCACTGTTCCTATTTTGTGTGTATTAATCACTTGTAATATATGTGAGAGGAATGGTGTAGGTTGTTTGTTAGGAGCATAGTAGGAAATCACCGTGATTGCTGTATCCATTATATAACCCATGAGTATCAGGTATCTACCTTCTGGGTCTTTAATTTCTGATGATAAGGTGAATGGTGTGGATCGGTGAAATGCAATTAGAGTTCCCCTTTGCTTGGTACAGGCAGAAGCCGTGTAAATTTGTTGATAAAAAGGAGAAATATATTTTGGAGTAGAATCTTTGGTGAAGTGTGTTTCTTGGAGGCATACTATGTGAGCCTTCTTGTTATGGAAAGTACGGAAGGCTTTGGTCCTTTTTTGAGGGACATTTATTCCCTGAACATTCAGGGAAAGTATATTCAGTGGTGCCATGGCAATAGATCAAATAGTTTTGACTTACTTTTTGTTATGCAGAGCTGACTGCGCAGATCAACCTGTGTGGACTGAAGAGATGAATAGATAGAAAAGAAACCAGTGAATTCTGGAGTAAAGAGTAAACAAAAAACATATGAGATTAGATGATACATTGTATAAATTATTTTTTGCAAGTAATCACAATTTACCCGTGAAAGAGAATAAATATCTCTCTCAGGGGAATAAGTGCCTTCGTCACACTCCCACATAATATGGTTGGGAGAATGAGGAGGGCTAATGGGGGTACACGGATCTTCCGCTTACAGGAGAGAAGTGCTATGTCAAAAGACATCAAAATGATGATTCATTAATTGGAGTGCAGAATATAGTTTTTGTTGAAATTATTTATTCCAGGGTGGTTGTATATGGTTAGTCTTGCCCTAGGCTAAATAATTCAGTTAGAAAGGTACTGTTAATAACTTTGGTATTGATGAAGATAGTTTGAATTATTTTGGGATTTTAACCCTTTTAGAGTAAACAATTACATATTTTATTCATATGTAACTGTTTAGATATGTTAACTCATAAAATTGAGGTTGTATTGCTTCAGATTAGAATAAACAAAAACATAATTCTAGGAACTAGTTAGGTAATAATATATTTGTTTTAAGAAAAGAAAGAAAAAGCTTCCATTACTTCTGGATTATTGAACATATTTCTCCTAAAAAGTAATAAATCTATTGTTATTACCTGATAATATATAACTGAACAAGAATTTCCTTATTTCACTTATATATTCTAAGGCTATATGAATCAGAAGTAATAAGAAATATAACTGGAATGTAACATGATCCCACACAGTGTGTGACTATCAGAATGCAGTTACATTCAGTTATAAATATAGGTTTTTTATAGAGAACCATCTCTTAGTATAATAAATGAAGAGATATCAGGAATTAGGATGTCAGTCCATTGAATCTTCTTGGTCCATGGATGATGTGGCATAACGGCCTCTTTTGTGAGAATGATGATTCTCATTTTGTTCTGAAATTATCTGGGTGCTGCCTGAAGGTGAAGATGACGCCATTCTTCTGCGTGTGGGAGTGTTGCTGCTTGTGGGTTCTGTCAGATTTAATTTTAAAAGGGTTTGTTGTAGTTCATCTGCTGATCTGCTTCTGTAAATTGTACCTTGGTAGGTAAATCTGACTGAAAAGGGGAAGCCCCATTGATACATAATGTTGTGGCGTTGCAGTTCCATTAGTTGGGGTTTCATGGATCGTCTTTTAGTAATAGTAAGTTGGGATAGGTCAGCAAAAATTTGATAATTGTGTCCTTGAAAATTAAGTTCCTTTTTTTCTCTTGCAGCAATTAGTATTTGTTCTTTCGTTCTGTAATAATGAAATTTTGTGATTATATCACGTGGGGGTCCATCTTTCTTTTTGGCTGTGAGGGCTCTGTGTACTCTGTCCAGTTCTAAACGTTCAATAGGGATATCTGGCTTTAGTTCTTGTAATAGAGCAGTAATAGTAGATTGCAGGTCTGTCACAGTTTCAGGTATTCCCCTTATGCGCAAGTTTGAACGTCTGGCTCTATTTTCGTAATCTTCGAGCTTAGTTTGAAGTATTAAATTCTCTTTTTTTAATTGTTCCAATTCTGTTATATTTTCTTGGGTTGTAATTTCAATTTCATCCATTTTTATTTCTAAGGCTGCGGTGCGGTTTCCCAGCTCTCTTATTTCTTTGGTTAGGCTTTTTGTTATTTGGTCTGAGGTTTGTTTTAAAGCCTTATGAAGCATCTTTTCAAATTGTAATAATATTACTGGGGATACTGAGGAGGCTTGTGGAGAAGTTTGTGAGAGGATTTGTTCTGTATCTGACTCAAATGGAGAGTCTTGCTGTGACATTTTCTGTCTGTGAGAGCGCCCTGATGCTGTATCTTGTGAGGTGACTGGAGCTGCTTCAGCTGCAGTGAGTGCCTGTGAGCTCTTTGTGAGGTGATTTTTATTTCTGCCACGGTTTCCTCCCAGTACCATATTTCCTGCCCAAACTTTCACAGTTTGTTCCCTGGGGCAAAAAGGTTCAAATAGATACCTTTTGAGCCTGCAGGCTCCGCTTTGTCCTTCTCTTCTCTTCTCAGCGGTGTGGAGCTCTAACAATGCATGTCTGCTCTGCTAGGCTCCGCCTCCTGCCCCTTCGAATGGGCTCTGCTTTCAAAGCGTCTTAAAAGCACTTTCAAAGCAGGGCTAAGCGGGCACTTTTAATCCTTTCATAACCCCTTCTGGAGAGTTAAAAGCGCGCCTCTATAACAGCGGTAAAGCAGCGCTAAAACTAGCAGCGCTTTACCTCTAACGTCTGCACCGCCCCAGTGTGAAAGGGATGTTAGGCCTAGTTCATATGGGTGTACTGGAGCACACACCTGTGCGAAGCCTATGCTTGCCCACACAGGGATACACAGGTGTTTCACGCATCCCTGTGCAGGCAGTCCCCTTCACGTCAATTGGGACGCAGCAGCTGCATGAAAATAGCTGCTGCGCCAAATTTGACGGCTATGCAGATGCGGGTTCATGTTCTCAAATGCACACTGTCTGCATTCAGGGCTGTGCACCCACATGGATGTCAAATTGGGAGCAGCAGCTGTATCCATGCAGTTGCTGTGCCCTAATTGACATGAATAAGACTGCACGGGGATGCAGTGAACACCTGTGAATTCCCATGTGGGCAAACACAGGCCTTGCATGGGCATATGCTGTAGTACACTCATCTGAAAAAGGTCTTATTTATCTGATCTATTGGTTCTATGATTTTGAAAGTGATGCAAGCTGCATCAAATATTTATTTGGCAAATGACATATACTGTATATTTCTAAAGATGTATCCCTGTACCCCTGATTTTCTATAGGAAGAATACCAGGTGGCAAAACAGCTGTAGTAATGAGCAAAGGCAAACAAAGACAAAACTCAACACCTGGGGAGTTTTAAATGTGTTAAAAATTATTTTTGGAGTTTTGATTGCAATTTGTTTAGTTACGCTGATCAACCCCACAAATTATTTTGCTATACAGTGTGACCCTTTCATACTGGGGCCACGGTAGCACTAAAGCTCTGCTCGTATTAGCAGCTGTTTTAAGTTGCACTTTTTGGCCGCTAGTGGGGCGCTTTTAACCCCCGCTAGCTTCCAAAGAAGGAGTTAAAAGCACCCGTGTTGTGGCGCTTCCGAATCGCTTTTCAGGCTGGCCATTCATTTCAATGGGCAGGGCGTTTTGGGACTGCTGTATACAGCGCTCCTAAACCGCCCCAAAGATGCTGCTTGCAGGACTTTCGCTAACGTCCTGCAAGTGCACTGCCCGGGTGTGAAATGTCACACTGAAATGAACGGGAGGTGGTTTTCAGGCGCTTTACAGGCGCTATTTCTAGCGCTAAAACACCTGAAAACCACTTTAGTGTGAAAGGGGCCTTGTCCTTGGGGAAAAAAATAAACTTTGTTCTTGATAAGCTCTCGTTCACACTGAGGGCGGATTTGTAATCGTGCGAGTTCAGCTAAACTCGCGCAATTTCAAACCCGAATTTCAGTGCGAGTTCGTGGGGGACGATTTGAAAGACATCTTTGCGGGTTCATGCACAGATGTCTATTGAAATTGCCCCCAAAGTCGCCAAAAGTAGTGCAGGAACTACTTTTGGGAATGAGTTCGGCACTGCAAAGTCAGGGTCACACCGATTCGGACGGTGCCGTTGCCGACAATAGGCTCTGATTTGGAATGTGATTTCACATGTCAAATCGGCCCGATGTGAACGGGGCTAAGGTTAATTCTGACTTGTATTAACCTTACTGGGAGGAAAATATCTCCAGTCATATCAGGTAACAGAAGGGACAGGCTAGCTTAAAATCAAATAGTGCAGAGAGGAAGTGGGATAAATCTTCTCTGCACTATAAGATTATATAAGTGTGCCTTGGTTAGAACGAGCTTCAGCTCTGCAACATTTACTAACAAAAGGCAAAGATGGAGAAGAATGCACATTTTAAAGAATAGTTTACAGGGGCCTTTTAAATGTCATTATTCTGCTGCTCTTTATTATTAGTTTTCTGCTGGGAAATAATGGAATATGTATGATTATACATTATATATGAACACTCTTTTAAGAAGTAAGGTTGCAAACCGTTCAGAGAACTGTGGGAAAATAACCTTGTCTTTGAATATGCACCAGTCAATATGGTTTGATTTGATAAAACACACAGCAGAGAAAGCATATGGATTATAGATCTCAAATGTATCATAAACAAAATGGGGTTGATTTACTAAAGCTGGAGATTGTAAAATCTGGTGCAGCTGTGCATGGTAGCCAATCAGCTTCTAACTTCAGCTTGTTCAATTAAGCTTTGACAAAAAACTGGAAGCTGATTGGTTTTTATGCAAAGCTGCGCCAGATTTTGCACTCTCCAGTTTTAGTATATCAACCTAAATGAGTCTTGTACAATGGCTGTGCATCTTTAAAGCTGGACTCCAGAAAAAGTGGTAAAGATAATGACAAATATATAAGGGAGTTGTCTTGCCTGCCAGAAGAGTTTTACTGTACTTCTGTCCAAACAATTCTGAAATAAACATAACTCTGACACATAGCCAGGGCCGGTGCTACCACTAGGCAAACTAGGCAGCATAGGCGTGCCTGGGCACACCCTAATCACCCCATGTGCATCGCTCTGCCTGGCCCTGGTAATTCTGTATGGGTTCCCGGCAGCAGAGAGAGGAGCCCAACTCACAAACTCTGGGCACCTCTGCTCTGCAGCTATTTAAAAAGAAAAAACAGCCCCATTGTTTATCTGCCTGGCGGGGCCAAAAGGGGACTATTTAACCACTTTCGGGTGCAGGCTGAGTGATCTACTGCACTGTGGTTAAATTAAAGCCCCTGCTTCCTGCTTCTTCTATAACAATCTGCCGGGGCTTTAATCTAATTGCAAGCAAAGGCTGTGGAAGATTACTCCACATGCTCCTGAACATGGATAAACCATCCTCCTTTGGCCCCAGACTCCGGTGCCCAGCCCAACACAGCACAGCGCAGTGCAGTGGATGGAGTGGTGGGTCCGGGATGGTGAACCCCAGTGATCGATGCTGTGCCCGGCTCTCGGTGACTGACATGGAGCAGCGGGCGCAAGTGCAGAGGATGGTTGGCTGTGTGGATCCCTCCATTGTGTCCCGGGTCCCTCCCTCGCGATGCCGACTCATCCCCCCCACCCTCAAGTGGATGTGCTGCAGGAAGAGATTGGCTACACTGCTGGCTGCCCAAATAGTGGTTACCAGCTAACCCTCTAACCCTGCCAGGCTATCTGGGGTCCCCTCTGACACTGTTCTCTGCTCCTCTCCTGACCCTGTGCCTTCCATCTGCCCTGCACCCCTCACCCTATACTGACCTATTCTACAGCACCCTGCACCCCTCACTATGCACCCTGCCCCCACCCCATAGAACCATGCACCCCTCACTATGCACCCTGCCCCCACCCCACAGAACCCTGCACCCCTCACTGTGCACCCTGTCCCCACCCACAGAACCCTGCACCCCTCACGGTACACCCTGCCCCCACCCCACAGAACCCTGCAGCCCTCACTGTGCACCCTGCCCCCACCCCACAGAACCCTGGACCTATCACTTTGCACCCTGCCCCCACCCCACAGAACCCTGCACCCCTCACTATGCACCCTGCACCCACCCCACAGAACCCTGCACCTCTCACAATGCACCCTGTCCCCACCCCACAGAACCTCACACACCTCACTATGCACCCTGCCCCCACCCCACAGAACCCTGCACCCCTCACTGTGCACCCTGCCCCCACCCTACAGAACCATGCACCTATCACTTTGCACCCTGCACCCACCCCACAGAACCCTGCACCCCTCACTATGCACCCTGCACCCACCCCACAGATCACTGCACCCCTCACTATGCACCCTGCACTCACCCCACAGAACCCTGCACCCCTCACTATGCACCCTGCATCCACCCCACAGAACCCTACACCCCTCACTATGCACCCTGCACCCACCCCACAGATCACTGCACCCCTCACTATGCACCCTGCACTCACCCCATAGAACCCTGCACCCCTCACTATGCACCCTGCATCCACCCCACAGAACCCTACACCCCTCACTATATACCCTGCACCCACATCATAGAACACTTTGCCCCTGTCAGGCTTATTCCCTAGCTCTGTCAGGTGGAGAGAGCTTTTTCAGGTAGACTGTATCAGGCCCATGATTTCTGATAGTGGTCCTGTCGCTCTGTGTGCTGGCGGGGTGATGGGAAAGCTCTCCCTCTCTTCTCTTTCACTATGCGGGTGGGGAGATGAGATAGAGATATATTATATACTCACACCCACACACATGTTTGAGCTTTGGGGTGCACACCCTAATGTAATAGGCTGCGCACCCCTATGCTAGACAGCCAACTAGGGCACCCTGCTGCCTAGGGCACCTGGCCACTGGTGTTATTACTCTCTTCTCTCTGCAGGAATCATCTAAGTCTCAGCATCAGTAGGCAGTCATCGCTCCATTCACACATAGTTTCAGAGGCGCAGCGACGGAGGACTGTGTCTGTGTCCCGACTCCCGAATGAATGGAAGCAAGCAAACATTCATTGATGGGCACTGGTAGGCTGCATTGATGGACGCTGGTAGGCTGCATTTGATGGGTGCTGGTGAGGCTATATTTGATTGGCGCTGGTGAGGCTGCATTGATGGGCGCTGGTGAGGCTGCATTGATGGGCGCTGGTGAGACTGCACTGATGGGCGCTGGTGAGGCTGCATTTGATGGGCGCTGGTGAGGCTGCATTTGATGGGCGCTGGAGAGGCTGCATGGATAGGTGCTTGTGAGGCTGCACTTGATGGGCGCTCTTGGGGCTGCATTTGATGGGCGCTTCATTAAAAAGGCAGAGTATACATGGGCAGGGCAAAGGGGGTGGTGTCAGGGGTGGGGCCACAGGGGAAAAATTAGGTTTCGTCTAGGGTGTCAAAAATCCTTGCACCAGCCCTGCACATAGCATAACCATTTCTAGCAGTTCAAATTCAAGTACTTACTGGTATTTTAAGATATAATTAAAGAGATAATTAAAGCTATATTAATTATTACAGGGCTACATTCATTTTTATCTTTTATATCTAATGTTGAGCATTTTTATCTTTTATATCTAATGTTGAACACAACACTGAAAGTATTTGTAAAGGTCAAAACTGATGTTCAAACAAAAAGTCAACAAAGAGAATGCCCTTCTTCAATGCACGCACTAAAATTAGCAATCTAAATGTTTTATCCTGTATTGGGTTTTATAATAATGAGCAAAGTGATATTTGCAAACTTGATTTTGCTAAAATTTCTTGAAAATAGCCACTGTATTTTTTTGTTGTATTATGTATTTATCACATACTATATATCAAAAATACACAAAAATATATGAGAAAACACAAACACATCTCTATATTTTATGTAAATTTTTGTTTTTTGCATCGATCTGCATGATTTTAAAACAACATTTACACCAAAAAGACTAAAAAAAAGCACAAAAAAGCTATTCACAACACAAAACTGGTAGCTACTTACAGCACATTGCAAACATCTTAAACCACCTTCATTTCATCTCCTTCAATGACTTCAATTAATTTTAACAAAAATTTTGGCGAAAGTGAAACCCCTGCCAGGAGAGATTGGTAGGCTATATAGTGACAACTAAAACAATGGCTAAAGGAAGAGCTGACTACATGCAACAGGCCTTATCCAAATCTCTGGTTAGGGGTACACTAATGGGGCCCTTGTGCTAGAGCATTCAATTAAGAACAAACACAATGGCAGCCTAAAGTCTCTCACCAATGATGTCACCAGTTCTCATTCAAAGCTGTCCCATGGCGGCCAGTGATATGGTATTCCCTCTTGTGCTAGATGTTTGAAACACTGGAACACTAGACAGCAGGAATGACTCTGGAATAACTAGACACTGCAGCAGAAGCTCCACTCAGAGGCATCTGGCCCTAGGGCTCTGCAAGCACAATCACCCCATCATAGCAGCCACGCTTTCATGGCAGCAAAGTCCTCTTACAACGTTCCTCCTGCAGCATGTATCAGCAGCAGACAGTCTCTGGCAGTGGTATCACAGCTGCATAATAGGCTTAGAGAGGTTGGAGTGTAGATTGCAGGTGGCATGTCAGCAGGAGTCAGAGAACAGCAGTACAGGAAAGGGAAATTCAGAGATGGCACTGGTTGGAGTATAGCTAAATCATAATGCTCCTGACACAGATGTGCTAAGGGGATATTAAAACCATAAGAACAAATATAATTCACTTAAAGCCCATAAGTCAATATAAGGTACGATTAGTGGCAGCTCCTCCATGAGAGTGAAGTAATATATAAGAGGAACAGTAGAGGGTGCCAAGTAAGCGCAGTATATACTGTAAAAACTTTTATTTAAAAAAATCACAAAAGGCAACTCATATGTATAGTAAATAAAGCATATAATCCATCCAAATGTGGAATAATGTAATGAACCTTGCGGTGTGCTTCCAGGGAGACCAAGAGCAGTTGCTGTTGTCATCTGTTGTACAGAACACCAGAAACTAAACCTAGAAGTGCTGGAATCACCATGGTGGGTTGCACCAGACCAGAAGTGATGTCACACCTGTGAGGGCCACAATCTGGGGGCATGGCTACACATTTTGGAGAGTGACTGCTCCTTTCTCAAGCCAAGGGTGGATTGTATGCCTTATTTACTACATTTCATGTGAGCTGCCATTTGTGATTTTTTTTTTACTAAAAGTTTTTATATACTGCAGTTAGTTGGTGTCATCTGCTTTTCCTCTTAGAGAACAGCAGTACACTGATCTCCACAGTGCCAGCACAAGTCGGACTACTGGATTAGTAGTAAACATGAGCGATTAGTTTCGTACGAATCAAACATTCGTATGAATTTCAGTAAATTCGTACATTCGGGAGGATCCAAAATATGAATTGCTATGCTTCCGAATTTTGTACGAAATACGAAATTTTGTTTACAAATTTTGGATCCAAATTCCTAACGAACATTTGTAATTGTTACGAAAAGTTAACAAACCTAAAAGTTAAAAACCCAGGAAGTCAGCACAGCACAGGGATGGTGGGAGCCCCCTCGTAATGATATATTCATCATAACGAACATTCGGAATTGTTACGAAAAGTTAACAAACCTAATGAAAATTCGTATTTTGTACGAAATTTCAGACACGAATTCCAAAACATGAATTAATTCTACTACGAAACGGAACTAAACAAATTTATTGACGGCGCACATGTCTAATTAGTAGAATGCAATGAAGAAAACTGACCACACGGGGATGTATGCGATTTTATGCCTACCACGGTCAGTAGAAAGCAGAGGGACTGGCAGGGTCACCAGGTATATCACCCAACGACAGACACATATCAGAAATATGAAATGTTGGGGTAACATACACTTTAAATATATGCATGCACTACTGCCATTCTTTAATTTATATCAACTATAGTTTTCTGTCAGTACAGGGGCTGCCGTTGCTGGACTCCTTATGAAAATGCTAGATGTCTGGCTGTGTCTGAATTAAAGCTGAACTCCAACTTAGTGTAAAAATGTAACTTTACAGCAGGTCCTCCGACTCATTGGGAGGCTTAAATACTCTTTAGTTTAGGGGGATAGGAATAAGCAAGAATACTTATCTTATTTCTAACTCCCACAGGCTTTTTCTTCTATGCAAGACTAGTAACCCAAAGCAGTGCCACTTTGCAGCTCTCTGATGTAATCCCGTGCAATGTAGGATCACATACATCTTGGAAGCACTGAAGAGTTGAGGAGAGTGCCAACTGCTAGGGAAGAGAGGAATAAGGCAAGGATTGCTGCTTATTTATATACAGCTACACAAAATGAGCATTTGGCTCTTGCAGTGCAGTGGGAGAGTAAAAGGAATAAAAAAACGGTTGCGAATGCCAAGCCGCATCTGAATTTTGAAACGTAAGGAGTTTGTTATACTTGACCTGTATTACATGAATGCATGTGAATACGATGCTATTTGATTATTCTGTTCTATATACTTTTGCACACCTTAATAAAGTAAGGAAGGGGATGAAGTCCTTAAACACATAAAAGTGACAGCTTTAAAGGTTCGGGTTGCGAGGTTACCTACAAAGATTGTTGCAGTACGTTTGCCCTTTAAAGAGGTTAATTTGATGTCTTCTTTGATTTCTGTTGCTGAATGTATAGAAAGAGTAACTATTCTGTGTGAGCATTTTTATGTTGGTCATTATTTTAATCACATTGGAATGTTTTTCTTTTTAGTGAAACATTGGTAAAAAACACTCTATAATATTTATATTGCCCAGCAACTTACTTAGTAACTTGATTTTACTGTTTATTTAACTAAAAAGTAAAGTTAATTTGCAGAAAAAGGAGTTGATTGTAATCTAGAATCTGAAGAATAGAGATAAGATATATAAATAATAACTTTAAATAAATAAAAATAAACAATGAAGAAAATGGTGGAGTTTTATTTAATAACAGTTCAGTAAAAATAATAAACAGCATTCTTTCTTCTTTTTTTTCTGATTGTGGAGGCTATACACAATATACTGTAATAAAGCCTCCATGTGCTCCTGGGGACACAGTGAAACAATATTCTTAAGTTCATAGCAAGAAAATGCCAGATAGATAATAGTTGGGATCTGGCTTATCTGCCAAAGCTAATAAGATCTTGAAGTCATTTGGGGTACACAGCAGACAATTTTGTTCAGTAGAACCAGAAGACTATGCTTAGTTTTTTACTTCCTTACAGGGATCTTTACAATAATGTAAATTTATATATTTTAATTCAATAATGCTTTATAATAATTTTAACCAATTTATGTCCGACCCATGCATATAAATAGCCAGACAGGAGCTTAGCCAAAGTGGGTAGACATGCCTATACATCCTCAACAATCGGCAGCTCATGCGTGGCTCCTAGAGCATGCACTTGCAAGCCTGGTGATCCGGGGAACACAGGGGATCTCATTACGAGGTGCAGGTAATGTTCCTGTACCATGTCATTGCTGTGTCCAATCACAGCATCGCAAAATCTCTTCTTCCTCACACAAATATTGCCTGTGAGAGGAGAGAGATCCATTATTGGTTCTGTGAGTGTTATCAGCTTGTCTACACAGTTTATCACGCACAAAACACAGTGAAGCCAGCTTACCATGTCCCTGATCACTGCCGAACATTGTGTAGTGCAAATAAACTTCAGCGACCTGTCCCAGTGTCGCCATTGCTGATTCCAGTGATACCAGACTGCTATATACCAGCACCAATGTCTTGGTCACCACATTATCGTCAACAGAGCCAGTGTCTCTGGTTGCAAAACGAAATTCCAAAACAAAATATTTCAGTGTGCACATGTCTACTGAACGTAAGCACTGTTATATTTTTGTATTTTTGACACAATTTATAACTGTGCGGCATCATAAGGAGGTTTTAGTTCATATTACAGTATGATCATAGACACTACATGGGGTACTGTTTTGCACTATATTGGGGATTACAGTTTTTTTAATTGTTTTCATTTGTGATTTGTTTGAAGATAGCACTGCACTTAATATTTATTTCTTCTTTACTATGGGTTAAGTCCAACGAGGTCTACAGTGCCTGTATTCATACCCCTTGAAGTTTTCCACCTTTTGTCATGTTACAACCAAAAATGTAAATGTATTTATTGGGATTTTATGTGATAGATCAACACAAAGTGGCACATAATTGTGAAGTGGAAGGAAAATGATAAATGGTTTTAAAAATTTTTTACAAATAAATATGTGAAAAGTGTGGTGTGTATTTGTATTCAGCCCCCCCGAGTCAATACTTTGTAGAACCACCTTTCACTGCAATTACAGCTGCAAGTCTTTTTGGACATCTAGAGAGTGAAATTTTTGCCCATATTTCTTTGCAAAATAGCTCAAGCTCTGTCAGATTGGATGGGGAGCATCTGTGAACAGCAATTTTCAAGTCTTGCCACAGATTCTCAATTGGATATAGGTCTGGACTTTGACTGGGCCATTCTAACACATGAATATGCTTTGATCTAAACCATTCCATTGTAGCTCTGGCTGTATGTTTAGGGTCGTTGTCCTGCTGCAAGGTGTTCAGTCTCAAGTCTTTTGCAGACTCTAAAGCCTCGTACACACGATCGGATTTTCAACAGATATAATCTGGGGCTTTTGTCTGAAGGCGTGTGCCTGGATTTTGTCTTGCATACAAATGGTACACAATTGTCGGCCAACAAACGCGAACGTAGTGACATACTAGAAGTACTACGAGCCGAAAAAGAGGAAGTTCAATTGTCAGGCGCCACCCTTTGTGCTCCTTCTGCTAATTTCGTGTTAGTAGAGGTTTGGTGGGTGTTGATTTGTGCTTTTCATTTCGCACTTTTCATTTTGCACTTTTCAGTTGGTTTCTGAATGGCCGTTTGTCAACCAGCCATGTTGCGGAATTGGAGGAGATAACGTGTTATTTATTATTGGCCTTGGAGTTATTGCTTTAACCCAAGTCCAGTCCAGGAACAGGAGGAGGAGGCTTTCTTGGACCAAAAATTGGTTGCTTTATTAATTGTGACCATTTATGTCATATGCCTTTGCTGCGGAGCTCCAGGAGAATAATCTGGGTGATATTCGGAATTATCTCCGGATGATGGACCCCTGCTTTCACCAACTCTTGGCATTGTTGACCCCCTATATTAAGAAGCAGGACAGATGCATGAGGCTTTTATTGTATTTTTTGGTTGAATAATAATGATTTGATTAGTTATATTTTCTATATTTGTGGATGCATAGAATGCAGTTTTTGGTTAAGTTCTATTGGCAGATAGCATGTCTAATTTTATTTGTTTTCTTTTTTTAATGCACAATAAAAAATTGTGGAGAATAATATTTGGCTATGTGTTTTACTTCAAATGACAGTTTGGGAGTAGGCAGTTACATTTTAAAAAATACAATGTAAAATTAACAAGGGACACCAACATAGCTGTATCTTTGATCTTAGAACAGATATTACAGACATTTGTCTGCGGAAAATTTTAAAGCCTGCCATCCAACATTTGTCCATGGAAAGTTGGCCAACAATTGTCTGATGGAGCATACAAATGGTCGGATTTTCTGCCAACAGCCTGTCATCACACAATTCCCATTGGAAAATCTGATTGTGTGTACGAGGCTTAAGAGTTTTTCTTCTACGAGTGCCCTGTATTTGGCTCCATTCATCTTTCCATCAGCTATGACCAGCTTCCCAGCCCCTGCTGAAGAAAAGCATCCCCACAACATGATGCTGCCACCTCCATGCTTCACGGTGGGGGTGGTATGTTCAGGGTGATGTGGACCATTAGTTTTCCACCACACATAGTGTTTTGCTTTTAGGCCAAAAAGTAAAATTTTGGTCTCATCTGACCAGAGAACCTTCTTCCACACGTTTGCTGTGTCCCCCACATGGCTTCTCGCAAACTGCAAACAGGACTTCTTATGGCTTTCTTTCAACAATGGCTTTCTTCTTCTCACTCTTCCATAAAGGCCAGATTTGTAGAGTGCAGAGTTACCATGATCCTCTTGGCTGCTGCTTTGATTAATGCTCTCTTTGCCCGGCCTGTCAGTTTAGGTGGATGGCCATGTCTTGGTAGGTTTGCAGTTAGTTAATACTATTTCCATTTTCAGATGATGGATTGAACAGTGCTCCGTCGGATGTTCAAAGCTTGGGGTTTTTTTTTATAACCTAACCCTGCTTTAAACTTCCCCGCAGCTTTATCCCTGATCTGTCTGGTGTTTTCATGATGCTGCTTGTTCACTAAGGTTCTCTAACAAACCTCTACAGAACAGCTGAATTTATACTGAGATTAAATTACACACAGGTGGACTCTTAATGATTTAGGTGACTTCTAAAGGCAATTGATTCCAATAGATTTTAGTTAGGGTGTCAGAGTAAAAGGGACTGAATACAAATGCATGCCATGCTTTTCAAATATTTTTTTGCAAAAAATTTTGAAAACTATTTATAATTTTCTTTCCACTTCACAATTATGTGCCACTTTGTGTTGGTCTATCACATAAAATCCCAATAAAATACATTTACATTTTTGGTTGTAACGTGACCAAATGTGGAACATTTTCAAGGGGTATAAATACTTTTTCAAGGCACTGTATGTTGCCTCATGGTCTTTTAAATTAACAGTGTACTTTTTTTACTGAGCACTGGAAGTGCAGCTATTGCTATACTCTAGGAACTCCAACAAGAGATGCTTCTTTCTCACCCAGCAGGCACTCTGCCCACTCATCCCCTATACTCTCCATTCACAAAAGGTCTGCATTTTGGGTTCACATTATACAAAGCATTCTGTGACTGGGCAGGAAAAGGGAAGGGGTAGGCACAGCAGCTGCATACAACTCTGCAGCTACAAGAACTGAACCCAGAAGGTCCAGAAATATAGCAATAGATGTTTTCCCAACAGTAAAAATGTAAATAGTAAATTAAAAAGATACCATAAGTCTATGAGGTGACACCTCATCAGGCTTGAGAAAGGGAGAAGCGCCTCTAAGTATAATAGGACAGGTAAACTTTAAAAAAACCCACAAACAGGGCTACTCACATATGCAAGTTAAAAACAAGCTCATCATAACATCCGGTTAACTGAGCCAGAAGGAAGGAAAAGTCTGCATCCACCGACAGATGCGTCGCTGTGCAAGCCCAGGAGATGAGGAGGAAGCCAGCAATAGTGTCACTCCATCCTGGTGGACAGCAGCGGGGAGTGCAGCTTGGTTTGGCGGCTTGGGGCGTTGTGACGTCAGCTGGCCCAGGATTCGGAGCATGTGCTGTTCCCAAGCATGGGCACTCCTTTGTCAAGCTTCGTTAGACTTAACCATCATAATGAGGAACCTTTACCTGAATTCCTGGAGTTCAGCTTTAAGTAGGGGAGTGCTAGAACCTCTGTCAGATTTTTATTGTTGTCGCTTTCCCTGTTTCAGCTTTTTCCTCACTTCCTGCCTGGTAAAATGTTGTCCCCAGAGCAGAAAGTGACATAAAGTAAAAGAGCACAAGATAGCATTAAAACATTAGAGGCATTCTAAACCTTCCCTCCTCTATATAAAAGTTAAAAAAAAGGTTTTGCTATAGAAACATTTTAACTGCAATAGAGAAAAATCAGGTCTCCAGACTGGCTTTTCTGTGTGACAGGGCTTTGTAAATCTTATGAATGAATGAACAGAAATATAAATCTTTTTGGAAGTAAATAGCTCTCATATGTTCATTGTATCTGCATATTTATCTGTTTGCCTGGTGTTCAGCTTTAATTTTGTCCAGCATCAAAATAAAAAAACTCTAATGATTAAACTAGAGATATAAATGTACTTGAATCATTTGCCCTTGCATTTATTGTTCTTCTTATTATTTTTTTCTATAAATCATCAGCATATTTCACAGTACTGTATGTCGAAAAGGTTGGCATAAAGTCAAGGCAACATGCAGTGCAGAACATGAAATTATGTGAAAACATTACAATTGGGAGCTTACAATATATTAAATGTCAGGATTTTGTTTAAATTAAAATATATACACACATTATAAATAAATATGACAGTGTTATTTAGTAGTACTTAAGCACAGATTCGGTGGCTTTTGTTGCCTAAGTCCATTTTCTTAAACTTATCATGACTTAAAGTACTATGAACCATTTCATGCTTTTTAATCTATTTTGCATGTGTGTGGTCACAGTGCTGTGCCGCATATGAAGGGATTCTGTTGTCTCTAGGGCTTTAAAACTGTTAACCTAATAATCAAATTCCTGTAATCTTTAGAAGTGGCGATACCGTTTCCCATCTGAAGGGATGCTATAATTCCCATTTCTTGTCCGAATCATAAGGATACTATTACATGCAAACGCAATAACACATGGTGGCTTTGTTGTTGTGGTTACCTAACTAAAATAGCATTTTCCTTTTAAAACTTGACTTTTTATATGGCATTAGGCAGATCTATATAGTGGCCAGTTACAGATGGGTCAAAAATTTTAATAGCATAAACAATTCCAAAGGACTGTTATACAAACAAATGCATACAATACAATAAATGTTTTATTGTTATGTGTGTATGCTAAAATAAATATGTGGCATATAAAATTCTTTTCAAAATGTTTATTAATTAATTTTAAAAAAACCCAATTAAAATTTTAATGTTTGTTTTTTTTCTAACTTTTGTACTAAGAGTAAGGGTTACACAGTTAGTCAGGTTGAATAGAAATATATATGTCCATTGAGTTCAGCCAAAAGGTAAATATAAAAAAAAAATTAACATAGTTATGGATTTTTTTTTTTCAATTACATACGATTTACACAACTTTCCAACAGGATTCATATTTTTTTAATTGAATCCAGTTATAAAAACATTTGAGCCTTTGGTGAAAGTTTTGTGAATCTTGGGTGAAAAGATTCATAAATAGACCCCAAAATCAAGAGTTGACTTGTAAACTCTGATCTAATTTACTCCAACGGAAAAAATTCCTGTTTTCAATAGGCAGTCATGTAACCCTGGATCGTCATTTTAAGTATTATTTCATTGCTCTCCTCCGTCCATGAACGGACTGATAGACACTCCTTATATGTCATAACATGTTCCATTTATTGTAAGCTTTTTTTACATATTCATGGTTTTAGTGCTCTGTGAAAATGGCATCCAGACTACCATATAGAAAACTGATAAAATGAGTTTAAATTGCAACTTCCAAAATAAACCTTAATGTAAATCACAATTTAACATTTAGAAGAAAATCACAAATTAAAAAGAACATATACTGTAGCAATGCCAGATACTGTACCAATGCCAGATATACAATAAAATAGATATGTGCTAGGATCAAACTGTGTATTGTTAAACACAGATGGCCTAAAGGTAAGGTAAGCTTTTGGTAGTTTTTGCATTATTAGTTCTAAAAAGCCTTTTGGAATAATGATCTGGGAAACCTTGAAAATATAAAAAAAAATACGGTACTTAATTTTTCCACCTATCCTCACCAGGTTCCCCACCAACTGATTGCTACCCTATCTACATCTTGATGTCATATAAGGAGTGTTCTTAGGAAGCTCTTGTACCTGAAATCTGGCATGCCACATATTCCTTTGTCCTAAATGCAGTTCTGTAAAGTTGGTTATCTGGAAAATGACAGCAACCAGCAATGGTACTAATAGTCAACGGACAAATCCAATAATCTAGTACTAATGTGACGCCATCTTTTATTTGACCATTTCACTGGTAGGCACAAGCCATACAAAAATATTTAAAACCCTGGATTCCATGACATCCCTTCAAATGCTTGTCACCTTCAGTCACTGGATGATGTTGTACATTCTCTATAGCAAGCATAATTTTGTAGCACCAATCATAAAAAGACTTGTAGCAGTGATATTGTGGATGCTATAAATTACACGACGCTCTTATTTTCTCTCACTGGTGAACTACTGTGAGTTATAGGCATCTACAACTAATTACTATGGATGTCAGGATTTGCAATGAAACTCCTTTGCCCATTTCCGAAATGGGTAGATCTCTGCAAAAGCAAAAAAAAAAAGATTTGACTACTAATATTTACAGCAACGACATAGATATATATATACATATTGCCCTTGTAGCAGACTCTAGAGTTCTATAACCATATGATATTTTACAGTACAACACAAAAATGTGCTCATTGTTGTTGTTAGTTGTTCAAGTATTAGAAAAAAAGTATCTCTTTAATAAAAAGCACATAGTTCAGCATTTGTAAATAAACAAGCTTGGTTAAACCTGGAGCACTATTGTTTATTCAGTGGCACCAAAGATTATTATGTAGCTAAGCTTAGGTTATAAGTATTGGTATTTTTAAAAGCAAGCCACAGATGTAAAACCAGCTTACACCATTGTTTCTACTAAATGTTGTAGTTGCTAGTTTGGAAGCTCAAGTCTGACCATCGGTGTTCTTTTTTTTATCAAAGCTTTGCCAAAAGGAAAGAAGAAATAATTAGGGCTCTGCAAATTTTGCTGAGCCAGAAGTTAATATGTGATACCTACCATCTGCATGTAGATGCCAAGTCAAAAAGCCTGAGAAAAAGTATGCAATTTGGAATAAATGACCCTATAATATTATGATATATTTGCCCTATGGATGATGGTGATGGAATATGTGTTGGAATTAGACATATGAATACCTTCTGTTCTAAGAAGGCTTTATTGTGCTAGAATCTAGATACTAGTTTGGATGGAGGGCTTTTTGATTCCTTTCACTTCTTCTCGCCAGTATGTTTATACTGTCTTGTAGATGTCAAAGAGACAGTGTGAAATTACATAATCTGTACACGCAGAACAATTTGGTTATGGGTACATTCATTGCAATAACTGTGAATATTGATGTTATGTCATAGTTCAAGGAGGATGGTAGATATGAATTTGGGGTTTGGATCTATCATGTGTCTAAAATTTATCTTACACAAAATAAATCTAAAACAGATTCTCATTAAATAAATTCTTAGAAGAGACATCATGTCACAATATACAAGCCGTTACTAAGAAGTGATTCTACCAAGTGATCCAAAAATCAGCAACATCCGTTCCAAGAAGAACAATTTTGTGGAATTTGCTTCATATATGAGCATTACAGACACCTCCCATGATACTTTGTAGATAGTAAATTGCAAATGCTGGCATAGCACAGGAAAGAAGCTTGAGATCTGTTAATACAAACGTTTCCCGTAAAACAAAAGAGCACATGCCAAAAACATCATGTCACTGCAGATGTTTTTCTCTGAGCACTGAATATATTAGCAACCATACATATTACTGGTCTTCTACTAAAAATGCTGTCATACATCCAGAATATGACTTTATCTGTTAGGTGATATAGAGGTCATATAAAATGCTATTCTGTTTTTCCTCGATGTCTATTTGCTGAATGATGATGGTTTTGTCATTTTAAGCATCTCCATTGTACCTTTTATTTCAAATGTTTCTGTTATGACCAAAACAGCCAAGTCTAAAGAAGTAATAATGAAAACTGTTTGACCAGAATTTTATGTGTGTGTGTAAATATCAGTAGATAGCATGGCAATCAAATAATGTTAGCTGAAAGAAGGGGTACAAAAACTGGTCTTTCATAGGAGCCCCTTCATTGGAGATTGTTCCTTTATTACTATTTTTTCTTTGTTGGCTGCTCTCAATGTCATTGCACAAGCAAACATGAAAGCATCATTGTGTATTTGCATCCTTACACTTCGCAGTAAATCTGACACTTTCCTACATTTGCCAATTTGAAAAACACTATAATAGTGTCTAAGACTCGAACTAGTTATTAGAGTGTACAGTCACTTGCTGTACTTGTCTTCAAAGATGATGTTGTATTACTAATGAAAGAGAAACTGTTCATTAGAAAAATGAATGTCTACTTTACTCCTCTCTTTTAGTAAATCAATGCAAATGTGTAGTACTAACCACCAGCAACAACAAGATAATCGGTAGAACCCTGCATGACCTGGTAGAAGAGTAAAAGTGGGAAGGAAAATAAAAGTGCAAATTGAAATCATGGCTGTTGCTCCTAAGTATAAGGGTACCATGCTCCTTCACATAAACAATTTCATTAGACTAACCCTGTTCGAAGTATAAAGTTAGCCTTAGCTACTCAAGGTCTTCTATGAGACTAACTACTTGTCCCACAGCATTCAAGCTGTGTTCTATGAACAACGGTAAGGAAACAAAAGTAGTGCTTGATCTACATGTTCTCATTACACAGTCTACTGTATGTTCCTGGCTTACTATGCCGCAAGGTGTTACAAAGATGACTGCTGACATGCAGGGTGTAATAATCCATATCAACCAATTAGAATTCAGCATTTTGCATTCAGTTTAGCTATAGATCATAAATGGTTGTGTGGCCTTCTTTTGAGGGGGGGGGGGGGGTGTTAGAAGCCAACATGGTTTAATATCATACTTCTGGTATTTCATCTCCTGGTTGATACAGCCAGGTGGCCTAAGTTGGAATGTAACCAGTTACACATCAAAGCTTTGTAGCATATCAGAATAACAAGGGCTTGGCTCAAGCCCACCTGCTGTGATATGTGTGATTGCAGGCTTCAAAGAGAATAAGGGCTAGCTAAGATGGCCCAGGGTTAATAGAGATGATTCATGGACAAACTCTGCCCCCTAGTGGGCAATACAGCATGCTTCCTGGAGAATGGGCAGATATTTGAAGGACTACCTCTTGGCAATATCTATTGGACGGAAGGCAAATGGGGGTGGCTACCAGTGGGCGTGTATGTTTGAGTAAAAAGAGCACACACAGGCAATTTGTCCCTTTCCTTTCTGGATCATGGTTTGGGCCTAAGCCTCATGGCTCTGGCCCTTGCTTCAACATATGAGCATAGCTGGAAGAAACAAGCCTCGCGGAGGGCCTTGTGATAAATATCTTTGATATTCTGATATGATGTGTATTGTTGGTCTGTGTTTGTAATATCTTTCTCTAGTATTTCATGTTAGCTTTCTTATTTCCTTGGGAAATAATTAAGACTTTATTACTTATAAACTGTGTGTTTGGTTTCATAGCTAACCTTGTATTATTGTGATATCAACAGTAACATGTGGTCAGAGTTTTTAATAGAGTAGCTAAATATAGGGATAGACAAATTAATATATAGGTACAATAATACTTATTGTATAATTTACTTCAATTGGCACCCCAGAAGACGTGTAGAATTTATTTCTGCACAGAATCCAAACCCTAATGTATTTTTTGTCTTGAGTCACTATAAGGAATTAACTAGAATAGAAGGCCTGCTCTGCTGTGGAAAAAGATTTGCGCTGGTTCGTGAATTTAGAAGCCCTGCTTGAATGGTCATAAAAGTTCTATAACACATTTCATCCGTGAGCAGACGCGCAAAATCTGGTGAGATTTTTGTCTGATATGTGTATGTATGTGTTAATGTTTATTGTATTGCTAATGCAAATTGTTAGGTCTGTAGCCAATCAAGAGCACTGGTGAGAGTGAGGGTTTGATCAACCCTGGTTATTTGTTGTAGCCTGCAGATTGACAGGATAAAAATATAGATTTTTTTTTTCTTTATTATTTTTTTTTAATTTTTTTTATATTTTTTTATTATTATTAGTTTATTTTTATTTTTCCCCACGTGAGTGTGAAATAGCTCTCTATTCCAACAGAAGTTCAATGTGGCCTGCGATCTAGGGGGCTAAAAATCAGTGGTAAAACGGAGATAGTCAGGTCTCCTGATGTGGTAGAGCATTGATTAAGAGGGTGCTCTGCCTTGTCTGCAAAGGCAGATGCAAATATTGCTGATCGCATTGAACAATTAGTGACTGAGAAATGTGTATTGGAACAGAGATTGGATGAATTAGACGAAACATGTAAATTCAAAGGAAGCTGTATTGCCTCTTTGAATCAAAGAGAGGCTGAGAATTTGCATCTTATCATACTGCTTAGGGAGGAATTACAGGGTGCACAGGCAGCCATAAAAGAAGTTATCCTCCCAACATGCAAAAGCTGAACAGTCGCAGTGCTCAGCAAAGATAGAGGCTCTAGAACAATAATTTGGTAAACCAGATGCTATTGTTGCTGCAAGTGATGTTACTATGATAGGAATCAATGTTGGAGATTTAAATAAAAGTGCCATAACTGCGCTTCATATTGATTCAGGGATTGAAACAGTGGAAACTTATGATGACTCCTCAGATGATGAAAGTGTAAAGTCTGTTCATTCCAATCATAGTAATCATAGTAATGTTATCCAGCAATGTGAGTTTCCAGCGCCATATGCTCAGAGAAGGGCCTATGCAGGGAGACCAGCCCTCAAGTGCTTTTTGTGTAAAAGGGGGGACACATAGCTAAGTATTCTTTGATGGCTAAGAATGATATGCAAAGGAAATACCCTAAAACTACACCAAGGCGTTATGAAGTTTATTCTGCGAGATGGGGTAGCAATCCATGACATGGAGGCCATAGTGATCAAACCCGTTTCCCTTTTAAGACCCAAATGCGGAGACCACAAACTGAAAATAAGTCGATTAGGACAGGAAAAGCATCAATATGTAGAACAGTTGCGTAAAGTAAAAATGGAGGTAGCCGCATGGTCATTCAAATATAGCACTGGGGGAAACAATGTTAGCAACACTTAGTGAGCTGCATGGATTGTAAGAATTTTCTGGTCATTGTTTACTTGCTATGAATAAGGTTTAGATGTGAGTTTCATGTTTGGAATATGATAGAGGACCTTGATATATTTTTAGTATTTTCAAGGATAAGCCTCTGAATTGTTATTTTTTTTAAAAAACATTTTTTCTGTTCTCTTATTTTTAATTATTTTTTTATTACATTTTTTGTTTTTTAATTTTTTTTAAATGTTTTTTTTTTTCTATTTTTTTGGTAATTTTATTTTTTTACCTTGGTAATTTCTTCTTTTTTTCTTTTTTTTAATTTTTTTTAAATTTTTTTTTTGAATTTTTAGATTTTTTTTTTTAATTTTTAGAATTTTTTTTTTAATTTTTATTTTTGTTATTTGTTTATTAATTTATTTTATTTTGTTCAGGTGGAAAAAAAATTATGTTTAGTCCACCTGAAAGGGGGGTAATTGGCTATGCCCTCAATTAGCAGCTGAATAAATGGTCATGGGATATGTCCTACAGCTGGATATATTTTGTTTAAGACAAGAGTTGGTAGGAAGCCATACTAGCCGTTGGAGTTTGTTTTTTTTTTTTTGCTTTTATTCGCATTCAAGTGAAAAGAGATCTAAAAGGTTTAGGCTTTGTCCATCTGAAAGGGGAGTTAGTGAATAGATCTTAAAGATACAGATAAATGCATTGGTTTTTTTTAGCGTTTAAAATTTACGCTCGTTTTTTTTTTAATTTTTGACCATACCATGGGGATCCATTTTAGAGTGGGTTCATCCTAAAGAAGTCATGGGTGTTTTGATCGTTTGCTCAGAGTTGTAGGAGCCAGGAATATGAAGTTCCTGGGTTCCAAAGAAGGTACTATAAGTAAACATAGTAAGCGAGCAGATATTATGGATATGAATTTGATTCTGCTCTTGTTTTTCACTTCCAGAATCCTGGTGAAGTGAGATTGGAGAGGTTTCTGGAACAGGGATGAAGGAGGTTCATCTGGTTGGCAGTTTGTCTGTGCCACACCACACCACAAATTTGTTCTGATAAGCATTCAGGAGAGAAGGGACAAACGAAAATATTCAGATTAATACTTGTTTTTTTCTCATGGACAATTTAGTGCTAAAACTGAATCTGAAAGATTGTGCCTATCAACAAGACTTGTGAAACATTTTGCTGGAGTCTCTCCTGTCACTGATGAATGGAAACGTGCTACTAATACAAGTGCAATGGGTTGGAGGTTGGGGAAGGAATAGAACAAATCCAATCCGTCAGAACATGAAATGTAAAAATATGGGTTTTTTTGTTGGAGAGAGGAATTGAAAGAAGAAAAGGTTTTTAATGTGTGACATGTATTTACATAATGGAATTAATATGGTGCAGGTACCCAGGAGGCTTGCACTTATGCATAATAAGGTGTCTGTTGGCCAGACTAGAGGGTGCCAGGTGACACATCAATGGGGTAAAATTTCCTTGAAGGGGTGCTGTCACAATCTTAGCAGTCCTGTAGCGAAGCTCTCGGTTACTGGACATATGGGACACCAGAACTGGACATGGGGGAGATACGCCTGGTTGATGTCTCACCTGAGAGGTTGAAACCCTGCACAGGTAATGCCAGTGACTATTAGGGATGAGCCGAACACCCCCCGGTTCGGTTCGCACCAGAACCTGCGAACGGACCGAAAGTTTGCGGGAACTTTAGAACCCCATTAAAGTCTATGGGACTCGAACGTTCGAAATCAAAAGTGCTAATTTTTAAGGCTAATATGCAAGTTATTGTCCTAAAAAGGGTTTGGGGACCCGGGTCCTGCCCCAGGGGACATGTATCAATGCATAAAAAGTTTTAAAAACGGCCATTTTTTCAGGAGCAGTGATTTTAATGATGCTTAAAGTGAAAAAAAAGTGAAATATTCCTTTAAATATCATACCTGGGGGGTGTCTATAGTATGCCTGTAAAGTGGAGTGTGTTTCCCATTCTTAGAACAGTCTACACAAAATGACATTTTTAAAGGAATAAAAGTCATTTAAAACTGCTTGCGGCTTTAATGTAATGTCAGGTCCCGGCAATATGGTTGAAAATCAGTTCGACAAACGGCATGGGTACCCCCGCAGTCCATTACCAGGCCTTTTGGGTCTTGTATGGATATTAAGGGGAACCCCGCACCCAAATTAAAAAAAGGAAAGGCGTGGGGCCCCCAGGCCCTATATACTCTGAACAGCAGTATACAGGCGGTGCAAACAAGACAGGGTTTGTTGTGAAGTAGAATCTGTTTGTAATTTTGAATTGGTACATTTTTAAAGTGTAATCTATTTTTAAGCTTTTTGGAAAACATAGGGAAGTGTTATCACCCCTGTAACATTTGTTTTGCTGTCTGTGCACCTCTTCAGAAGATTTCACCTCACTTTCTGACCCAATGACAAATGTTTTTTGAAAATGTGGGGTTTTTAGTGAAACAAGGATGGGTAATAAAGCTTCAGTGGGGAGGAGACACGTTTTTCCCATATTAACTCTTACAGTAGAGAATTTCCCTTCCTAGGGGTAGATTTCATCTCACTTCCTGTTGTCTCCTTCCGTTTGCAAGTAGGAGTCGTTTGTAAGTTGGATGTTTGAAAGAAATTGGGACCTTAGGTGTTGGTTTTGCCACAACACTGTAAGCCCTTACAGTTACTCTTGGTGGGCGCAGGAACGGGCCCTGCTGTGAAATATTAGATCAAGAATTGTAATTACATGCCATCGTTGAACAGGGACAGAAAAATTGGGCCTTTGGTGGTGGTGGTGGTGCTGGTGCCACAACACTGTAAGTCCTCACAGTTACTCTTGGTGGGTGCAGAAATGGGCCCTGCTGTATATATCAAGAATTGTAATTACATGTGCCTGTTGAACAGGGGCAGAAAAATTGGACCTTTGGTGGTGGTGGTGGTGGTGTTGCCACAACACTGTAAGCCCTTACAGTTACTCTTGGTGGGCGCAGAAATGGGCCCTGCTGTAAAATATTAGATCAAGAATTGTAATTACATGTTCCTGTTGAACAGGGGCAGAAAAATTGGGCCTTGGGCACTGGTGCTGGTGCCACAACACTGCAACCCCTCACAGATTTTCTTGTTGAGTGCAGGAACAAGCCCTGCTGCAAAGTATTGCATCAAAAATTGTAATTACACGCCCCTGTTAAACAGGGGCTGAAAAATTGGGCCTTGGGCACTAGTGCTGGTGCCACAACACTGCAACCCCTCACAGATACTCTAGCTGAGCACAGCAATGAACCCTCCTGCAAAATATTGCATCAAAAACTGTAATTACATGCCCCTGTTAAACAGGGGCTGAGAAATTGGGCCTTTGGCACTGGCGCTGGTGCCACAACACTGCAACCCCTCACAGGACAGGCCAGTAGCTCAATTGCATACTGTGCAAGCTCTGGCCAGTGATCCATCCTCAAGACCCAGTAACCCAGAGGATTTTCGGTGGGAAAGATGTCCAAGTCAGATCTTGCCCCTAGGTATTCCTGCACCATGTAAAACAGACGTTGGCGATGGTTGCTGGAACCGATCATACCTTGGGGCTGCGGACTAAAAAATTGTCAGAACGCATCGGTCAGACGGCCATCTTCTCCACTGCTCCTTCTTTGACTGACCGAAGCCTCAGCAACACATTGTCCAGGAACAGGAGTTTGTAACCTCCCAGTCTCAGGGAACACATTGCACAGACCTTTCTGCAAGGCCTCCCGAAGATGTTTCATCCTCTGCTCCCTCTGCAAGGGCAAGATAAGATGTGCAACCTTACCCTTGTAATGTGAATCAAGGAGGGTTGCCAGCCAGTATTGATCTTTCTCCTTGATACCATGAATACGAGGATCCTTCCGCGGGCTTTGCAGGATCAGGGAGGCCGTGCAGCATAGGTTTGCTGAGGCATTTGATCCGGAGTCCCCTGGGTCACTAAGGACGACATGATCCGCAGCCACCTCCTCCCAGCCACGTACAAGTCCATGGGTTTCTTGGGACTGTAAAAGATCCCTTAAAGACTGCTGCTGATGCTGAGTGCCAGGCTCCACCTCCATGCTGACTTCCTCCTCCTCTTCCTGTGTGATCGGTGGGCACGTAGGAACACTGGATAAAGGAGGCCTTGAGAGCTAAGGAAGTCCTCCTCTTCCTCCCTCTGTTCTGCCTCAAGTGCCCTGTCCATTATTCCACGCAGCGTGTGCTCCAACAGGTGGACAAGAGGTACAGTGTCACTGATTCATGCCAGTCGCTGCTCACCATCCTTGTGGCCTCCTCAAATGGTAACAGGACAGTGCATGCATCCCTGATCATAGCCCATAAGGTCCCCTAACCCTGTCCTGGTGCCATAGTCGCATAGGTTCTCATTGATGGCCCTCTGTTGCATGTGCAGCCGCTGCTGCATGGCCAACGTTGAGTTCCACCTGGTGGGCATGTCACAGATTAGGCGGTTCTTGGGCAGGTTAAATTCCTTTTGCAGGTCAGCCAGCCGAGCATTGGCATTATATGACCTGCAGAAATGACACAGACTTTCCTGGCCTGCCTCAGGACATTCTGTAAGCCTGGGTACCTGCCCAAGAACCGCTGCACCACCAAGTTAAGGACGTGAGCCAAACAGGGCACATGTCCCTGTCGGAGGGCAGAGAGGAGGTTGGTGCCATTGTCGCAAACCACTTTACCTGGCTTAAGCTGGCGTGGCGTCAACCACCTCTGAACCTGCACCTGCAGAGCTGACAGAATCTCTGCCCCAGTGTGGCTCCTGTCCCCCAAGCACACCAGCTCAAGCACCGCATGGCATCTTTTTGCCTGCATGCTTGCGTAGCCCCTTGAATGTCTACGGAGCACCGCTGGTTCCGAGGACAAATTAGCACAGGAAAAGGCTACGGAGGTAGAAGAAGGGGAGGGGGTGGAGGAGAGAGGTGTGGCAGAATCACCACTAGTAGAATTTTGGAGGCGTGGTGGCGTAACAACCTCCAACACTACTGCACCCTGTCCTGCATCCTTCCCAGCTGCCAGAAGAGTAACCCAGTGTGCGATGAAAGATAGGTAACGTCCCTGTTCATACCTGCTGGACCATGAGTCAGCAGTAATATGCACTTTACCACTGACCGCCCTGTCCAGCGAGGCCAAGACATTGCCTTCCACATGCCGGTAGATAACTGGAATTGCCTTCCGTGAGAAAAAGTGGCGTTTGGGAACCTGCCACTGAGGAACCGTACATTCCACAAACTCACGGAAGGGGACAGAGTCTACCAACTGAAAAGGCAGCAGTTGAAGTGCTAGCAATTTAGCCAAGCTAGCATTTAACTGCTGGGCATGTGGATGGCTGGAAACGAACTTCTTTCGGCGGTGCAGCAGCTGGGGCAGGGAAATTTGCCTGGCACAATCTGACGTCAGTGTACCAATAGCAGATTGCCCCCAAGTACTTGGCTGTGACACACCTAATTCTACACCTTCATTCCTCTCAGTGCAGGTCTCAGAGAGGACTGAATGTATAGTGGGGTTGGAGAACCCAGCTGATGAGGAGCAAGGAGAGGTCCTCTTTGTTCTTTGGTGTGGGTCTTTAAGGTACGCTTGCCAACAAACTGCATGGCAGGTCGACATATGTCTGGTCAAGCATGTGGTGCCCAAGTGGGTGATGTTTTGGCCACATGAGATACGCATGAGACATTTGTTGCAAATAGCAGCGGTGGGATCTGATGCACTCATCTTAAAAAAGGCCCACACCAAAGAACTTTTGGAATAACGCGCAGAGACAGCAGTGCCCTGTACAAGCAGAGCTCTGCGGTGTGATGCAGTTAGTGTGCTGCCCTTAAGCTGACTCCTGGAGGGCATCCTGCCTCATTGGTGATGTGCCTCCTCCTCCTCCTCTCTCCTATCAGGCACGCACGTGGAGTCAGTAACCTCATCATCCCCTCCCTCCTCATCACTGGAGCAAAGCTGGCAGTATGCTGCAGCTGGGGGAACATGACTTCCAGATTGCTCTCCTTCCTGGGCACACCCTCTCTCTGGGCTCACGTTACTGCCTTCCTCTAGCTGGGTATCATCATCGAAGCCTTCAAAACGCTGGGCATCCTCCTGGAGCATGTACCCAATAGACATGTGCACAGCCAAAAAATTTTCATTTTAGTTTCATACGTTTTTTTTTTTTTTTTTCGTTCTTCAGTTCATTTGCTATGATTGCAATTCGTAAATTCATACATTCATAAATTCGTACATTCGTAAATTCGTTCATTCGTACATTCGTAAATTCATACATTCTTTCATTCATACATTTGTGAATTTGTACATTCTTACATTCGTACATTCGTAAATTCGTATATTCGTAAATTCGTAAAATCATACATTTGTAAATTAGAAAATTCGGAAATTTGTAAATTTGAAATTTGAAAATCCAAAAACCCGAAAATTCGAAAAATCTGAAATAGTAACTAACTATTAAATTATAGGTATTGTAATTTCCTTTCAAATTTGACTGTCAGTGAACGTAACAAATACGAATTTATCCGAAGTTACGAATTATCCAAAACGAATTTACAAATTTACAAATTTACGAATTCACTAATTTACTAATGTACGAATGTACGGATTTACGAATGTACGAATTTACGAATGTACAAATTTTTCGAATTTACGAATATTTGGAAAAATTCATTAAATGTGTTTTCATTAATTTGGATATTTCCGAATTAAGGAATTTGTCGAAATTCGTTAAAAAACTAATTCATAACAAAACGAATTGCACATGACTAGTACCCAACACTGTGGTCAAATAGTTCGGGGGACTCCCCAGGAAGACATGGTGGGGCTAGGGAAGGAGTGAATGATGCCATTGAGCCGTGGGAAGAGGCCACGTTGGCAGCTGCTTTGCCAGACAAAGTACCCTGAGTTTGAGTGAGAGAGGATGAGGAGGATGACGGCTTGGTCATCCACTCTACCAAGTCTTCCGCATGTTGCGGGTCAACATGGCCAGCTGCCGAAAAAAAGGACAAGCATGTCCCACGGCCACGTGCTGATGAGGATGCACTGTCTCCATGACCAGCACTGTTGCCTCTAGACACAGAGCCTGCTTGCCCTCTTTTATTGGCTTGTGACTGTCTGCCTCTCCTTGTTGGCCTTCCAGACATACTAATGGCCTGCAGTGAGATGTAGCTGCACAAAGCTGGGATGTATATATCAGTATATATAGCAGAATCAACTGTCTGCCTGTAGTATTATTAGTATGAGAACACCAGCAATTGTCTTCAGGTAGCTTTAGGTGCACACTGTGCAGAGGACACAGTACACTAACTGTAAATACTGTAGCTGCCTGCCTGTGGTACTAACAGGATCAGAAGAACACCAGCAATTGTCTTCAGGTAGCTTTAGGTGCACACTGTGCAGAGGACTCAGTACACTAACTGTAAATACTGTAGCTGCCTGCCTGTGCTATTAATAGGAGCTGAACAACAGCAATTGTCTTCAGGTAGCTTTAGGTGCACATTGTGCAGAGGACACAGTACACTAACTGTAAATACTGTAGCTGCCTGCCTGTGGTATTAATAGGATCAGAAGAACACCACCAATTTTATTCAGGTAGCTTTAGGTGCACATTGTGCAGAGGACACAGTGCACTAACTGTAAATTCTGTAGCTGCCTGTCTGTGGTATTAATAGGATCAAAAGAACACCACCAATTTTCTTCAGGTAGCTTTAGGTGCACACTGTGCAGAGGACACAGTACACTAACTGTAAATACTGTAGCCGCCTGCCTGTGGTATTAATAGGAGCAGAACAACAGCAATTGTCTTCAGGTAGCTTTAGGTGCACATTGTGCAGAGGACACAGTACACTAACTGTAAATACTGTAGCTGCCTGCCTGTGGTAATAATAGGATCAGAAGCACACCACCAATTTTCTCCAGGTGGCTTTAGGTGCACACTGTGCAGAGGACGCACTACACTAACTTGTAAATACTACAGCTGCCTGCGGTACTAATAGGATCAGAAGAACACCACCAATTTTCTTCAGGTAGCTTTAGGTGCACACTGTGCAGAGGACGCACTACACTAACTTGTAAATACTGCAGCTGCCTGCGATACTAATAGGATCAGAAGAACACCACCAATTTTCTTCAGGTAGTTTTAGGTGCACACTGTGCAGAGGACACACGACACTAACTTGTAAATACTACAGCTGCCTGCGGTACTAATAGGATCAGAAGAACACCACCAATTTTCTTCAGGTAGCTTTAGGTGCACACTGTGCAGAGGACACACTACACTAACTTGTAAATACTGCAGCTGCCTGCAGTACTAATAGGATAAGAAGAACACCACCAATTTTCTTTAGGTAGCTTTAGGTGCACACTGTGCAGAGGACACACTACACTAACTTGTAAATAGTGCAACTGCCTGCAGTACTAATAGGATCAGAAGAATACCACCAATTTTCTTCAGGTAGCTTTAGGTGCACACTGTGCAGAGGACACAGTACACTAATTGCAAATACTGTAGCTGCCTGCCTGTGGTATTAATAGGAGCAGAACGACAGCAATTGTGTTCAGGTAGCTTTAGGTGCACACTGTGCAGAGGACGCAGTACACTAACTATAAATACTGTAGCTGCCTGCCTATGGTATTAATAGGATCAGAAGAACACCACCAATTGTCTTCAGGTAGCTTTAGGTGCACACTGTGCAGAGGACACAGTACACTAACTGTAAATACTGTATCTGCCTGCCTGTGGTATTAATAGGAGCAGAACAACAGCAATTGTCTTCAGGTAGCTTTAGGTGCACACTGTGCAGAGGACACAGTACACTAACTGTAAATACTACAGCTGCCTGCTGTACTAATAGGATCAGAAGAACACCACCAATTTTCTTCAGGTAGCTTTAGGTGAACACTGTGCAGAGGACGCAGTACACTAACTGTAAATACTGTAGCTGCCTGTCTGTGGTATTAATAGGATCAGAAGAAAACCATCAATTTTCTTCAGGTAGCTTTAGGTGCACACTGTGCAGAGGACATAGTACACTAACTGTAAATACTGTACTGTAGCTGCCTGCCTGTGGTATTAATAGGATCAGAAGCACACCACCAATTTTCTTCAGGTAGCTTTAGGTGCACACTGTGCAGAGGACGCACTACACTAACTTGTAAATACTACAGCTGCCTGCGGTACTAATAGGATCAGAAGAACACCACCAATTTTCTTCAGGTAGCTTTAGGTGCACACTGTGCAGAGGACGCACTACACTAACTTGTAAATACTGCAGCTGCCTGTGATACTAATAGGATCAGAACACCACCAATTTTCTTCAGGTAGTTTTAGGTGCACACTGTGCAGAGGACGCACTACACTAACTTGTAAATACTACAGCTGCCTGCGGTACTAATAGGATCAGAAGAACACCACCAATTTTCTTCAGGTAGCTTTAGGTGCACACTGTGCAGAGGACACACTACACTAACTTGTAAATACTGCAGCTGCCTGCAGTACTAATAGGATCAGAAGAACACCACCAATTTTCTTCAGGTAGCTTTAGGTGAACACTGTGCAGAGGACACACTACACTAACTTGTAAATACTGCAGCTGCCTGCAGTACTAATAGGATCAGAAGAACACCACCAATTTTCTTCAGGTAGCTTTAGGTGCATGCTGTGCAGAGGACACACTACACTAACTTGTAAATACTGCAACTGCCTGCAGTACTAATAGGATCAGAAGAACACCACCAATTTTCTTCAGGTAGCTTTAGGTGCACTCTGTGCAGAGGACGCACTGCACTAACTTGTAAATACTGCAGCTGCCTGCGGTACTAATAGGATCAGAAGAACACCACTAATTTTCTTCAGGTAGCTTTAGGTGCACACAGTGCAGAAGACGCATTACACTAACTTGTAAATACTGCAGCTGCCTGCGGTACTAATAGGATCAGAAGAACACCACCAATTTTCTTCAGGTAGCTTTAGGTGCACACTGTGCAGAGGACGCACTACACTAACTTATAAATACTGCAGCTGCCTGCAGTACTAATAGGATCAGAAGAACACCACCAAATTTCTTCAGTAGGGATGAGCCGAACACCCCCTGTTCGGTTCGCACCAGAACATGCGAACAGGAAAAAAGTTCGTTCGAACACGCGAACACCGTTAAAGTCTATGGGACACGAACAGGAATAATCAAAAGTGCTAATTTTAAAGGCTAATATGCAAGTTATTGTCATAAAAAGTGTTTGGGGACCTGGGTCCTGCCCCAGGGGACATGGATCAATGCAAAAAAAAGTTTTAAAAACGGCCGTTTTTTCAGGAGCAGTGATTTTAATAATGCTTAAAGTCAAACAATAAAAGTGTAATATCCCTTTACATTTCGTACCTGGGGGGTGTCTATAGTATGCCTGTAAAGGGGCGCATGTTTCCTGTGTTTAGAACAGTCTGACAGCAAAATGACATTTTGAAGGAAAAAACTCATTTAAAACTACCCGCGGCTATTGCATTGCCGACAATACACATAGAAGTTCATTGATAAAAACGGCATGGGAATTCCCCAAAGGGGAACCCCGAACCAAAATTAAAAAAAAAAAAATGACGTGGGAGTCCCCCTAAATTCCATACCAGGCCCTTCAGGTCTGGTATGGAGATTAAGGGGAACCCTGGCCAAAATAAAAACAAAAAAATGACGTGGGGTTCCCCCTAAATTCCATACCAGACCCTTCAGGTCTGGTATGGATTTTAAGGGGAACCCCGCGCCAAAAAAAAAAAAAAACGGCGTGGGGTCCCCCCAAAAATCCATACCAGACCCTTATCCGAGCACGCAACCTGGCAGGCCGCAGGAAAAGAGGGGGGGACGAGAGTGCGGCCCCCCCCTCCTGAACCGTACCAGGCCACATGCCCTCAACATTGGGAGGGTGCTTTGGGGTAACCCCCCAAAACACCTTGTCCCCATGTTGATGAGGACAAGGGCCTCATCCCCACAACCCTGGCCGGTGGTTGTGGGGGTCTGCGGGCGGGGGGCTTATCGGAATCTGGAAGCCCCCTTTAACAAGGGGACCCCCAGATCCCGGCCCCCCCCTGTGTGAAATGGTAAGGGGGTACCTACCATTTCACTAAAAAACTGTCAAAAATGTTAAAAATGACAATTGACAATTTTGTTAAAAATGACAATTTTTTGATTTCAGGAAACTCCAGAGGAAGCCAGACCCCTCAGCTCTGTAACTCCCATAGGAGCTCTCAGTGTCACAGCCCGATCCAGCCAGCCAGACTGATGAGAAATCAAGCCCGGGAGAGAGAATTCTTCTCCATCTGTGCCAGGATGTGGTTTCCGCTGTAGAGAGGAGACACAGAAATCGCAAACTACAGAAAAATAAAAGATTGCCATCTGGTGACGATTCATCATCAAACAAGAAAAGAATCACGGATCCCACTTCCATTCAACCTACACTCACTCTTTCATCTATGGGTAAAGGAACTATTGATCTGTGGAAACCATCTTTGACCCAGTTCTAGTGGACCAGAAGGGACATCCATAGCTGAGAGAGGCTCTACCCTTGCCTCCACCATAGAGGCTCTACCCTTGCCTCCATCACCTCATGTCTCTGCCCTTGGTGGCACAAAGTCTTACTGATTCTATGCTTATGGCAATAGAATCCAACACAGCTGGTAAGCGTATTCCATCCTTCTACTTACCTTGAAGACTTCTGAGTACATCGTTGAGAAGTTGCATGTATTGCCCCATGGTTCATTTACCCTGATTGTGGACTTTTGTGTTGACAGCCACACGGCATTATTTGGGACATTATATGCACGTGCACATTTATTACTTATACAAGTTGATTTAGCGCTACATTTATCTAATATATGGAATTTAGGGGGACTCCCACGTCATTTTTTTTTTAAATTTTGGTTCGGGGTTCCCCTTTGGGGAATTCCCATGCCGTTTTTATCAATGAACTTCTATGTGTATTGTCGGCAATGCAATAGCCGCGGGTAGTTTTAAATGAGTTTTTTCCTTCAAAATGTCATTTTGCTGTCAGACTGTTCTAAACACAGGAAACATGCGCCCCTTTACAGGCATACTATAGACACCCCCCAGGTACGAAATTTAAAGGGATATTACACTTTTATTGTTTGACTTTAAGCATTATTAAAATCACTGCTCCTGAAAAAACGGCCGTTTTTAAAACTTTTTTTTGCATTGATCCATGTCCCCTGGGGCAGGACCTGGGTCCCCAAACACTTTTTATGACAATAACTTGCATATTAGCCTTTAAAATTAGCACTTTTGATTTCTCCCATAGACTTTTAAAGGGTGTTCCGCGGCATTCGAATTTGCCGCGAACACCCCAAATTGTTCGCTGTTCGGCGAACTTGCGAACAGCCAATGTTCGAGTCGAACATGAGTTCGACTCGAACTCGAAGCTCATCCCTATTCTTCAGGTAGCTTTAGGTGCACACTGTGCAGAGGATGCACTACACCAACTTGTAAATACTACAGCTGCCTGCATTACTAATAGGATCAGAAGACCACCAATTTTCTTCAGGTAGCTTTAGGTGCACACTGTGCAGAGGACGCACTACACTAACTTGTAAATACTACAGCTGCCTGCAGTACTAATAGGATCAGAAGAACACCACCAATTTTCTTCAGGTAGCTTTAGGTGCACACTGTGCAGAGGACGCACTACACTAACTGTTGATACTGTAGCTAATATGACTAATAGGATCAGAAGAACACCAGCAATTTTCTTCAGGTAGCTGTAAATACTGTAAAACTCTCTCTCTCTCTCAATGTCGGAACACACTACACAAGGCCGATGTGCAGGCGGACTTATATAGTGTGGGGCGTATACTAAACCCTCTGAGCCATAATTGGCTAAAGCCACCCTGGCTTTGGCCAATTACGGCTCTCTGTACAGACGGCGCTGTGATTGGCCAAGCATGCGGGTCATAGTGCATGCTTGGCCAATCATCAGCCAGCAATGCACTGCGATGCCGCAGTGAATTATGGGCCGTGACGTGCCACTCGAATTTGGCGCGAACGGCAGATAACATTCGCAATTCGACGTATATATATACATATACACACAACACCTAAGATGCATATATATATATACACAAGTAAGTGCAGCTAACTGACTCGCCTGCCTACTCTATCTAACTTAAATCAAATGACACTGTCTCTCTCTCTCTCAATGTCGGAACACACTACACAAGGCCGATGTGCAGGCGGACTTATATAGTGTGGGGCGTGTACTAAACCCCCTGAGCCATAATTGGCTAAAGCCACCCTGGCTTTGGCCAATTACGGCTCTCTGTACAGACGGCGCTGTGATTGGTCAAGCATGCGGGTCATAGTGCATGCTTGGCCAATCATCAGCCAGCAATGCACTGCGATGCCGCAGTGAATTATGGGCCGTGATGTGCGTCTCGAATTTGGCGCGAACGGCCCATAACATTCGCAATTTGACGTATATATATACATATACACACAACACCTAAGATGCATATATATATATATACACAAGTAAGTGCAGCTAACTGACTCGCCTGCCTACTCTATCTAACTTAAATCAAATGACACTGTCTCTCTCTCTCTCAATGTCGGAACACACTACACAAGGCCGATGTGCAGGCGGACTTATATAGTGTGGGGCGTGTGCTAAACCCCCTGAGCCATAATTGGCTAAAGCCACCCTGGCTTTGGCCAATTACGGCTCTCTGTACAGATGGCACTGTGATTGGCCAAGCATGCGGGTCATAGTGCATGCTTGGTCAATCATCAGCCAGCAATGCACTGCGATGCCGCAGTGAATTATGGGCCGTGACGCGCCACTCGAATTTGGCGCGAACGGCCCATAACATTCGCAATTCGACGTACGGTCGAACATGCGATGTTCAAGTCGAACATGGGTTCGACTCGAACTCGAAGCTCATCCCTAGTGACTACACACATAAGCATGCACCATTAGATAAAGGGAACAAACGCTGGCTACCAGGGTACAATATGCCTTTAGCACATGGCGCTTCAAAGTCTCACTGTGGTTGATAAAGACCTATTACCCTATATGTGCTGAGTATTACACATGTGCATTCATTTTTGTCCAAATGCATTTTCGTCCGAATTTCAGGTATTTTTGTTATCGTTTTAACAAACGATAACGAAAGTGCAGAATCCAAAAAATGAAAGATCCGACATAAACAAATGCTTTTTTTTTTTTATTTTCGTTGCTACAACAGTTCGATACAGATAGGAGATTCGACGTGATGCTGACAATAACAATCTGTGTTCATCAAACCTGTGGTCGAATGTGCCTAACCTTAACTCTATTAGTCCAGGATTATTCTACATAGAGAGAAAAGATTTGACGTAGAGAGAAAAGATTTGACGTAGAGAGAAAAGATTTGACATAGAGAGAAAAGATTTGACGTAGGGGAGAAAAGATCGCTGCTGAAATTGGGTGGGGGGAGTAAAATAAAAATAATGATGATGATGAATGTTATTGGCTGATTGTAACCAAAGAGGAGGAGCAGTAAAATAGCTAGAACTAAGTACACAGGTACTTTGGCTTATGGTGTCTGTTGAAAGTTCTAAGAAGATTCGACGGAGCAGGTAAACTATACGGCGTTGTACAGTTTAGCTGCTCCGTCGAATCTTCTTTGAACATTCAACATACACCATAAGCCTTCAATGACAGATTCGACCTAAATTAATTTGGATTTTCGGACAAATGCAATTTTTAACGAAAAACAAAATGAATAAAAACGAATTTCGGGAGTAACTAAATAAATGTATTTTTCGAACGAAAACGAAATTTCAAAACAAAATATTTCAGTGTGCACATGTCTACTGAGTATACACTGATTTAAATGTGGTCATAGTACCAGTGGCTTACTCCCAGAGATGTGCAGACACAGGATGAGGTTCATTCAGGATGCTTATGTCCAAGGAGTAACCGAAAGAGGAGGGATGTATTCAGCACTATATTGGGGGGAATAGGAGCTGGGATGGGTGTTGTTAATGGAGTGGACATCGGTATCCTGAGGAACATGCTCTCAGCCATAGCTTAAGAGGGGCTTTTGTTACTCAGAGAGATTGATGGCATCCTTAATAACATTAAAGTGGCTCCAGATTTTGTCAACCATGTTGAGAGGTTGGTAGAGAGTGTGATGGTACAGGACAGAAATCTGTCATGGGCTCTGGCGTGCATGCAGGGGCAGGCGGAGGTATCGGCCAACTTCAAGCTGGAGGCAAGTTGATATTTCCCTCTGTCGGAAGCATGACCATGAAGTCCTTTGTATGCCAGGTCAATACATGGTGGTGAAGGAAAAATGTTGGGAAGATATTTCACTCTGTGTTCTGGATGGAGAGATCATTATTTGGAAGGAAGCACCTGGGTATTATTTGGGACATAGATGACTTTTTTTCTTTGTCCTAAAGGATACAGATGTAACGTTAGTCATGGAACTAGGGTGTTCCTTGAACCTAACAATAGGTAACGGTGCATGATATATCCTGGGCATTGTCACGGAAATCCAGGCACAGGGATGGAATTTTGTGGATTTTGTCATTGTTGCAGATTTATATGTGTTGTTAGACTCAAAATGTATATAGAAGGGTCTCCTGTTTATCTAGGCAAGTGTCAGAAACCATGAACCAGACCGAGACAGAAGTACAGTAAAATCACACTTGTTTATTAATGAAAATAAAAAGGTAAATAGAGTAAGCGTAGTCAAAGCATAGCCAGAGTTCAGTAACCGGATCGGGTAGTCAGCCAAGCCAGAGTTCAGTAACCAGATCGGGTAATCAGCCAAGCCAGAGTTCAGTAACCAGATCGGGTAATCAGCCAGGCCAGATGTCACCATGTGACCAAGGCGAAGGTAGGAATGAAGTGAGCTGGAGATCTTTAAGTAGGCGGGACTGACAAGCAGATCCACAACAGCTGGTTAACTGTAGAGAGAGATGAGAGCTGGCAATTAGCCAACAGCTGAACAGCCAGCTCAGAGAAGGAAGGGCTGATCCAGCCCTGATAGCAAGTTGAGGGACAAATTGACGGTAGGGTCTCTGCTTACAAGTTAGAGGCTTTGCTGCAAATTCAGAGCCCTGAAATACCACTGACATGCAAAAATTGTGGAAGGAAAGGCCATTGTGAGCAAGCCTGCCTAATCCTGACCGTATTTATATATTTAGTGCATAAGTAGATGGGTCACATATATGTATATATTATGGTAATGGGTTGATTTATGTTAAGGTATAGTGTGACCTATGTGTATTTTAGGTTAGTAATATGGGTGAGTAAGGCTCTCTTTGAGACTCTGTATCTGAAAGCTGGTTAATATCTTGCTCTGAGTGTGTGCTGGTGAATGGTGAGTGAATGGACACCCCTTGCCTGTACTGCACCCCGTCCTGAAGATACCGGAAAGGAGAAGATACCGAACATACAGAATGGTGACATGGAAGCTGTCGCTGAAGAATGATGGTGGTGTGTCACCACACCATTATGGACTGTTCCATAGGAGCTATTTTTTTAAGGACCTGTTGGAAAACCTAACACGTTAAGACAGTTATAAACTGTGAGAGCTGGCAATTAGCCGACAGCTGAGTGGCCAGCTCAGAGAAGGAAGGGCTGATCCAGCCCTGATAGCAAGTTGAGGGACAAATTGATAGTAGGGTCTCTGCTTACAAGTTAGAGGCTTTGCTGCAAATTCAGAGCCCTGAAATACCACTGACATGCAAAAATTGTGGTAGGAAAGGCCATTGTGAGCAAGCCTGCCTAATCCCGACCTGTATTTACGTATTTAGTGCATAAGTAGATGGGTCACATATATGTATATATTATGGTAATGGGTTGATTTATGTTATGGTATAGTGTGACCTATGTGTATTTTAGATTAGTAATATGGGTGAGTAAGGCCCTCTTTGAGACTCTGTATTTCATCTCCTGGGTGATACAGCCAGGTGGCCTAAGTTGGAATGTAACCAGTTACATATCAAAGCTTTGTAGCATATCAGAATAACAAGGGCTTGGCTCAAGCCCACCTGCTGTGATATGTGTGATTGCAGGCTTCAAAGAGAATAAGGGCTAGCTAAGATGGCCCAGGGCTAATAGAGATGATTCATGGACAAACTCTGCCCCCTAGTGGAAATTACAGCATGCTTCCTGGAGAATGGGCAGATATTTGAAGGACTACCTCTTGGCAATATCTATTGGACGGAAGGCAAATGGGGGAGGCTACCAGTGGGAGTGTATGTTTGAGTAAAAAGAGCACACACAGGCAATTTGTCCCTTTCCTTTTTGGATCATGGCCTCTCTTCAACATCTGAGCATAGCTGGAAAAAACAAGCCTCGCGGAGGGCCTTGTGATAAGTATGTTTGATATTCTGATATAATGTGTATTGTTGGTCTGTGTTTGTAATATCTTTCTCTAGTATTGCATGTTAGCTTTCTTATTTCCTTGGGATATAATTAAGCCATTATTACTTATAAACCGTGTGTTTGGTTTCATAGCTAACCTTGTATTATTGTGATATCAGCACTAACATGTGGTCAGAGTTTTTAATAGAGTAGCTAAATATAGGGATAGACAAATTAATATATAGGTACAATAATACTTACTTCAGGAGGTTGATAGAAATCACCCTCCCCAAACAGGATAGTGTGCTAAACCTCTAGGTAAATAAGAGAACCAGAGCCTTTGCTAAGTGGAAGAGGAGGCTTGATTGTACAGTTGGCAGAGCCTCCACCCAGGACAGGGCCTCTCTGAAGAGAGGGGGATCCCTTTCCTGTGAAACTAACCAGTAATCTAATTAAAGTAATTGTGATCATATAACATGAACTATAAGTATGTACTGATACACAGGGATTGTCAGCAAAGGGCCTAACAAAAGCCCTGGGGTAAATGTGCACATATGCCTGGGTAAATATAGTTTTTATTAGAGATATCTCCAGATGAATGTTGCAAAGTCCAATTACAGGGGCCCCTGAGGATAATCATGATACGGTGTCCATCTTAGAGTTGGAGACTTGAAGACAAGATGGGTAGATTCTCCAACTGTTTTCCAACCTGCCTGGAATGATCCTAAAGGGATGGTGGGGACACCTGAATGGTTTACAGGGGAAAGAAATGGTGGAACAGGAAGCCAGCATGAAGGAAGGTCATCTTTTTTACTATATTTATTGGGACCCACTTGTAGAACCCCCTGTAGAGAGGAATAAAGGACATATGCATGGTTTCTCCAGAGAAAGTGATGTCTGTGTATGCACAAGTGGAGTAAGTAAAAAAGCAAAGGAATAGTGAAGTCTAGCACAGAACAGAAACAAAATGAACAGCAGTGCTTGCAGATGCATCCCAGTCTCCAAAGGGAGCGGATCATGCTCTGCTTCAGTATGTCACAGTACATGTTGACATTCATGGTTCCCTCAATAAACTGTAGCACCCTAGTGCCGGCAGCACTCATGCAGCCCCAGACCATGACACTCCCACCCCCATGCTTGACTGTAGGCAAGACACACTAGTCTTTGTACTCCTCACCTGGTTGCCACCACACACGCTTGACACCATCTGAACCAAATAAGTTTATCTTAGTCTCATCAGACCACAGGACATGGTTCCAGTAATCCATGACCTTATGCCTTGTACACACGATCAGATTGTTGGCCAACAAAACTGTGGAATTGTGCGAAGGGTGTTGGCTCGAACTTGTCTTGCATAAACACGGTCACACAAATGTTGGCCAACAATTACGAACGTAGTGACATACTACGTGGTTTTTCAGCTCTTTAGCGCCAGCCTTTGGGCTCCTTCTGCTAATTTCATGATAGTAGAAGTTTGGTGAGTGTTGATTCGCGCCTTTCTTTTCGCGTTTTTCATTTAGCACTTTTCAGTTTGCGCTTTTCATTTTGTGCTTTTCAGTTTGTTTCTGAACGGTCATTGTCAACCAGACATGTTGTGGAATCGGAGAAGATAACGTGTTATTTATTATTGGCCTTGGAGTTATTGCTTTGACATTATTTTTTTGGTTGCATAATGATTTGATTTGGTATACTTTCTATATTTTTGGATGCATAGAATGCACTTTTTGGTTGTTCTATTGGCAGATAGCATGTCTAATTTTATTTGTTTTCTTTTTTTAACGCACAATAAAAAAATTGTGGAGAATAATACTTGGCTATGTGTTTTACTTCAAATGACAGTTTGGGAGCAGGCAGTTACATTGTAAAAAATACAATGTAAAATTGACAATGGACACCAACATAGTTGTATCTTTGATCTTATAAACTAGGGGATAGTGGTGTTGTGGTAACTTGCACAAAAAGAGAAACAAAAAAAAAAAAAACCCCCATAATAATATTATTCTTGATATCACTAGAAACTAGAAAAAAAAAGCCTTTGAAAATTTGTTTGCAATAACTCCATCAGTATCACCAGCAAAGCAGCTACATTATTATGCCATTAAAGAAGAAGAGAATTGTTTAAGGCATTTGGAGATTTAATAATTTGTCACGTCACGAATGTTAGTTCTCCATTACAAATGCTAGTTTACAAGACCGACCGCTTCTGCTTTTGAGCATGCGTGTTTGTAGTTTGGACTTTTGTCCGACGAACTTGTGTACACACGATCGGAAAATCCGACAGCACACATTTGTTGGAGGAAAATTTGGAAACATGCTAGCCAACATTTGTTGGTGGAAAGTCTGACAACAACTGTCCGATAAAGCATACACATGGTTGGATTTTCCACCAGCAGCCTGACATCCAACATTTCCCGTCGGAAAGTCCGATCGTGTGTACGGGGCTTTAGACTGCTTGTCTTAGGCAAAATGTTTGCGGGCTTTCTTGTACATCACTTTAGAAGAGACTTCTTTCTGGGACGACAGCCATGCAGACCAATTTGATGCAGTGTGTGGTGTATGGTCTGAGCACTGACAGGCTGACCCCCCCACACCTTCTACCTCTGCAGCAATGCTGGCAGCACTCATACATCTATTTCCCAAAGACAACCTCTGGATATGACGCTGAGCGCGTGCACTCAACTTCTTTTGTCGACCATGGCAAGGCCTGTTCTGAGTGGAACCTGTCCTGTTAAACTGCCGTATGGTCTTGGCCACCATGCTGCAACTCAGTTTCAGGGTCTTGACAATCTTCTTATAGTCTAGGCCATCTTTATGTAGAGCAACAATTCTTTTTTTCAGATTCTCAGAGAGTTCTGTGCCATGAGGTACCATGTTGAACTTCCACTGACCAGTATTGAGAGAGTGAGAGCGATAACACCAGATTTAATACACCTTCTCCCAAATCACACCAGAGACCTTGTAACACTAATGAGTCACATGATACCGGGGAGGGAAAATGGCTAATTGTTCCCAATTTGGACATTTTCACTTAGAGGTGTACTCACTTTTGTTGCCAGCAGTTTAGCCATTAAAGTCTGTGTGTTGAGTTATTTTGAGGGGACAGCAAATTTACACTGTAATACAAGCTGTACACTCACCACTTTACATTGTAGCAAAGTGCAAATGTGAGAGGTGTACTCACTTTTGTGAGATACTGTATATACCAAAAATTAAGAAACTGTTTTTAACGTCAGAAAGATGATAACATATCATGTAGTGAATGTACAATGTATATGTAAAGCGCTGCGTAAATTGACGGCGCTATATAAGTACCTGAAATAAATAAAATAAAAATAAATGTAGATAGAAATTTGAAAAGCTGCTAGCACCAATTATAAGATACACTATAATTACAGTCAATAAATGATGCACTACCCCCCTGAGGATCACAGACAAACGGTGCTAAAACCATAAAATAATAAAAAACGCAAACATCAAAATAGTAAAGCTATCTATTTGCAAGATTGAATGACTTTACATGTTGATTTATGGACTAGTAAATTGTAAAGAGCACTCATATATTGCATTTTGTTATCATTTTCAGTTATTTACATCAATTATGGTCATAGATAATATGTTTTACTATTTTGATGTTTATGTTACTCATGATTTTATGGTTTTAGCACTGTTTTTAGCACAGCATTTGTTTTCTTTAAATAAACTACACACCAGAAGCTCTGTATTCTCTAGAATCCACAGGCCACATATAGATTTATTTCACCACCCTAAAGCCCCATACACACTATTAGATTTTCTGCAGATTTTTGTCTTTAGATTTACCAAAACCATATAATATGAGGTCAACCCTTAAGAGTTTAAATTTGTATGCAATCAGGCAGGCCTTTGCACTACATGGTTTTGGTAAATCTGAAGACAAAAATCTACAGAAAATCTAATAGTGTGTATAAGATGCAGTCTTGTCCAGGCTACGAGCATTAAAAGTTTAACATATTCTTAATAAGCCATGAATAATCAAACACAGACTCTAAAGTCAGGTTTAAGTCAGTTTCTAGCAGCTTAAAGCCCCTGCTATTGGCCTACATTAGAGGGCTGGGAGGTTGACAATGTTTGACAACAATAGAATGAAAACGGGAAACGGGTTGTGATTTCAGTGATCTTGTTATAAACTTTGAAGATTATTTTCCAAAATGCCCATAGATACAATGTTGAATATGGGCTTCTTTTAAAATGCTTTTAATACATGTTTGGAATATATACATTACTGTACATAGTCTAGGCACAGGTTCACCTTAAATTTTTTTCCTGCTTTGATTATGCCTAATGTGCTTAGGTACATTTTCTCTTCAAGAAGATATATATACATTTTTTTGAAAGATATTTTATTGTATATTTTCTCAAAAAGAAAATGAAGATACATAAAAAAAAAGTAGAGAACAAATACATTAAATATTGTTACAAACTGTAATAACCGTACAGAAGGGTTAAGGGCCTCTAATCAAAACTAACGGGTAGAATGAATACTACCAAGAGGATCAAACAGTTATAAACCTCAGCAGGAGGCCATAGCTAAAGACTCAACATAACTATTTAGATCATGAAACAGTCATCTGGGTCCTAGTCCTTGGATTTAGGCAGAAATTTAGTGCTTAAGCACAGCCATGCTGTATGAGCATCCCACCTTAATAAATAGTTTTAAATTTGTCTCAGAATTCACTCAATGCTTACGCAAAGCTATCAGACTCTGAGTTTGGAAAAGAATCCTGCCATTACTAGGATGTGTTTCTCTGGTGAAGGTAAATATTGTCTGCTTCTAAACTACTGGTTTAAACTAAGTTGCTAAGTTTCTAATTGGTTTCCCTTAGTTATACAGTAAAGGCCCATATACACGATACGAAAATCGGATGGAAAAATTTGTATGACAAGCTGTCTGATGATTTTCGGATCGTCAGCACGGTGTTTTGGACAGCCGATTTTACTTTTTCGTCAGACAAAAGCTGGATGTGCAGACTATTAAATTTTTGTCGGATGTGAACTCAATGTACGATTTTCGTTTCACTAGTGCGGTTTTCGTATGAAAAAAATCATAAGAGCAAGACTGCGCATGCTTAGAAACAAAAGAATGCATACAAAACAATTCAACACATTACCTCACTTCTGACATTGTATTCTCTCATAGAAAAATGTTTGTATTGTGAGTAACCTCCTCATTTTCGACATGAGACTAGCATGCAACAAAATATTGCATCCGAAAATCTACGCGTGTGTACGAGGCTTAACCCAGTTGCCATCTGCCATCATTCGGCCTGATACCTCAATACTCTTTCATGCTGCCTGCCCTGACCAATGGCCTGACATCACCAAGACTAATTAGCTCAATGAGAGCAAAACCTCAGCACACAGGAGCAGGTTACAGTGTCACATGTTGTGCACTCAGGAGAAAGGTGAGAGAGGGAGGTAGCTGTTGTTAGATAGGGACTCTGTAAAATAATCATTTAAATTGTAGAATAATAGTAAGCAAGAGTGGACAAAACATTTGTTGCGACTGTGAAGCTACATAGGGACCTTCTCAGACTTAGCAGCTCAGTCATGCAAAATGTTTGTCAGATTTGTCAGAGTTCCAGGATTACTCCAATCACCAGCCATAGACTCTGTTCACATCTAGTTGTCAATCAATAAACAGTAAATAGGTGATTTTACTTGCGCAATAGTTGAAAAGAGGGTCAAAAGTGTCATTGCACAAACGAAAATGCAGACATTGTTTTGCATTTGCATTCTCACATTTGGTAGTAAAGCTGACAATCTTAGAATTTTGGATCTGGGAAAAGCTGTAATAGTACCTGAGACTCACATTAACAACTACAGTAAGTTTTTTTTTTTTTGAAGTCCCTTCTACTCAAAATGTCTCACAAGCACCTAATTAAAAGGTTGTGCACCTAAAACATATATTTGACACACCACATACACCAAGCCATTGTCTGTGTACAGTTTGTTTCAAGACATCACTGCTATAATGTTACTTAAAGTGATACTAAACACACGCTGTTTAATTTACCTTGTCCCATCTATGTCTGTATGCGGATAAATGTATTGTATTTTAATTTAACAATCATTTAAATACTTTTTTCCTAATCGATAAACAGCTGTCACATGAGCCAGATCTTTTCCAGCCTGTCTGCAGGGAAACATAAGCAGGAGGAGATTCTAGTCCTCTGCTGCTGGTCACATGTTCAAAATAAATTAAAAAACAGCCTTTGTAAAAGGGCATGGGCATGACTGTTATGTCTGCTGTGTCCTGTGTCCATGTTTAGCTATCCATTAATTGTTTTAAAGTGACATCATCAGTGTGCAACCATCCTTTTCTACAAACATGAGCTCAGCAAGAAAAATTCTTTGCAGCCTGCAACCCAGTCTCTCCAGTTGGCACAGAGGCAATCTACTGGTGTACAATGTAAATGTATGTATGTAAAAATACTAGACATGTGCATTTGTTTTCGTCCGAATGCATTTTCGTCCGAATTTCAGGTATTTTCGTTATCGTTTTAACAAACGATAACGAAAGTGCAGAATCCGAAAAACGAAAGATCCATCATAAACAAATGCTTTATATTCGTTTTAGTTTTTTTGCTACAACAGTTCGATATAGATAGGAGATTCGACATGATGATGACAATAACAATCTGTGTCCATCAAACCTGTGGTCGAATGTGCCTAACCTTAACTCTATTAGTCCAAGATTATTCTACATAGAGAGAAAAGATTCGACATAGAGAGAAAAGATTCGACGTAGGGGAGAAAAGATTCGATGTAGGGGAGAAAAGATTCGACGTAGGGGAGAAAAGATTCGACGTAGGGGAGAAAAGATTTGACGTAGGGAAGAAAAGATTCGACGTAGGGGAGAAAAGATTCGACGTAGGGGAGAAAAGATTCGATGTAGGGGAGAAAACATAAATAAAAATAATGATGATGATGAATGTTATTGGCTGATTGTAACCAAAGAGGAGGAGCAGTAAAATAGCTAGAACTAAGTACACACGTACTTTGGCTTATGGTGTCTGTTGAAAGTTCTAAGAAGATTCGACGGAACAGGTAAACTATACGGCGTCGTACAGTTTAGCTGCTCCGTCGAATCTTCTTTGAACATTCGACAGACACCATAAGCCTTCAATGACAGATTCGACCTTAATTTGGATTTTCGGACGAATGCAATTTTTAATGAAAAACGAAATAAATAAAAACAAATTTCGGGAGTAACTAAATAAATTTATTTTTCGGACGAACACGAAATTCCAAAACGAAATATTTCAGTGTACATGTCTAAAAAATATATGTAATGATTTATTGAGGAGTATGGCGTTGCATGGATTCTTGCATTTTATATATGCCTGCAGTTCAGCTTTAAGCATGTTTACTGTGACTGCAAAACAACTATTCAGTGTAAATTATCAAGGAACCTACAGTCATGAGCTATTCATGCATGGCATTACAGTGAGAAGCAAGAGTGAATTACTGTTTTATACAGTATATGTAATGTACTGTATAATGAGTACACAATCAAAATGTGGGGTTATATAGGTAGGAGTCTTTGTGTAATATCACATTATAACCACTTAAAATGAACCTGCCACGTGTGATTCGTTTTTGAAGGTTAAGACTCTGAAGGCTGTCATCCTTATCCTTTCTTTATTGCTTAGTGAATCATTGCCTTAGAAGATGCATACAGCCAGTGAAGTATTTGCACTTATATGTGCATACTTTTTTTAAGATCTGTGCGTGATGAACCTTCATAAACCAGTCAGAGGTTGCTGCACCTTTTTAAAAAACTGGAGAAAAAAAATAATGTTTCTGCTGTCCCCCCCCCCCCAAAAAAAAAAAAGAAAAGCAAATGAGAAAAGAGTGCAATTGCAGAAATCTGTTACACTCTTTAAAACACATTAAAAATGTAAAACTTTGCAGCTTGTTTTCTAAGTGTGTAAATCTACTCCAAATACTTTTTGTCGGTGGTAGGTCCTTGGTAATAAAACAATTTGGCTTTTAATGCTTTACTCTGAATCAGCAAACATCTTCACTATGAGATCAAAGCTTCTTTAACACATAATCATTGCTGACCCATTCCATCAGTCTGTTGTCAAACAACACTATATCATTTTTATTTAATAAATAGGAACTCATACATTATTGATGGAAAAATCTTGTTTTTCTCTTGGTTAGTTAATTGACCTCAGGTTAATTTATGAGAAGTCAGTGCTCAGTTCAAGAGCAGACAAACATTTCCTGGATGGAAGGGGTAAGGATTGGTCAAGTTCATGTGTCCATTTTTTTACTACACATTGTATTACAATAACCATATAATATGGCATCATGTTTTTAATTCTCAACTTTATTATACACCATCACAAAGCAGTGCTCTTAATATGTACTACTTAAATAGACCTGGGCTTAGGCATAGAAAAATTAGATCGATGATGCATCCACCTAGGTGCGTATAAGGTTTGTTTTTTAAAAAAAAGCATACTTCTCTTTTAAGGTTCATTTTAATATCATATTTCTAATTATCTTCACTTCAATAGACACAATTGTCATAGTATTATATTGCAAAACAATTATAATAACAGTTATTATTGAGTTCTTTAAACCCCTTCAGTGTAACAATATCACCAGTCCAAAACATTAAAAGCGGTACTAAACTCTGTAATGCTGTAGTAACATCCCACGCGATTCGCTGTTATTCTGGGCTACTTCCGGGTGTCAGATTTTCAGCCTCTAGATTAGATAGTGAAGGATGATATTAGTAAAAAATTGTCTGCTCACAGTTTTTAGGTTTAGTTCCACTTAGTGTACCTGTGCCACAATAACTCTCGCTGCTCCACCTTTTAGTATTACATTTTTTTTGCCACCACTCCACGTATAGGTTGGGCATTGAAGGGCATCAATTAGCCTATTCTTGGAATATAGTTACTATTATTTTGATATATTTAACATAAATAATCATTGTGCAGAGAAATGTTAATTCAGAAGTGGTAGATAGAAAGGGTTAAAGCTTTTGTAAAATAACTAACTCTGACTTGATATATTTCAGAGAGAAAATGGAAGAAAAAGAAGTTAGTGAGGCTCTGATGTATGCACATGTACTGACAGGAGGAGAGAGCAGAACAAGCAAACTTGATAACTAACAAGTGTGTTGCTGCTCCTTCATTGTCCAATAAACAGGCTGTACATAAGGCAATGGCAGCACCACATAGCATATCTTAACAAAAGGCATAGTGTTGTTTTTCTGGTTGTCATATCTGGCAGAAATAAAAGAATCACAGAAAAAGTTAAACAGGATTACAAATCTTTTGGTAGATAAAACAGTTCACATAATGTACTTTATTTATTTTTATTTATTTCAGGTACTTATATAGCGCCGTCAATTTACGCAGCACTTTACATATACATTGTACAGTCACATCAGTCCCTACCCTCAAGGAGCTTACAATCTAAGATCCCTAACTCACATTCATACATACTAGGGACAATTTAGACAGGATCCAATTAACCTACCAGCATGTCTTTAGAGTGTGGGAGGAAACCGGAGTACCCGGAGGAAACCCACGCAGACACAGGGAGAACATGCAAACTCCAAGCAGGTAGTGTCGTGGAAGCGACCCTTCTTACTGCTAGGCGAAAGTGCTACCCACTGCACCACTGTGTACTTAGCAGTTGGCCTAGAGTTTAGCTTTAACAAAAAGGAAAAAAACAGATACGTGTGCATAACAAGATTACTGAAATATATATAACAAGGTCTAAGTTATTTTTTTACATTTGACTATAACATATGGCTTGTATTTATATGAACATTGTAACTAGCAGAGACAAGGTGCTCATCATCAATCATTCTTCAACTCAGTAAGGAATGTCATTCTAGTATATAGAGGCAAAACATTAAAACATCTTAGTAAGATCTCCACCTTCTATCATCAACAGAGTAAGATTGATGGTGTGTGATGGCTTCCCATTATGAGTCATGAGATCTAAATTGTTCATATCCATGTATAAAAATATTTGAAGATTTCATAGGCTTCTAATGCTGATATAAGTGCAACAGATCACAGCTGGACTACTTAGCCATAAACTTTCTCATATACAATTATTTTTTGAACATTTAGGTAGCAAAAACAACTGAAAATGACTTACTGTGACAGGGCTGGTGTTTGCAGAATTCTTGGTGGTCTTAAATGATTTCCTTCCAAAATCTGCATTAGTACTAGGACAGATGTTAAAACTTTTGGAAAATCATTCACATAAACATGTTTTTAGAAACCACAGATGTATACAGCATGGGTCATTGCACAGGTAGTAAATGAAGCTAATGGGTTGTGTCCACAACACATTTCCTTTCTTCTGTGTCCATCTATTTTCTGGCTGTAAAATTCTCTTTAACAGCCTAAACAATGTGTGTCCTTTAAAAAAGCCTTTTATGTTTTAGTGGGTTTAATCATACTTGGGAGAAAATATGCTTCAAACTAATACATGTGCTCTATAGTGTCCACAAACGGTTGCCCTATATGTAAATTATATGTAAATGTAATGGTTTATATATGCATACATTGCTTTGATATACTAATGCCTTCAGAGCGTGAGAAATAACAAGTCAAATAGCACAAATGATTTTTCACTAAGAGGTCTAGCTGAAAAAAAAGACACCAGTTATCCTCTAGCATCAGAGATACTACATGGCAATGTGGGCAATACTGGAGAGAGAGGAGCAAAAACGTTATATTCGGGGCAATCATTCTGTGAAAAAGGACAAGGACAAGGTGGAGACACTGAGGGACACAGAAGCAAAAGAGAAAATGTCTGACCAAAGCTTTTTTATTTAATTCAAAATGTATGAACAGTTTCTGTAAATTAAGCCAGTATGTTTAAGGTGTCCAAAAATGTTTTTTTTAGGCAAAACATGTTAAAGTAAACATGCACTTAATGCACTTAATGTAGCAGAGCCATATTCATAATCTAAATATTGATGATTTTATTTTTTATTACTTCTGTTATATATTGTTTTAGTATATTTATGCAAAAATATTGTATTCATTTTAGCCCCAATGAAAGAGGCAGTTGTGTACACCCAAATGCATTGCATACAGCCACAGATCTTGTGTATATATTTTAAATTGAACCTAAAACTTTTACCTCCCTGTGTGGTGCTCCTGCTGTTCATTCTCCCCCTTATTCCACCCTGATGTGGTTCTGGTAGCCCTCCTGATGTAAAACACAGCAAATTACTAATTGTTCATGACCTATGGAGAGCTACCCAGGTTTCCATCACAATCTCTTTATGGATATTTCTGTGGTTCTGCTGTAGCATATCCAGCCATTCTGTTACTGAGCTCAAAACTATTTCTGATGAAGGAGTGAGAGCTACTGACAGACTGTTTACCCAAGGTTCAAAAATTACCTATCAATAAACTGATATGCCATGTGGAATATACACTCACTGACCACTTTAGTTCAGTTGATTGGTAACACAAATTGCTAATCAGCCAATCACACTGCAGCAACTCAATGCATTTAGGCATGTAGACATGGTGAAGATGACTTGCTGAAGTTCAAAATGGGGAAGAAAGTGGATTTAGCCCAGGTTTACACTGCTGCAGGTTGGAAATTTCAAACTGGCAATGTAGTCCAACTTCAGGGGCGAATTGACAGACATCTGTGTGGGTTTCTGCTCAGATGTCTATTCCAATTGTCCCCAAAGTCACCAAAAGTAGTATAGGAACTAATTTTGGGAATCGGGCGGTGCCATTGCCAGGAATAGCCTCTGATTTGGCATGCGATTTTACATGTCAAATTGCATGCCAAATCGGCCCGATGTGAACAAGGGCTTAATTGACTTTGAATGTGGCATGGTTGTTGGTGCCAGACGGACTGGTGTGAATATTTCAAAAACTGCTAATCTACTGGGATTTTCATGCACAACCATCTATACTGTAGGATTTACAGAGAATGGTCCAAAACAGAGAAAATACCCAGTGAGCGGCTGTTGTGTGGACAAAAATGTCTTGTTGATATCAGAGGTCAGAGGAGAATGGACAGACTGATTTGAGATTATGAAAGGCAACAGTAACTCAAATAACCACTCGTTACAACCAAGGTATGCAGAAGAACATTTCTTAACGGACAACACATCAAACCTTGAAACAGATGGGCTAGTGTAGTAGAAGACCACACTGGGTACCACTCCTGTCAGCTAAGAATAGGAAACTGAGGCTAAAATTCAAAATTGGACAATAGAAGATTGGAAACACGCTGCCTGGTCTGATGAGTCTCTATTTCAGCTGCGGCATTCAGATGATAGGGACAGAATTTGGCATAAACAACATGAAAGCATGGATCCATCCTGCCTTGTATCAATGGTTCAGGTTGGTGTTGGTGGTGGTGGGGCATATTTTCTTGGCACACTTTGGGCCCCTTAGTACCAGTTGAGCATCAATTAAATGCCATGACCTACCTGAGTATTTTTGCTGACCATGTTCATTCCTTTAAGACTACAGTGTACCCATCTTCTGATGGTAACTTCCAGCAGGATAATGCACCATGTCACAAAGGTGAACATGACAATGAGTTCTTGAACATAACAATGAGTTCACTGTACTCCAATGGCCTCCACAGTCACCAGATCTCAATCCAATAGAGCACCTTTGAGATTTAGTGGAACGGGAGATTTGCATCATGGATGGGCAGCCGATAAATATGTATATTTATTATATATACACTATACTGTCAAAAGTATTGGGACACCTCTGCCTTTACACGCACATGAACTTTAATGGCGTCTCAGTCTTAGTCCGTAAGGTTTAATAATGAGTTGTCCCACCCTTTGCTGCTATAACAGCTTCAACTCTTCCAGGAAGGCTGTCCACAAGGTTTAGGAGTGTGTCTATAGGAATGTTTGACCATTCTTCAAACGCATTTGTGAGGTCAGGCACTGATGTTGGACAAAAAGGCCTGGCTCGCAGTCTCAACTCTAATTCATCCTAAAGTTGCTCTATCGGGTTGAGGTCAGGACTCTGTGCAGGCCAGTCAAGTTCCTCCACTCCAAACTCGCTCATTCACACTATAATGCCAAAAGTATTGGGCTACCCCTCAAAAAAATTTGGTGGAGAGGGGGATTATGGTGTGGGTTTGTTTTTCAGGGGTTGGGCTTGGCTCCTTAGTTCCAGTGAAGGGAACTCTTAAGGTGTCAGCATACCAAGACATTTTGGACAATATCATGCTCCCAACTTTGTGGGAACAGTTTGGGGATGGTTCCTTCCTGTTCCAACATGACTGCGCACCAGTGCACAAAGCATGGTTCATAAAGACATGGATGAGTGAGTTTGGGGTGGAGGAACTTGACTGGCCTGACCTCAACCTGACAGAACACCTTTGGGATGCATCAGAGCAGAGACTGCGAGCCAGGCCTTCTTGTCCAACATCAGTGCCTAAAGCTTTGGCTTGACATACACTACTTTTATCAAAAGTTATGTATACATTAGTCACAAGGTAAACTTCAAGTGCTTGATGTTGAAGACTAGGATCATGCATTCCAGTTTCTTGGGTATGTTCATGTGGATATTTTATACTGAGCTATTTCATCTGATATAGTTGGGATATTTATAAATACCTTCAGTTTAAAGCATTTATATAGTTGAATTAATTACAGTACACGAGACTACAGCTATCCTTAAATAAGACACAAAAACGTTTTACATTTAGGGATAGTTTATTACATAAACATTATGTACAAATTCTAATGTGAGATTGGTAACATAGGATAATATTTACATTTAGAAATTTCTTTACAAAATCATCTTTACACATTTTTCTTCAATTTTATAAACTTAATAAGAGGGACAAAAACCAAACCATTTCTCTTACATATATAAATAAATATGTGACGATCATGACATAAGCCATACTCACCACCATCATTGAATATGATTTCTACATTCAAACATATGTAGATTTGCACAAAAGTGGACATACTACAGACAGATCTGGTTTTATGATTACCAGTTTTATACAAATATATTCAGAAAATGCTAGATGGGTTCTATTGGGCCATGCCTAAAACTGAAGATTTCCAAAGACTTGTATTTTGACATGCAAGACACATAAAACACGCTATAATTAGCATTGGCATTTATACATTTACAGCTTAAATAAAATGGTAATATTACTACATGCAACGTTGTATTCACATCATGGTCATTTCTAAAAAACAGTTTCATAGGCTACTTTCCTTGTCCCTATTATTGAAATACACAGGTGTTGCACCACAATGAAAGGCAATAAATACAAAATATTAAACCCTTTTTACAGAAAAAAATGCCATTAAAGCATTTGAAAACCTGCTATTTGGACTATATGGATATTTTTTCTTCTTACTACTGCATTCAGTTCTATCTACAGTATTAGTTTTACATACCACTGTTATATGACCTAAACAGACATTATTATATATGACCTATTGTGGGTATGGCTTGCTTTATGGTGATTATACTGTATTAAGCAGACAACAACCTGTGCAGCTTGGCTGCACAAGGTTTAAAATGTCTCTATAAAAGAATGTATTAAAAAAAAATACTTAAAGCCAAATTTCACATTTCTAACAAAATGTGACAGTCCTATAAAGAAAAAGAAATCATAAACTTGATTATGAATAATATACACATACTTCATTAAAAAACAAAATCTGTACATTTTGGCAGTGTGAAATGCAAACACAGATGTTTCTACAGAATGCAGTCTTCTCGTTAAACACCTAATCATGGAAGTTTTAACAAATAGGGACTGCAAGATTAGGTGTTCAAACTGAACATAGATTCGCTAGGCTACCTAAAAATATTAGTTAACCCCTATGTATGCTGAGAGCCAGCAAGAACATAGAGTAGAAGTCACTGTGTTGGCAATTTTCTCATAGCAACAAGCAAATTTGGTCATTTCCCATTGTACATAATGTCAAACAGTTGTCAGAAAGGTGGAGTTAAGGTGCAGTACACCTAGACACAAAGTTAAAAGGAAAGAGTGCACAATAGTAATGATATTGAAAGACTGTGTATTAGAAGAAAATAATAAAGATAGAAGAGGAAGAAAATAAAATACAATGGCTTCAGGATACACACAATGGTAAACATTTATAACGCTTAGCTGGCTGTTATACAGCTAACTTCTATTGATTTGTTTTTATTTTTTTCTTAACAAAACACAATTGCATTGTCTACTACTTGCAGTGAATGTAATTAGTAAAAGTGTGTTTTTTTACTTTTTTAGTAGTTGCTTTCGGCATGCATTATAAATTACCCCAAGTGAGTAGTGCACAGGAACAAACAATCATATGGATATTTCTATTGATTTTGTTTGTGAAAAAAATAGAGTTAAGGTAATGCAGTATGTTCATTTCTTTTATTCCTGTACATGGTATACAGGGCTAAACTTTGTCAATACCCAATACAGTAAATGTGTGAACACATGCACATTTAAAATTAAAACGTTAACCAAAGTTAATTATTGCAGAGAATTTAGAATAAGAGCTGTTATACATATCATTTTTTTTTACATTATTGTCCATTTAGGTGTCACATGCAACAGCCTGCTTCCAGAAACATTTTTGGCAATACAGAAATTTTAGAGAAAAAAAAAAAAGGTTTAAGCTGATTTATGGATTTCAGCAAAATTTTGATATGAAAAGGCTTGCCTCCTAATGCAGCCCTTGATAATGCTTGCTAGTGCTCTCAATCTAAATAGTTTACATACAACCCAAACTACTCTGCCAAGAGTTTCAACTAACAACCCTCTTTTGGATTCAGAATATTGCATGACCTCTTTAATTAGCAAGCAACTGTACTCATACCAGAAGTACAGTCTATAGATTTATGCGACATTTCGTGAACACCAGGAAAAAAATTGCACATGTATGCTGCCATTAAAATGACAGCTAAGTCACTGCAAAATTTGCACTATTCATCAAAATCTGAAAACTCAATAATAGTGTTTTAGAAAAGCAAACTTTAAAATGAAGAAAAAAATATTGTACTATAAAATTGCAACTTTTTAGTTTTCAAAACAATCTTCAACTGTATATGGCTATTTAATATAACAGCACACAAGAGCTACCAATACAGTAAGTGATATACACAGCAATTAATCATGTTGGGTAAGACATAGTTACATAGTTGGTAAGGTTGAATAAAGACAATGGTCCATCCAGTTCAACCTAGACAATGTATGTAATTTATATATTTTTCATATAAGACTTATAAGTTTCTTATATGTTTTTTTTTTCTAAGCAGCTGATTTTTTTTTTTTTTCTTTTACTTTTTCATATTTATCTTTTGGAGAAAGTTTTTTAATAACTTGATAAAAAGCAGTGGTAAACTTCTTTAAATACCCCGTCAAAATGTTTAGTATATACAGAGACAATAAGCTGAAATAATATGTAAATGTTGATTTTTTCTGTAATAATCAATTTTGAACCATCTTCCCCTTCCCCGGACTTAACAAGCTTCCACACTGACCCTTTAACATGATAAATGGCTTTGATGAGCAATAGAGAGGCTTGGAATTTGAATTTCCCAGGTTTGTGACAGATTTACTTTAGGTAATAGGTACCATAGCAAACATAGTATTTGCCACATTAAAATACCAAAGTTCTCATAATTTTTAACTGAACTCCAGGCAGGAATTAAATATATAAATGATAGTGGTTCTGTATTCATAAAGTCAACAATAAATGTAACTTTTCAAATACAGGCAGTGTAGGTGCCTGAATATGATCAGTTGCAAAATCTTGTATAGCAGAGGGAAAAGCCCACAATGTGCTCTCCAGTGCGCTGCTTCTAATTTCACTGTCCAGTCACAGAATGTGGGAGACAGTATGTGTTAGCATGTGTACGTGTAAGCGTTACCTGAGTGCAGCAGGGACAAAAGCAGGTCTCCTGCTCTGTCAAACAGGGCTATACAGGTGGCAGAGCTGTGTACATTTCAGAACTGGATGGAGAAAAATACAAATCCTTTGGCAATCTCCCACGTTTGTATTTCATTTGTGTATTCAGCCCTTTTCCTGGAGTTCAGCTTTAAAAACATTTTGAATAAACTTCTCTAAAGTAAAATACATGTTAAAACAACAACAGAAGTAAGCAAGTCCATACCAATTGACATTTCATTTTTTTTGATATCCGAAAACCCCATTTATGTACTTACCATAAAATCCTTATTTTACACACATATAAAAATAAAAGGAGTGCTATCTTTTACGTGCAATGCAAAGTTTAAAAACAAAAATGTGACAATAGAAATCTAAAGTTTACTAATCAATAAACTACAAATGGGTTGATTCAATTATTTTGAAGCCATTGCATTAACTGTATGAAATTATCATAAGAAAGCATAGCGTAATATTTTGGGTGAAAATTAGGTAACAATTGGAAGACATTGTGTTGAAACTCAGAAACAAAAAAATATATAGATTTATATATATTATAATATATATTTGAATGAAAAATAATTATAAATTCTACTAAATGCAGCACTGTATATGACATATAAATTGTAAAGTAATTTTTAAAGCATCACATGGTGACCATATTTTGTCTTGCAATGTAATAAACTATTACAAAGAACAAGAGTGAATTACAATTTTTATCGATTGGCTTTTGATGTGTAGATATGAACTATACAGGCACTCTTCTGATGGCTGGTAATACAATATGGCTATACACAGCTACTATTGTCCACTGTATTTTCCCGAGTCCATGAAATGGTTGCTATGTGTTTTGTGTTTTCAAATACTAGGGACCTGAGTTAAATTAAATAAGGGAACATCCACCTTACTGGAGTGAATATAGCCATTCATCTCAAAAAAATTCTTGTAGTCATGATTGTACTTATAAAGATGGAAATGTTTAGTCAACAAATGGATGAGTGAAGAATGGCAGTGGAATCAGAAACAAATCTCAAATGTCCCTTGGGTCAACTGGTCTGGCTAAAAATGTGGTTTTCCAGGTCAGAGTAGGCAAACACAAATCCCCTGAATGGCAGACATTTGTGAACAGCACAAACAGCAAGGTGTCAGAAAAACTAGAAAATGGCAGCTGAAAAGGAGCAGTGCATCACAAAACATGATCGTTTGCCAATTCATTAACTGCCCCTTAATTTTTTATCACTTCTCAGAGCTATAACTACAGTTTCATGATCTAGATGTTCCACGTGTACTCTGTGTAGCTAAGGGTTTTAAAGAATGCTCTGCTGAAGGTTTCTCTTCTCTTTGCAGTTTGAAGAAGCACCAATAGCTGCAGATGTCTTGAAATCTGAAGCAATACAAAATAGGTATGATGTTATGGGGCAAATATACCCACTTGAAGCCAATTGCCCCATTTCTTTCTATGAAACAGTCAGGCTTTCGCACGCCTTTTAAAGCTTCTCTGGCTATTGTTTTGCAACTCTGTCTTTTGCATCTCTTATTGCTTCCATCATTTATACTGGCCTCTTTCCTGTTCTTTTCATAATTATTTTTTGTTCTTACACTTAGCAGTATTTACAAAATATACTATTCACAAACCAATACCTACAAGGAATAATCGGTACAAAGGAAAAAAAGTGCCATACACAGCACTTTTTTTACAATCCATGTAAAATACAAAGTAAAGCAACACAAGTAGCTGAAATCTATCCTTCAAAATATATGCTACACGTTGCATACTGGGACTTGAGAAGAAGCCACACCGAAGGTCCAGAACGCAAATGCAGAAATGGCTGCCTGTTTTAAATTCGATATGTCTTCAGGAAAATGATGCATTGTCCTTCTAGGTGGGTTTTATGTCATGCAAAGTTCACATTTCTTTAAGTCTAATAGCAATTGTTCAAATTTTATCTGAAGATGACTTGTAATGATGAGGATGATGCTGTTTCCCACGAGGCCCTGCAAAGAAAATCAGAACGTTAAACTATTAAACATGCAATACAACTAAAGGTATGCTAAAGTGATCGCTAAAAACAAAAATAGCACAAGATATTATCCCAGTCCCATACAGAGGGGGAGCCAATTAGCGGGTCCAGGCCCATGTGGGCTGGTGTCCATTGTGTTGGGTAATTGTTACAAGGCAAGTTTTTGTTCAGCTTTTCCTCTTTCTTTTCTTTTTTTTACTTTACTGAAATTCCCTAAAATAACATTTTATTCAACTATATGCACAGCAGCATGTTGCATTTTCATGCAGCGCACACCATCATCCAAGTAGGGTGTGAACAGGGAACATCATTTTTCTATGTTTTCTGGCACTGAGCCTGCATTGATCTATGCAGATTACTGCAGCTCACTTGACATGGTGTGAACAAGCCCAAAAGGTAAGAATAAAAATAATGTAAAAAAAATAACATTATATACTTCAGCTGTTGTAATGGCACGTACCACCACAATCTAATAGGGTGGGGCAAATGGTGTAGAAGGTTGTAACTGTGGGGGATGAACTGATGGAAGTGATAAAAAATTTGTTGGATGCATGATAGGCTTCCATGAAGAGATGCGTTTTCAGGGATCACTTAAAGGCAGCCAGAGTAGGAGACAGCCAGACAGATTGAGGTAGAGAGTTCCAGAGGATGGGAGAGGCTCTGGAGAAGTCCTAGAGATGAACATGGGAGAAGGAGACAAGGGAGCTTGAGAGCAGGAGGTCTTGAGAGGAGTGAAGAGGACAGTTTGGGTGATATTTGGAGACAAGATTGGTGATATAGCTTGGGGCAGAGTTGTAAATGGCTTTGTATGTTGTTGTTAGCATTTTGAATTTAATTTGCTGGGCGATCAGAAACCAGTGTAGGGATTGGGGGAGAGGGGTGGCAGGCACTAAGTGGTTGGTAAGGTAGATAAGTCTGGCAGCAGCATTCATGATAGACTTAAGAGGGTATAGCCTATGGAGAGGTAGGCCTATGAGAAGGGAGTTACAATAGTCAAGGCGAGAGATAACGGAGGAGTGAATGAGTAGCTTGGTGGTTCCATTCATTAAAAAGGGGCGAATGTTAGAGATGTTACTGAGGTGACGTCTACAAGATTTTTACAATGATGGGATTTGGGGATGAAAGGACAGGTCAGAGTCTAGAATTACACCTAGTACTCTGGCATGAGGGGAGGGATTGATAGTTGTATTATTGACCTCGATGGAAAAGTCATAAAGGGGGGCAAGGGCAGGGGAGAATATTATCAGGTTGGTTTTAGAGAGATTTAGTTTAAAAACATGGTACAACATCATTTCCGATATGTCGGTTAGTAAGTTAGTAATGCGAGAGTAGACTGAAGGAGTGAGATGGGAGATTATCAAGTGACCAAGGGAGGAGGTGTAGATAGAGAAGAGAAGGGGTCCAAGAACAGAGCCTCGGGGGACCTCTACAGAAAGACGAAATAGAGAGGAGGAGACAGAGTAGGTAACACTGCAGGAACGCCATGATACATAGCAGGAGAACCAGGATAGATGTTTCAAATGTGAGTAATAGTGATGTGAATCTGTGTTGGCTTGATTCACCAAGGGTTTGAAAACCTGAACTAGAGGCAAGTCCCATTAAAATGTCTAACAGGGGCAAATCTTGGTGCAAAATCTGACTGTTTTTAGGATTAATGGACAAACTACTGTCAAAAAAGCTGAGCTGAGGTGAAGTGAAGGGAAATCTCCTCCTATGGGACACAGAAGGAAAAAAAAATCAGATAGAGGTTATAACCCTCACTACATTAATTTTCTTATTCAATTTCCTTTAGATTTTTAATCTCATATTGTATGGTTTTGGTCTGAAGGAAAATTGTTCAAGATAATTAGTAAGTAAGTCAGCCTTACTGTCCATCCATTCCAGAGATTTACACAATCCCCACACAGCACAGTGGTGAATGACACCACTTACTACTAAGAAATGGTGTCCTCCCTCCATCCAGCCTGTTGACTGTACAGTAAATTAGTATCATAAGACTGGTGGGGTCATCTCTCTGCTTTCTTCTCCTATCAGCATGTTTCTATCAACACATAGGCATGCAGCATTCCTGATTGACTAACAGTCCTGTCCCTCTCTCTCTCAAGTTGAGAGCTGTTTTACAGGGAGTTACAAGAGAATAATATCAAGTCAAAATCAGGAATGTACATTAGCTAAATAAAAATAATTTGTGATATATGAATGAGTACAGAGCTGCATTAAAGTGATACTAAAGTAAATTTTTTTAAATTTAAAAATAACAAACATGTTATACTCTTATCGCATCTCTCACTGACATTCCTGGCCCCACCGTCCTGCCAACTGCCCCCACAGCCAGTTGCTTGCTATGGGGACACCCAAGCCGAGCTGCTGCTCCGTGTGCCCATTCAGACGTGGAGTTGTGGTTCGGTCCTGCCCCCTCTCTCCTCATTGGCTCATTGACTTTGATTGACAGCAGCGGCACCAGTGGCGCCCCGCTGCTGTCTCAGTCAATGAGGAGGGAGAGTCCCGGGCAGCCAAGTCTCTCGTGCAACATTGCTGGATTGAGATGGGCTCAGGTAAGTATTAGGGGGGCTGAGGGGGGCTGCTGCACACTGAATGTTTTTTATCTTAATGCATAGAATGCATTAAGATAAAAAAAGCTTCTGCTTTTACAACCACTTTAATTTGTGTTTGTGTGGTTTTTTTTTGTTTTTTTTTTCATATCTACCTGGAGTTTAGTTTAAAAAAAAAACAGTATGAATTTTTAAAGCTACCTTTCACCCATATAATTGATCTCACAATAGTAGAAAACAAACAAAAAACTGCAAAGGAAGGAAAGATTAAAGGTGATTCTTAGTATCAATCATTCCTGCTTGGTTGCACAGTGCACTCTTTACCCAGAAAAGAATGTAAACTGAGGGAAGAATGTAACAACAAACACAGTTTTGTTCTTAATTGCCAATTACAGCACCATTTTCTTATGCAGCTGTGCACGATAATGGTACATCCATTCACTGCTTACCAAACTGTTTGTGTTTTTTTTGCTATTTAGTGTATTGCTATTTCAAAAGGTCGGAAATGTTTGTGAATTTCTTCTCTTGAAAATGCTTAGTAAAAAGAAAGTATTCCTTATACAGAATTTGTAGGAATGCACACAGGACTCCACTTGTAAACAGCATACAGATAAAACATGTAACAGTTTAATGGCTGAAATAAATCATATAGTTACACACTGGTGCCAAGTTGAATCATGGCATAGTGAAACATAAATGTTATCAGTGTCAAGACTGTCATCATAAAAGTGCAGAATAAGGATGATCGTGCCAAATTCTTGTCATCCCCCTTAATTATACACATATTTAGGCATTTGGGTAGAAACCCATATACACACAGATGTGGAGCTGATTTAGGGAACCATAGTGAAATATTATAGAACCTTAGGCTGAAACAACACACTCAACACTCTCAGCCAAAGATGTGGTTGCAACCTGAATTTTAATGAAAATTATTTTATATAATTTCACCAAGAATTTTCTCTCAGAATGGGTATAATACATAAGACCTAAACACATAGCTTTTAAAATGATACACATAACACTGACAAATTCTTAAAAAATAAAACCATTCAATTTAGCTTCTCCCTTTGAATAAACTCACAGTGTAATGTCCCTATCACAATCAGTTTTGGGTGTACAGCAGTTAAAGGGATTGTAAAGCTTCATTGTTTTTTTTTTTAAATAACAAACATGTCATACTTACCTTCACTGTGCAGTTCATTTTGCACAGAGTGGCCCCGAACATCCTCTTCTGGTGTCCCTCAGCGGCGCTGCTGGCTCCTCCCCGCATCGAGTGTCCACATTGGAGAAGCTCTCTCCTGCGGTGGACACACGTGTGGGCGCGCTCTTGAGTCCTGCATCTGTGTTCATTCACAGAATGCAGGACTTGGCCCCGCGCCTTGGCGCCACGTCATTGGATTTGATTGACAGCAGCGGGAGCCAATGGCTGTGCTGCTATCAATCTATCCAATCAGGACACGAGACACCAGCTACATCTGGTGTGCTCGTTCCCGGCAAAGGATCGGGGTCAGTAAGTAAAACGGGGGCTCGGGGGGGCTGCAGCACCACAGGAGGTTTTTCATAGAATGCATTAAGGTGAAACCCCTTTAACCTTTTACATTGTTGTGAAGTGGTTTACACACCAAGAGTAAATGAGACTTAAGAAATCCACAGATGAGTCATTATTTTTCATTCAACCAGCAGGTTGAATGTTAAAAAAAAAAAAAAAAACTACTTGATTCCCTCGTCAACACACTTGATGTGGAAGGGGGAGTCCTCCCTGCTGTGTCTTTTTATTCTGACAGCAAGGAAACTTCCCTGTCATCAGATAATATTGATCAATTCTAATCAAATGCAGAAAATCCAACAGTGCAGGTTGTACAGAAGTACAACCTCCCTGCCCATACATGGATTGAAGTTTGGACAGTCCCTGCTGAACTGGCTGAATTTCTATTTATGCAAGGCTGGCTTTATTTGACAATGTTCACAAAATAAAATTCACAAATATTTAATTCAATTATCCAATCATGTACAGATGAAATAATTAAACAGGGATTTTCTTTTAACGTGACTGTATAATTGAAGTGATTGCGTGGACATTGCAAACTGTGGGAGACTGTTCACTTAAGCTGGCCATACTCTGATCGAAATTCCCTGTTCGACCAGCTGACTTTTGATCAGTGTCTGTGGACTCCCTAGCTCAACAGAAGTTGATTGCTTAATCGACTTCTGTTGAAGGAAAATGTTCCATCAATCAGTGGCTACAGCCACTGCTCAGTGTATTCTGATAGTGGTGGGTGCCTCTGTTAGAATACAATGTTCACTTGGAAGGATTCATCCATTCACCTCTTGTGTGTGGTTGGCAAGCTTTAGCAAGGTGAATGTTCACTGCGCTGCTTAGCAAACAATCATGTGGTAAGGAAGAATCTTGTTTTTTATTTTTTTTTTTTTTTTTATAAAAGTGACCACAGTTTAAGCTTATTTACTGTAATTTACTTGCCAAAGTAAAGATTCACTTTTCAAAATTTATAATTCACTTTGCTAAGTGAAGTCTCTACTCCTTTGGATTCAGACAATAGGTGCATTGCGCTACCACTTTCCCAGTGCACCTACATTGAAGCGCACCCCATGCATTGTATTGCGATGAGTTGTTAAAAACAGTGATTGACCTTTTTTTGCATTGGAGAGCCCATTTACATTAATGTCTTATGGGGCATACACACGGTCGGACTTTTCGACCGGACTGGTCTGACGGACGCTGATGGACCAAATCCGGCCAACAATCCGATCGTGTGTGGGCTTCACCGGACCTTTCCAGTCGCAAATCTGATGGACTTTAGATTTGGAACATGCTTCAAATCTTTACGTCGTAACTCCACCAGACCCAGAAATTTGCTCGTCTGTATGCTAGTCCGACTGACAAAAACCGACGCTAGGGCAGCTATTGGCTACTGGCTATCAACTTCCTTATTTTAGTCCGGTGTATGCCATCATGTACGAATCCGTCAGACTTTGGTGTGATCGTGTGTAGGCAAGTCCGTTCGTTAGAAAGTCCTTTGGAAGTCCGTCAAAAGTCAGTCGAAAGTCCGCTGGAAAGTTTGTCGGACCAGTCCGGTCGGAAAGTCCGCCCGTGTGTATGCGGCATTAATGCATTACATATTAACATGTGGAACAACGTAGTTTAATGCACATGTACTCATGTACCCTAAATGGGTCCTTAGTGAATTTGGTCAGAAATGAACTCAGGACCTTAATACAAGACCATTGTGCAAACTAGAAGTTTGTGAATGTAACTGAACTAACCAAAATTGATATGTTTTCTGACTACTTCTTAAATATTTGTTATTGATGCACTGCTTCTTTGATAATTCTGTTAATATTTTATGAAAATACAATAAAATTGTGAAATAAAAAAATAACATTTGGCATCAGAGTTCACTTACTATGAGGTAATGATGGAATTACATCTGGTGTTTGGAAGGATTTTATTGTTGCTGGACCCTCTCCCCCTGTTGTTAATACTTGGACTTCTAATCGGTAGAGCATTGAGGGTCGAAGATTATGAACGGTCAAAACATAATGGTCCTGTGTGTAAAAGACAGTTTTTGTTAGATAACTCTGTTAGATAACTCTGAAGACAGTGTTTAATATTAAAGCAGCACATCAGCCTCTCCTGTTTTGGTCTCACCTACTTTGTCTCTGATGCTTGGAAAAAAGTGCAGGACATTGCAACAGGCTCGCTTCCTGTTTGCAGATGCCCAGTCTTCCACAAAACTCACTGACTCTCTTAGACATGCCACCAGGGCTTCAAGGGGTGCCTTGAAGCCCTGCTGCAATATCCTATGTGGGGCATACAACTTCCACAGAGCCAGTTTCATGTGGATAAGAAAGCATTACTGCAGAGCCAACCCACTCTACACACTGAATCCTAGGACCCAGAAACTGCAGCTAAAAGTATAACCTAAAGTGATATGTTCCTCTCTATGTAAAAATATGGTGTTGTTCCCAGTGAGTATAACTGACTTGCAATGTTTCTTATAATATTAGATGATAATATGTACTGTATTATCCACTTACACAGGAGCAATAAAGGGAATGGAAGGGGAGCTCAGATGTATGCTCATGCTTGTGATCTGTACTGCAAACATATGTAACACACAGCATCTGTTTTACTTTAATCTACTGTTCATATTTGGATAAAGCTGTTTCTATTAGTGTAGACAGGCATGATGTCTGCTAAATGACAATCACTGTGGGCATTACTGCAGTGATGTGCTGGATCCCCATGAACCCTCCCACTGTGGGGAAAGCTGAAAAGCACAAAGATGGTCTAGTGACCTTTGTTCTATTCATTTTAAAGCATAAAACCTTTGATAAATGATAAAATATCACAACGAAGCACAACATATGGAGGGGGGTATAAAAATATAGAGTGCTGCAGACTAGAGTTTTGTGTGAGGCTGGGTTCACACTGAAAACAGCTCACAGCAGGGGTCCGGTGCGTCCCTGTTCTCCGTTTCAGAGACGAATCAGGCTCGAAATTTTGCCTGAATTTGGACCTGAAACAGAGCCAAAAACGCACAGGACCCTTGTGCAATGTGCTCCGCAGCCACCCGGGAGATGTGTAAACCGGCTCCATTGAGAGCCGGTCACAGTCTCCTGTCATGCGAATTGGATGCAGAAAAATCCACATCCAATTTACATAAGTGTACACCCAGCCTTAATGTCCAGTTTTTTTTTAAACGCTAAGTTCACTTTAAAATAAATAAATAAATAAATAAATAAATAAATAAATAAATAAATAAATGTGTAGTTTTTTTTTTCTCAGGAACCTGCAGAGCATTACATCTGCAATCAGCAGATCGGGGTGCAATGACAGGCTCCTGCAGACACTGCCTATGGCTTTCTGCCCATACCTCTCTATAGGCTTTCTGTTTGAAGCTGTAGGAAGTGTTAATTAACTACAAGAGCAATCTCCAATGCCCTTGCAGTTCATTGAGAACTACAAGCCGCCTGCTGGAAAGGTGGAACTTGTAGTTCATTCATTCACAGATTCATATAAATGAATGATGCAGATATGTGGGCAAGGTCCTGCACAGCCATGCTGGTTTTAAACTGTGACAGTGGGTACAGGGAGAACAAACCCCACTTGTTGTCACAGGGTGTGTGGGCAGGTGCTGTATAGTAACATGTTACATGTTACACCCTAAATACAGGTGTACCACGTTAATAAAGGTGAGCTTAGTTTTTAAATCATGAACAGTGCTAAATTTATAGTTAGCCACACACATGTATATGCTGAAATATCAATTACTAAAATATATATTATAGAATAAAACTTAAAACAAACAAAAAATAAATGTGCTGCATCTTACCGCAGGCAATATCTGGGACTGAGAAATGATGCTGTTCGGTAAACTGTTTTGTCGGCTTTCTGTTGTGACTTCTGCCCATGTGACCTGGAATCCTGTCATAGGCTGGTGAAGATTTACTTTGGAAAGTTTCCATGAAAAATGTCCAGTAATGTTTCCCTCCTCGACATTAAATGAAGCTGACAGATTCTCAGGTTTAGCCAACACTTTTGAGACAACTTGTCCTGTAAAAAAGAAGTGCCTTTGAATTCAAGTGTTCAGCAAGACCTTTCCCTTTATATCGTCAGCAAAATTATGTATCGTCACATTTAGGAAGCAAGAAAAATGATCCTGAGATTCCTGCTGTGAAATGCAAGGTCTTTGTAGAAAATGTTAAAGCAGTTATATCATTAGGGTGAATATGTGTTGACATCCCACTTTTAGTAATGGTTTTGCTATTACATTATTATTATTATTTTAATCATTATTATTTCTTAGTGATTACAATACACAATATAATACCCCTAATCCAAGCTAACAACATTTTGCTACAGGATGACTGCTACATTAGAAAACAAAAATGAAAGCTTGGGAGCTTTTGGCAAAATCATTTTCATTAAAATCACTCTGCTCATCCTTGGTATCAAAGACATGTCAGTCACTTGCATAGCTTGGATGTGAGGGGGTCCAGTGGACCTCCTCCTCTCTGAAGCTTCTCTTGGGTTAGAAAAAAGTAACACCAGTCAATATATACTGTAATCTTTAATTATGAATAAAACAGCAGCGGGCAGTGCCTTGAGTACATTTTGGATCACTTAAATTGGAAGCCCTCTATTCTACAGATACTCAGTTACTAAGTATGTTGCCAGGGTTGTGATTGGTGGATTAGGAAAGGGGTTAAGTATTGCTTCATCAATCTGTCAGGCACCCAGGACCTCTGCTGATTGCTGCTGGAGCTCGTTCCAGGCTTTTTTCACTTGACCATTTTCCGATGGCCACAAACAATATTTACCATATTCCTGTTGGGTGATTTTGATACGCTTTAAAACTTCTACTTTTGGGAGTGAAACGTCTTTATTTTATGTACTAATAAACTGCTTTGCTTTTACTGCACTAATAAGTTAATACTTCTTTTTGCAAGTTTGTATCTGCATCTGTCTCACCAATTTGAAGGGCCACACATACTGAATGTCTACTACTAACCCTCTTGTGCTAAAACTGGCTATTCAGTCAATTTTTTTTCTTTAGTTCAATAGTTTTTATTTCAGATTTTGAAAGAAAGAAAGAATGTACAAGTAATGAGTTACACTGAAAAAAGTTACTGTATAGTTATATAGTTACTGTAACAAATATATTGTTAATGCAGAAAATAGTGGTCAATTTTAAACTAGGACTGTATATACAAGGTTTCTTATTAGTGGGAAATTGATGGTTCTGAGTGTTTAATTAATCACTAACACCACAGAAAATTGGTGTCCAAGATACTAATACATTCATTTTAAATAAACTATCATAGTTTATTTTAAACATGCCTCCACTTTTATACACTTGCATTTTTCAACTAAACTTAAATCTGACATATTTATGTGTTATATAGACACACATATTTGGACAGAATTAAGAATAAAGGGACCAGTCTCATTCATTTCTGTTCATTGTTTTGCCAATTTGTAATAATGAAATTATTTTTTTTGTAAAACGTAAAAAAATACAATAACACATTAACTAGTTTCACTTATAAAATTGTATTTTGTATTCAAGGGCAGATCTGCTGACCTAGTTTGTATGCCGTCTAAATACATTCAGTATGCTAATTTGAAGAAACCATGGAGGTACTTAATAAATAATGCATATAGAGACTGCGTTTATTTCAACTATGCATGAATATATAAACATCTACAGATGAAGATTTATATTCTACACAGAGTTTTAAACCAGGAGCAGTATAGTATAACAACATTTTATGTTTATTAGAAAACCTAGTATCTAATTTGGACATATGTAAATTTAGTCTACACCTGAATACATGAACTGATATTAAAGGGAATATGCATTTTTTGGCAATTTGTACAATTTATGGATAAACACTTCAAGCACTTGTCCACCTTATCAGGACTCATCATACCAACTATGATTATATACTTCACCTCTATGGTTGTATCTTGAAAGAAATGGTTCCTATATATTGCCTTTTCCCAAGCACATGGTCCCTTAACTGCTTTACTCAGTAAGCTATAACAAATATGTGCAATGTAATACACTTACAAAACATTTAAGATAGTAAAAGTTTCAAGAACATTTTTTTTTTCCTTTTATTGGTTGAGCTAGATGGATTTATGATGATCATTCTTGCCAAACCAGTCTATTACCCTTCTATGAGGAGGTGAGTTGCCATCTAGATAAAGGAAGGCCCGTAGACGTGGTGGATTTTGCAAAAGCATTTGACACAGTTCCCCATAAACGCTTACTGTACAAAATAAGGTCGGTTGGCATGAACCATAGGGTGAGTACATGGGTTGAAAACTGGCTACAAGGGCGAGTTCAGAGGGTGGTGATAAATGGGGAATATTCGGAATGGTCAAGGATGGGTAGTGGGGTCCCCCAGGGTTCTGTGCTGGGACTAATCCTATTTAATTTGTTAATAAATGACCTGGAGGATGGGGTAAGCAGTTCAATCTATGTATTTGCGGATGATACTAAGCTAAGCAGGGCAATAACTTCTCTGCAGGATGTTGAAACCTTGCAAAAAGATCTGAACAAATTAATGGGGTGGGCAACTACATGGCAAATGAGGTTCAATGTAGAAAAGTGTAAAATAATACATTTGGGTGGCAAAAATATGACTACAATCTATACACTGGGGGGAGAACCTCTGGGGGTATCTAAGATGGAAAAAGACCTGGGGGTCCTAGTAAATGATAGGCTGAGCAATGGCATGCAATGCCAAGCTGCTGCTAACAAAGCAAACAGAATATTGGCATGCATTAAAAAAGGGATCAACTTCAGAGATAAAATAATAATTCTCCCACTCTACAAGACTCTGGTCCGGCCGCACCTGGAGTAGGCTGTACAGTTCTGGGCACCAGTCCTCAGGAAAGATGTACTGGAAATGGAGCGAGTACAAAGAAGGGCAAAAAAGGGTCTGGAGGATGTTACTTATGAGAAAAAGGTTGCTAGTACTGAACTTATTCTCTCTGGAGAAGAGACGCTTGAGAGGGGATATGATTTCAATTTACAAATACCATACTAGTGACCACACAATAGGGATAAAACTTTTTAGCGGAAGGGAGTTTAACAAGACACGTGGCCACTCATTAAAATGAGCAGAAAAGAGGTTTAACCTTAAAGGGGTTGTAAAGGTAAACATTTTTTCGGGAATATGTGATCTATGTGATATATATATCATGAATATAGATGTTGTTTGAGCCAAAATGATTTAATTACCATTTAGAGAAGTATGATTTTTCTCCACTTCCTCCTTTCCTCTGTGTACTGTATCCTAAACTTCCGGGTTTTTGAGCGCGTTCGCTTAAACTACGTCACGGCTCCAAAGGAACTACAGTTCCCTTGAGGCTTAGTGGCATCGTGCAAGCGCACTGCTGCTTTTTCGCCGTGTGACAGAACGAGAACAAGCCTACTGTAGTTCTCATTTCTAGTTCTGCCTTGGCTGAACACACACAGCCCAGTTAACACGCTCATTCCCGCCTCCCCAGCATGCCCATAGTATAAACAAATACTAGTTACTATTCAAAAAACTAATTAATATATTTAATTATTTGTTCCAACTTTCACTGCAGCAAATAAGGGGGCAGAGTTAAGGTGGGGCTGTGCTGCTGAGATCATCATTCAATACAATAACAAAGCATGGGAGGCGGAGCTACAGCGTCTTCGACACGCCCGCGGCTCCCCTGCCTCCCGTGCCTGTGAACGTACACAATGTCTCCCCGCAGGGATGTAGTTCCAAGGGAGGGGGCGAGCACACATACTAACCCCCAGCCAGAACGGCCAGAACGGCTCGAATGATGGGGGCAAGCTTACAGAGGAGGAACAGGAAGTTAGAAATTCACACAAAGAAAAAAGAATTTAGAAGGGAAACCGAAGGAAAAGGTAAGTGAACCAACAATGCAGTAGCTTAAAGTACCTATTTAGAAAATAAAAAACAAACCTTTAGTATCACTTTAAACTACGTAGAGGCTTTTTACTGTAAGAGCAGCAAGGATGTCGAATTCCCTTCCACAGGCGGTGGTATCAGCGGGGAGCACCGATAGTTTAAAAAAACTATTAAATAAGCACCTGAACGACCACAACATACAGGGATATACAATGTAATACTGACATATAATCACACATAGGTTGGACTTGATGGACTTGTATCCTTTTTCAACCTCACCCACTATGTAACTATGTATGTAACTAAGTCACCTAAGCATATGTTTCAGAAGTCAATTTAGGCAGCCTGGGCTTTCCTATTAAAGTATTAGTTCCAAAACCAGTAGCCCTAGCACTAACTCTAAACATAGCACTAATCCTAGGCCACAAAAGGGACAGCCTTGGACACCAAGCGTTATACGGCTTGGGGTTTTTTAATCTCCAATTCCCCAAAAAGAGTTCAAGTAAAGAGAGGCTTACAGCATATCTACAGTTCTTGCCTGTAGCAGCACTTCCTCAGGAATCAAGGTGCCAGTACATGCCACCACGACAAGCTTATTATAGAGAAACTGGTGCACACAAAAGCTTTTAGATAAAAAGTCTGGTAAATGATTTGAAAGCTAGGTTATTTAGAAATGGAATGTAAGAACAGAGAAAATACAATAGACATCATAATTCATATAAATATTTGAAAAAAAAGACTGTTTTATTTCAATAGGTTCTATGATTTTTCTTGTGCTTAACCACTTGCCGCCTGCCCACGTCAAATGACAGAGGGATGGTGCGGCTCTCATTCTGGGTGGACGTCATATGACGGCGCACCCGAATGGCCAGTCCTGCGCACCCGCAGAGGCGTGCAGCGTGGTGATTGCATTTTTGCCGTGTTGCTAAAACACTGATGATCAGTGCCCTGATTACATTAGAGTGCCAGAAGTGGCAGCCAACCCACCAGAGCCAGCAATCAGTGCCCATTAGTAATGCCAGTCAGTGCTGGCTTTCAGTGCCCATCAGTGCCGCCTATCAGTGCTGCCCATCAGTGCCGCCTATCAGTGCTGCCCATCAATGCCCATCTGTTCCACTCATCAGTGCCACCCATCAATGTCCATGAGTGCCACCTATCCATGCCGCCTATCAGTGCCCACCAGTGCCGGCTATCAGTGCCCATCAGTGCCACCTATCAGTGCCCACCAGTGCCACCTATCAGTGCCCACCAGTGCCACCCATTAGTGAGCCTATCAGTGCTCATCAGTGCCACATATCAGTGCCACCTATCATTGCCCATAAGTGCAGAATATTAGTGCCTTCTCAACAGTGCCACCTAATAAGTGCCCATAAGTGCCACCTCATTAGTGCCCATCAATGCAGCCTATCAGTGCCCATCAGTGCCGCCTCATCAGCGCACATCAGTGAAGGAGAAAAATTACTTATTTACAAAATTTACTGACAGAAACTAAGAAAAACTTTTTTTTTTCAAACTTTTCGGTCTCTTTTTTTTTTTGGAAAGAATAAAATACCCAGCAGTGATTACATACAACCAAAAGAAAGCTCTATTTGTGTAAAGAAAATGATAAAAATGTGACATGGTTACAGTGTAGCATGACCGCGCAATTGTCTTTCAGTGTGACAGTGCTGAAAGCTGAAAAATGGCCTGGGCAGGAAGGGGGTGAAAGTGCCCTGTAGGTAAGTGGTTAATTAGCATTTCTGAGATTATTTTGTGTAGCATAGTGTGTTGTGAAAGCTCTTCCAATTTTTTTTTAAATAAGTTAACTCTTCCTGAATTAGACTGTTGACTAAATGCAGATACTCCAACAATGAAAGCTTGTACCAATGTCTGGCAACACTTCACAAACATTTCACTAAATTACAGTAAACTTCAATGCTAAATCTTTGTAAAAGCAACAGAGTATGAAAGACTGTTAACTGAACTTCAACACCTCATTCTACACAAAGAAAGCCTCTATTTGTTCTAAGTCTTTAAGTTTTAAAACATCAATTGGAAATGTTTTGCAATATAAGTAACTTGGTTGACCCAAAAAAGCTCTACCTTGAAGAGTTTACATTCCATTATGATACACGGGAATCCATTCCAAGAACATCAAAGTTACATGAGTTTATTTTGTAATACAAAAATCAACTTTGGATATGGCCAGGTGTTTTTTTTTTTCAGACACTGAAATTAAATTACTTAGACAAAAATGTGTATGCTTTAGATATCCTCTGTTAACCTTAGCTTACACTCTCAATACCAATACTTTATATACAGTATTTATATAGAGAGCGCCGACAGAGACTGGGTCATGGGAGCCTATGAGTGACTTCACAGCTTCCCGGGGCAGTAGGAGAAGTTAATTATCAGTAGAATAGCAGGTAGGGGATCATGTGAATTTGGCACTTTATCATGCATAAGCTGTGTGCAGGTTTGCATAAAGGTGGCTACACCATGTAAGATTAAGATTTGGCCAAATTTAACAGTTTTAACCACACAATATGTCATCAGTCTTCTTGGTTTATTGATGATGTGCTCAGAAGACTGAGGACATCCTATGACAGTAAAGAGGTACTGCGGGGACAGTGTCAGAGTGGAGGTAAGTACTCCAGCTAGAGTTACAACTTTTGTTTTTTAACAAGTTAGGAATTAAAATAGCAAAAAAAAACTGCTTAGAGTTCAGCTTTAATTGTTCTCTGGAAACTGCTGCAGAACATGCCACCATTTAAATTCATACTATCTACTATTCATACTTGTGGAGTAAAGAAAAGCACCCTATGCTTTGCTAACAAGATGCAAATTATTAATTGAAGAGCATAAGACTGATAATATACAAAGCAATAACCAACCAACTGATTTCAGACTGATCAGAAAAAGATTAATTTGATTGCATTTTATTGGTTGGTGCCCTTTGCTCCTTGCTTTAATAAATGAGGGAAGAACTGATTTGTTCCAGTGTACTGTTTGTATTTTATAAAAGCCTATTCCAAATTATCATTTTACCGCTAGAACATGCAGAGCCAGAACTATAGGAAAATAAGCATTCTAAAACACTATCAGTAGTAAAATCTGGAAGTGTCCTGAGAAAACTCAGACATGCTGCACTAAATGGGCGCCTGTGATTATTTGGATTTATGAAGTACAAGCTGAACCCTGGTTAATCACACACCTGAGATAAAACATGGAGAGAGCACAAAAACAACTTTAGAACACCAATGACATACCATTGATCTAACTCCTAATTAAACATAATGACTTGTAAGCCAAAGACTGCAGCTTGCCAACACACAGAATGTAAATTATAGAAGTTGGCTTGGTCCAGAATACATGGCCAAGATCATTCTTACCTCCATTGGTTGGACAGTTGATGTGTTTGTGGTTTTTGCCTTTCAGCGCTGAACAGGGAGGAGTTGTGAAGAAAATACTTTCAGCCTTTAGATGGCCTTTAGATCTGGCTGGTTGTACTGTAACCTTGTATTTGCAGGAAAACATTAATGCTGGTAGTATTATGTGGTGGTCCTGTATAAGAAAAATTGGAAGGGATAATCAAAAAAGGTACCAGATGAAATGCTGATGGTTGTGTATGTAAATTAGCATGTTATGAACTTTAAGAGACTTGAAGAGACCTTGCCCTCAACATAATACTAATAAAAACAGTGAAAAATCAAGTATTTTAAATGCATAGGTCCGCCTTTCCATAAATATTTTTTTTTTATTTACTTGCAATGTGCCATTGAACTTGCAAGCACTTTTTTTTTAAGAGTCAGCTGCCTAGCACAGCCCCCACCAACTCTGAAAGTTTCTAATCACTGTCTTTGCTGACCATGCTCCTCCATCCCTCTCCTAAATTACCTACATAACTTTTTATGTAGCCCCTGGGGGATGAGCAAAGTGGAGTACTTTAGAGTGTCACTTGGATGAAAGCTCTGAGTCTGCTGGGACTTATGACATACATATACATGGAAGGCAGTAGTGTCCAGCAGCACTTACAGAGCTTTTGGATATTTATTTTTTTTGGACACAAGGGAGGCATTTACAGGTAATACATGTGCATAAAATATGTGCACATATCTTATGGGAAGATTGTCATCGAAATTATAAAATTTGTGGCAGGGTCTATTTAAATGAAAGCTGAGCTTTCATTGTAGATGATTGTAGCTGAGCACAACACTATTCAATAAATATTTCAAACCAAGGAAAAGTATGTTTAACCACTTGCCAACCATAAGACATCCATGGACGTCCTCAATTTGCAGTGGTTATACCGGGATGATGCCTGAGCATTTTCAGCCAGCGATTTCCTGTACTGCAAAAGTGATTTGAGTGGCTGAGCATCAGGGACATGCAGTCAGGGGAGGCAGAGCCTCACCTGCCATGAACATTAAACAAAACAAAAAAAAAAAAGAGCTTCGAGGGTTGTAGCTCGGCGAGACCCCACCATTGGCAAAAATTTGTGGCTCCTATGACCTATGGTTCCAGAGATACAGGGCTCCATGCGCAGCCTGTCAGAAGCTACATACAGAGCGGCCAGTTTAAATACAAGCTGGCACACTCTGTTTGCAGCAGACTAGAGGATGAGCTCACAGTGCCTCTCCTCACTTCTTGTCAGAGGCACTGAGCTCAATGGACAGCTTGGAGTCTTGGACCAATGGTAAAGTACCATTAGCCCAGCTGTCCAATAAAAATGCTATGTGTCATAGAAGGGACATGTGTCTAAAAGACACATACCCCCTTCCAGCCCAGCCCTCTTAACTACAAGGAAAAAACATAGGTTTATTGGTATACGATTTACCCATAATCCCATGTTTTTCTCACACAAGAGGGAGAATGAGAATCTGCTGCTGTTGAAAAGGTACTGTTATAATTAAGCTAAATCATATATTATTATGCTATATGTTATAAGATAATAATTTATTATTTATCCATTTACTGTGAGATTACTGGTTTGAAGTTATAACTTTCAATTTCAGTAATTTGTCCGTTAAGCCACCTGCTTGAGTACAGTTTTTAAAAATAAAGTGAATTACCTTAAAAACAATGTATAATAATTATTTGCCCAGTTGGCAAGTAGTTAATATGTAAGATGACTAAATCAAGCCTCTTGAATCAAGATTTGATCTGGATAAGGCTGAACTGTGAAGTATTATTGGGTCTGCTGTTTTTTTATTTTGTTGTTTTTTTTTTTCATAAAGTGTGCCCTTGAACCAGTACAATACCAGCTGGGCACAAAAGATGCTAATAGTGACAGGTACACCATCTGCCTGTTCTCCCTTATATCATCTGCTGTAAATGCTGGGACCTGGCAAGGTCTTTCCTTCAACTTTGGAATGAACAGAACAAGCATGCATACTGTGAATGTCTTGCTTTATTTTCAAACAAAAAAGAAGGCATAATGTCACATGTTACAGTGCTTCTGGGTATCAAAAGTGTTTCTTGGTTTGCGAATGTTAACCTCTAAATAGCTTTTGTTACAAACTGTGCTGAAAACAGATGTGCTTTTGGAATCCTAGCTAGAAGCTAGATAGCTTTCTTTTAAAACCATTGTCTGTGCTCTTGCTAAATGCTTTTGTCTTACAAGGGTTCTCTGTTCTCATCAACTACATGGCTGTAACAAACTATGATTTACTAAAAGAGAGAAGAGTGTTTGTAAAATGAGCTTGTAAACCCAAACACCAAACTCCTATCTAAGCTTTAACATTTCATTTTCTTTCAAAAGTAATTTTCAGCCATTTATATCTGCAGATAACACCTTGTGATCTTTCATGAAGGTCTCTGTTCAGGCACTTCCTGTTATAGCATGACAAAGCTCAGTCCCTGTTTCCCAATTGTGCTATTGCATTGTCACCCTTCCACACAGGCTTCTGATGGAGACTAGAAGTTGCCATTTCAACACACTTTACCCAGGCAATATTTTATCCAAAAACAAACAGTTGTTTGTAACACATGATGCTTTGTTGTTCAGTTATGGTTTACACCTTTTTTCTCAGGATAGAAACTCCAGCAACATCAACTTTTCATATGTACAGCTAGATTAATCATGTTTAACCAATTCAATTTATTCCAACATTTATTTCAACATTCTTTTCAGTTTGTACACTGACTGTTATATCCTTGTTATATGATTAAACACCTGTTATAAAGTAGTTTCAGTATACTGTGTATAACACAATTCCAGCACATTGACTGAGCTTGTATTGTTTGTGCAGTCTAAGTATTTACTTTGTATCAATATATCATACTATGTGACTGTTTACACTGTGGGTGGCTACTAAAATGATCTCCAAAAGCTGGCAGTTATAGCTATGTGTTGTGAATCACCTGGACTGCACTGCATCAAAGTAACTTGTAACAGAGAGCATAATTCCCATGACGTGAAGAGAGATGGTCTATAGCACATTGTGAATGTAAATGTTCAGCCAAGCAAAACAACTGGGGTATTAGAACCAGCATAAGAGGCCAGCTTAGGATACACTAGCAATGCCTTTACAATGCTATGTAAATAAGGGAGTGTTATTCATCACCAATTTCATATTCTGTAAAATGTAATACAATGTTTCTGGACAATCTAACTTCGTTAGCCAGAACAGTATAATAAAAACTTTTATAAACATCATTTATAACCTTAAAACTTAATAACATATACTATAACATTTTATGCCCATTGTGTGATAACAATGTTGAACCCCGCATTCAAATACTGCCTAAATACAAACTTTGTACATAGATGGATAGATAGAAGGATAGATAGACAGATAGATAGATAGATAGATAGATAGATAGATAGATAGATAGATAGATAGATAGATAGATAGATAGATAGATAGATAAGCCTTATTAAAACCGTACCATCGCATATCCCAAATATAAGAGGATTATTTCTCATTTCAGGACAGTCGGAAAGCCATGAAAATGATTCATTTATGATCCAATGACCAAACTAACTTGGTGTATAGTACACCTACAACCTAATGGTTTAAAGCCACTTATTCCAAACTGCATACAGCTGCTTTAGGCTTGTTGGTTATCATCAGAGCATTGTGTGGAAACTAATGCTCAATGGAGTAGGGCTCAGGGACCAACCAGAAAGAATAACTGTAAGGGTTATGGTAAGAGGTGTTTAAGAAATCAAAAAGCCCTCCAAATGAACCAGTGGGCAGCTCATTATAGTCTTCTCAGAGCAATAAGGATTTACATGTCTCGTTCTATCCAAAAAAATAAGAGGATTACTCCTTGTCACGATAGATAGATAGATAGATAGATAGATAGATAGATAGATAGATAGATAGATAGATAGATAGATAGATAGATTCAACTTTGTGATACTTTGAAATCTCATAGTTCATATTATGTTAAACAGCGAACAGACATTTACTTCCAGTGCAAATGGGGAAATCATTATGTATGTCTTAGTGCTGGCCAGGCAGAAAATTGGAGAGATGTGCTAGCTGCACAACACCACTTAGAGATTATGAACCAGGGCACAGTTATGGTTTGATGTAGACTGCTTCAAGCTTTTAACCTGTTCTAAAGGTGAGCAGTGTTCGAACCTACATGCATTTTCAGACATTGCAAAATAGTATGTATGTATATCTCCCTGCTTTATCTACTGTATATCAAACACTACATATTACTTACTTGAGTTATTGCTTTCTCTGGTCCTTTGGTTTCATTATGTGTACATGATTCAGGATGCCATTGTATATGGTAAAGCCCCATAAGAGGATCTAAAAAAGAGAAAAAAATAAAACATAAAGGGGTTTAATTTTATGCTTATTATGGAGTTGGATATATCACGACGGACTACAAAATGTGCATTAGATCCAACCAAACCAGCATAAAAGCTCAAATCCACTTAAATTATTATATTTCAGTAGGGAGGATTGAAGGGTTAGAAACTCTTTCACATTTGTGTTATGCCCCACTAGCAGAGTGTTACAACAACAGGGAGTCATATGAAAACAGATGTATTTAATTGAGTAAGGAGGGGTTAGAATAAATGTTTTTATTGCTCTGTGTCTTCCTTTCCTGGTGACAAAATTTGACAAAAGTTCTGACCTTAGTCTACTCTTTTGAAAACTAAAGTTTTGAATGAAGGGGAATTAAAAACCCTGCTTGCATCTAACTGTGTGTGTGAAAATACTAGCTTCTTTTCCCTAATGTAAAACTAACTATTTTAGTAAATCACACCCTGTGCATTTGTCACCATAAGTGGAATGTGGAAAAAACTAAGTTGAACAATCATGCACTACAAACTTCTCCTTGTGCAGAATTATGCTTGTTATTTTCCAAACACAATTACCAATGAAACACTACTGATGAGAACAAGGCAAATAGATTTCATAGTAGAAACGGGATTGATGTGGATATACACTATTTCTTTTTTACTTAAACCTTTAAGGTAGTTGGAGGAAATATAAGCCCAACCTCACATTGAAGGGGGCAGTGTTGGAGTAAGCAGATGAACCTAGAGAGAGATAAACCTGCAGGCAAGATATAGGAGCAGATGGCAGCAATTTGTAGATCCACCATATTCCTTGAAAGAAAGTGTGTGTGTGTTTAAAATCACAAGTAAGCATACACCATACATAATATACCCCATCAGTCACATTTCATAGTAAAAGGAGCCTTCATGTAGTAAAATCAGAACCAGACCAGACATATACAGCTAATTAAAGAAACATTTTAAAAATCCATTAATCTGAGACTACACTGAAAATCTATACATTATCTAGGTCAAATCTAATGTACTCATCATACATATTATTAGTTGAAAAGAATTGTACAAAGGCAGGAAATTTACTGCTGAGCTGTATATTTTAAATCAGCTTAAAATAAAATATTCAACAACTTTGTACTTTGATTTAAATTAATCCTGCAGTGTGTAAATCTATCATAGATATAAAAGTATGACAATTGTTAGTAATGCAATACAGCTTTGAAGTGTTCACAGGTTTGGTCCATATGTGAATGTTCTAAAAGTCTTATGACTTGACTGTCTTGTCTGCTAAGGAACTCTTTACAATGTACATATTCAGATGGCTGAAGTCTAAGTTTTCCTCCTATAGACCCTGTTCAAAGGAGATGTTTGATCAATATGACTTCAAGGTCATTTTAAAGGGTAACACCCTAAAGTGATATCTCTGTTTTGGAAGGGCACTCATTGCTTCAGTCACCACCTGCTTCTTATAACTCAGTGACCCCAAAATTCTGGCTCTGCCACCACAATTGTACACTTCTGACAGGGCTGCAAGCCAAGTAATGGTGTTATGATATGTTTGCTGGAAACTTCATTTATTCCATCAGGAAACTGTGACACCCTGGTGGTACAGTCATGGAGGTGGGGTGAGAATTTCCATGGAAAAAAATCTCCTAATTGTGGTCTCTATGAGAAAATATTTATTTTGGTGTGAATGATTTAACTTTAAAGCCCAAATGCACAAAAAAAACATTTTTTTTGGACACATTGGCAAAAGGTTACAATCACTGTCATTTGTTATTGTTTTCTGTGTTCTTGTTGGGAAAATGTTACCTTACTTCCTAACCTGGTAACTAAACACGAAGCGAAGAGATCAGGACCTTACATAGGTTCTAAACCTTCCTCACATTTCAATAATGTATATAGAGGTTCTAACCCTTTCCAAACTTGTCAAAAACTAAAAAAAAATAGGTATTTCATGTTAACATAGTGTTATTTTATTTATTAAGCTAAGTGTACATTCTCTATATGATATTTACTATGACTACAGTATTTAAGCTGATTTTGTACTGTACAGTCTTTTTATCACAGATGATGACATACATTATATTGTCAAAAGTATTGTGATGCCTGCCTTTACACGCACATGAACTTTAATGGAATCCTAGTCTTAGTCTGTAGGGTTTAATATTGAGTTGGCTCACCCTTTGCAGCTATACCAGCTTCAACTATTCTGGAAAGGCTGTCCACAAGATTTAGGAGTCTATGGGAATGTTTGACCATTCTTCCAGAAACACATTTGTGAGGTCAGGCACTGATGTTGCATGAGAAGGCCTGGCTCGCCGTCTCTGCTCTAATTCATCCCAAAGGTGTTCTATCGGGTTGAGGTCAGGACTGGCCCAAATCATTTGGTGGAGGGGGCATTTTGGTGTGGGGACAAGACATTTGGACAATTTTATGCTCCTAAATTTGTGGGAACAGGTTGAAGATGGCCCCTTCCTCTTCCAACATGACTACGCACCAGTGCAAAATCAAGGTCCATAAAGACATGGATGAGCTAGTTTGGGGTGGAGGAACTTTACTGGTCTTCACAGAGTCCTGACCTCAACCCAACAGAACACCTTTGGGATGCATCAGAGCGGAGATTGTGAGCCAGACCTTCTCATCCAACATCAGTGCCTGACCTCACAAATGCGCTTCTGGAAGAATGGTCAAACATTCCAATTAGACATACTCCTAAACCTTGTGGACAGCCTTCCCAGAAGAGTTGAAGCTGTTATAGCTGAAAAGGGTGGGCCAACTCAATATTGAACCCTACGGACTAAGACTGGGATGCCATTAAAAATTCCTGTGTGTGTAAAGGCAGGTGTGCCAGTACTTTTGACAATATAGTGTAAATGCTATACATATGATTCTGATAAGTTATATAGAGCTTAATTGATCACTGAGCGAATAATATCTTGCAGCAATATTGCCTGAGAGATGGTAAATTAACAATTTAATAACTTACGTTCATTGTTTTTTGCTAATTTAGTAATTGCCAACCAGTTTCAGCATAGTACAAATACATTTCACAGCTGGAATAAGCTTTCAATCAACCTATGAAATATTTTCACTGACTAGTTTGCATGGCAGAAAACATACAAAGTATTACTTTTTTTTGTCTATCTTACATCATTTTTACAGATATGTGAGCAAAACATGTTCTTGGTGATTTTTAGATGATCAGGTGAAAATGTGTATTTTAATTATAATCTAATTTTAGGATAACTTTCTCAGAAACATTAGATGCAGGTGGCCATTTTCCAGTCAAAATCCACATAACTGTTCTGGGACAGAGAAAGACAGATTCAGATATGTTGCCAATCAAATGTTCATCCAGGAATTAGATGCAGTCCGCAGGCAAAAAAGGCTTCTTGAACAGATACTTAACCTAATACCTGATTTGTACAATAAAGATGTGCCACAAATTAGGGTAAGATGAGTCTAACAACTCTTAGGCATAACTTTGCACAACCTAAGCAGAAGTTCTGAGGTCTACAATGGTATTTCATTGCATTTTTTTGCACTAGAATTTAATTTGAAGTGCACGGTTAAGATTAATTCATACTTAACACCTTATATCAAAATATACACACTTTATGCAGATTTTATGCAGCTCCTTTTTCTCTGTTAGATATTTGTACAGGGGTTTTGATACCTGTATACTTTAAGAAATATGCCCTGATGCCTTCATATGTTCATTGCTTTTAACTACTGAGCTTCTCTCTTACAGCTGAAAGGAACACAAAACTGCAATTCTATAATAAAAATATATAATAATAAATATTATAATAAATAAAAATTTGTACTCATAAAACCAAGCCAGTGACATACTAACTAAAGTAGGGTATAATGAATTAAACACCTGCAAACCAACTGTGTTAGCAAATCGGTAAAGGTACGAACCTGTAATGCTCAAAATTAATTGCATACAAAGTAAAAAACTGGAGTACAATTCACATTTTTTTTCACATAAGGAGATATTAAAATTCTGTTACTAAGGCCGAATACTGTTCATTAGGAAAAACACAATTCTCATACTCTACAAGTAAATGATTAAACATAACCAGAAAAGTTATTTCACTTTATGGCTGAATAGCAAGATTTTATTTTAAACAAAGAAATGTAATTATTGACTTTTTATTTTATTTATTTATTTACTATTCACCTTTTGCTATTTTAATGCTGTGCAGGAAAATAGAAAGAGGTATTTCTAGCAACACACTTATATGCTTGCACCACAAGTCTAGTCTAGTTTGATTCCTACAAATGAGTAAAAGAAAATAGTAATATATTGTATGTATTTCTATTAAATCTGAACACAATCATCACCTACTGTATAAAAATATTTCTGCTTGGTGGAGTCAAAATGTGTGCAAAATCAGAATGCTTCAAATGGTAAATCAATGACTTCTAACCTTACTCATTTTGCATCTTTCTATCTAATATTCTACATATTATTTTCAGACAGTACACACAAAGTGGGATTTTACTTTCAAAAGATTGATTTGGATTCAAGCTGAGATTTGTTTTTTCTTTTATACATGCAGTAGGTGTCATTATTGCTTAGGAAATATTGGTTAAATTTGAACTTCAATGTATAAAAATTATGCACATTTTAAGAATTAAAATTTGTCAGTGCATATATTTTCTGGCTATGCTTCTCCAGGCACAGCCACTTATTATTAAAGCTCCAGCCAAAACTTATTTTTAACAGTTTAGAATTTAATTGGGAACGTTTAGAACCTCTGGAAGGTTCTTATGGCTGTCTGTACAGTAAAATTTATCTTACATGGCAGTCCGGGCGGCACCTTGTCCCAACCTGTCACCGAGGGACATTTTTTCTCTGTTGGAGAGATTTTCTGTCAACTGATATCCCAGTGAGAGTTGGACAGAAAGAGGAAACCTCCCTGGCAGGGGCACAGTTCTAAACCTTCCCTACTTTCTGGCTTTTCTTTAAAGCACTCTGATCTTTCTAGTTGCTAATTACATAAAAAAAAACTTAAACTGTGCTGCTTACATTAAGACATAACATCATTGCTTAGCACGCTATATGATAATAGGAGAGTTCCTTTTGGAGGGTACAGCGTGACCTTTACCACAGCATCAGCACCCAATTAGACCTCTTATGTGAAAACTGCCAAAACCAGAGGAGAAGCTAAATGTAACAATCATTTTCGAGTTCTGTAATTGGAGCAATTTTTGAGTAGTGTACTTCATATAAAGTCCCAACCTATCCCCCCTTTAATACATAGATTAGGGATGGAGGCATATGAACCTACCCATTCAATAGCCCATATAAAGTCCCACTTCCCTTTCCCCTGTTTTCAAAGGACAGCGCTTAAAGAAGAGTTCCACCCATTTAAAAGTCAGCAGCTACAAAAAGTGTAGCTGCTGACTCTTAATAAACAGACACTCACCTGTCCCACAGTCTAGTGATGCGGCCACCTGAAGTCTCGCTTCTCTTCCTCTCCTCTCTGCGGTGCCGGCATTGCAAGTGTGGGCGCCCGGCTGTGACTTCACAGCCGGGCGCACACTGCGCATGCGCGAGCCAAATTGCGCGTTGTGAATGGCCGGGCAATCTTCTGGGACCTGTGGTGTGTCCCAGATTGCAGGGAGGGAGGTGGGAGAGATAAACTTCCTTCCGGCACCGCGGCCAAATGTGGGGGGTCACGAGTACTTAAAGCGTTAGTTCTAGTTTTGTGTGGAACTCCGCTTTAAGCTCTGTTATGAGAATGAGTTGCATAGTGTGCTCGCACAGCTGGATTGTTTACCTAATCAGAGAGCCGCCTCTTCCAGCAGCAGAGGTATCCGCCATCACACAGTCCTGAGTCCCCTCGTTTTGTTACAGGGAGAGATAACAAGGCTGCGAGTGAGATGTGTGATCGGAGCTCACGTACATCTCCGGATCACAGACAGGGAGAGCCGCTCAGCATAGCCTGTTCTGACAGATCTCCCCCCTCCCCCTGCTGCCCGCACAGCCAAACAGAAGAGGAGAGAGAGCTTCTACTCCTCCTCCTCCCGCCCTCTCCTCCTGTGTCTGCCCCGCCCACTCTCCTCGGCAGTGTTCTCTGCTCTGCCTCAGAAGGGGATGTGTGGGCGGGAAGATTCATGCTGAAGAAGAAAACAGAAAAGGAAAAGGGGAGTCTGATCCATCCATCCATCCCTCCAGTCCCTCCTGCGTCCCAGTGAGTACACTGATGTAGGGGATGCTCTTCCTTCCCTTCTTCCTCCACCCCCTTCTCTTTCTTTCCATCCATCTTTCTTTCTTTCTTTCTTTCTCTCTTTCTTTCTTTCTTTCTTTCTTTCTTTCTTTCTTTCTTTCTTTCTTTCTTTCTTTCCTTCCATCTCTCATTCTTTCCATCCATCCATCTTTCTCTTTCTTTCTTTTCTTCCATCTTTCTTTCTATTTCTTTCTTTCTTTCTATCTTTTTTTCTCTTTCTTTCTATTTCTTTCTTTCTTTCCATCTTTTTTTCTCTTTCTTTCTTTCCTTCCATCTCTCATTCTTTCCATCCATCCATCTTTCTCTTTCTTTCTTTTCTTCCATCTTTCTTTCTATTTCTTTCTTTCTTTCTATCTTTTTTTCTCTTTCTTTCTATTTCTTTCTTTCTTTCCATCTTTCTTTCTCTTTCTTTCTTTCCTTCCATCTTTCTTTCTTTCTCTTTCTTTCTTTCCATCTTTTTTTCTCTTTCTTTCTTTCCTTCCATCCATCTTTCTTTCTCTTTCTTTCTTTCCTTCCATCCATCTTTCTTTCTCTTTCTTTCTTTCCTTACATCCATCTTTCTTTCTCTTTCTTTCTTTTCTTCCATCCATCTTTCTTTCTTTCCTTCCATCCATCTTTCTTTCTTTCCTTCCATTCATCTTTCTTTCTCTTTCTTTCTTTCCTTCCATCCCTTCCATCCATCTTTATTTCTCTTTCTTTCTTTCCTTCCATCCATCTTTCTTTCTCTTTCTTTCTTTCCTTCCATCTTTCTTTCTCTTTCTTTCTTTCCTTCCATCTTTCTTTCTCTTTCTTTCTTTCCTTCCATCCATCTTTCTTTCTTTCTTTCCTTCCATCCATCTTTCTTTCTTTCTTTCTTTCTTTCTTTCTTTCTTTCTTTCTTTCTTTCTTTCTTTCTTTCTTTCTTTCCTTCCATCCATCTTTCTTTTTATCTTTCTTTCTTTCTTTCTTTCTTTCTTTCTTTCTTTCTTTCTTTCTTTCTTTCTTTCTTTCTTTCTTTCTTTCTTTCTTTCTTTTCATATTTCTTTCTCTTTCTTTCTTTCCTTCCATCTTTCTTTCTCTTTCTTTCTTTCCTTCCATCTTTCTTTCTCTCCTTCCATCCATCTTTCTTTCTCTTTCTTTCTTTCCTTCCATCCATCTTTCTTTCTCTTTCTTTCTTTCCTTCCATCCATCTTTCTTTCTCCTTCTTTCTTTCTTTCCTTCCATCCATCTTTCTTTCCTTCCATCCATCTTTCTTTCTTTCCTTCCATTCATCTTTCTTTCTCTTTCTTTCTTTCCTTCCATCCCTTCCATCCATCTTTATTTCTCTTTCTTTCTTTCCTTCCATCCATCTTTCTTTCTCTTTCTTTCTTTCCTTCCATCTTTCTTTCTCTTTCTTTCTTTCCTTCCATCCATCTTTCTTTCTCTTTCTTTCTTTCCTTCCATCCATCTTTCTTTCTCTTTCTTTCTTTCCTTCCATCCATCTTTCTTTCTTTCTTTCCTTCCATCCATCTTTCTTTCTCTTTCTTTCTTTCTTTCTTTCTTTCCTTCCATCCATCTTTCTTTTTATCTTTCTTTCTTTCTTTCTTTCTTTCTTTCTTTCTTTCTTTCTTTCTTTCTTTTCATATTTCTTTCTCTTTCTTTCTTTCTTTCCTTCCATCTTTCTTTCTCTTTCTTTCTTTCCTTCCATCTTTCTTTCTCTCCTTCCATCCATCTTTCTTTCTCTTTCTTTCTTTCCTTCCATCCATCTTTCTTTCTCTTTCTTTCTTTCCTTCCATCCATCTTTCTTTCTCTTTCTTTCTTTCTTTCCTTCCATCTTTCTTTCTCTTTCTTTCTTTCCTTCCATCCTTCTCTTTCTTTCTCTTTCTTTCTTTCTTTTTCTTTCTTTCCATTCATATTTCTTTCTCTTTCTTTCTTTCCTTCCATCTTTCCTTCCATCTTTCTCTCTCTCTCCTTCCTTCCTTCCTTCCTTCCTTCCTTCCTTCCTTCCTTCCTTCCTTCCTTCCTTCCTTCTCCACCCATCCCCCTTTATTTCTCTCTTTGTGACAGCCTACCAGAATAGGTAGGATCTGTGAGAGCAGCTTCCCTGTGCAGCTCTGCTTGAGGAAAATATATCTTTATTATGCCCACTTACCCACCCCCTGTACTGTCCACTCCCCTATACTGTACACTCCTAATACAGTTCATTTTCATCCCTTGAATTATTTTTCCCATTATGGGAGTGAGTGGGGCCTCATGTCTAAGTTTTGCCTAAGGCCTCACAAAGTCTAGAGCCGCCTCTGTGTGCAGGGTAGTGACATTTTCAATTACAACATCATCAGGCAGAACAGTATATTTTATTCTTAAAAAGGTTAAATAAGATATGTGGCCACATGTACCATTTTGGGTGCAAAAGTAAGAAGAACCCTACATATTCCCCGATTCAGGGATCTCATGTCCAGTGACAAACGCTATTCTGTAAGAATGGCTGCAGAGGGAAGCTCACTGTAACAAATGTACACCTATTTCAGCAATCTTATAAATGTATTACTGAACAGTTAGAAGTAAAGTAATGGGGAATATGAATTATTGGATTCAGGTGTCAAAAGATGTTACAGTGATTTAAATCATCACCGAGCAAAGAGATACACTATAAGGCCAAGTGGTTTTTGGACACCTGACCATCACATTTATATGAGCTTGTTGAATATCTCACTCCAAAACGAGGAGTATTAATAAGGAGTTTTCCTCAATATGCGACTTTAGTAGCATTCATTTTTTGTAGAGACTTTCTACAAGATTTTGGACTGTCTGTGGGTATTTGTGCCCATTTAGACTAAAGGGCAGTTGTAAAGTCAGCTACTGATTTCAGATGAACAGGCTGGACACGTAATCAGTTTTCAATAAGGTTGATGCCAGGGCTCTGTGCTGGTAACCTCCACACTGAACATGTCAAACCATGTCTTTATGGTCCTGTTTTCTACACAGGGGCAAAGTCATGCTAGAACAGAAACACGTTTTCCCCAAACTCTTGTCACAAAGTTGGAATAGCATAGTTGTCTAAGATCTATTTCTACTGTATGCTGTGGCATTTACAGTACCTTACACTGGAACCTCCTGAACTAAAACATTTGAAGCAGTGTTCACATACTTTTGGCCATATAATGTACACATAAGCCTCTATAATGTACAGTATTGCATAGTGCTATTATAGTAAACTCTAGAGCAGTGATGGCAAACCTTGGCACCCCAGATGTTTTGGAACTACATTTCCCATGATGCTCCACTACACTGCAGAGAGCATGAGCAAATGGGAAATGTAGTTCCAAAACATCTGGGGTTCCAAGGTTCACCATCACTGCTCTAGAGTGATAAGATTAATTTTTAACTATAGGCAAAACTTTTTTTTTATTATGGATAGAGCAAGGGAGCGTTATAACCAGTCAGATATTTTTCGTTATATGTGTTCCAGTTTGGAGATTTCCCTTTACTTTCCTGTGCCATAGACAAACAGGAAGTGAGAAGAAATCCCTGCAAAAGGGAATCCCTTGGGGGCCCTAAGGTGTCCCCATTGGAAGATTTCCTCTCTATTACTTTCCTGAGGACAATCCAAAATTGGAGATTTTGTTTACTTTCACTTTCAATGATAATGGTAAAAAGGACAAATAGAGAGGGAGAATCTCCTTAATGAGGGCACAGACAGCAATAAAAACTGACAGGGGTTCTAATCCTTCTCCACTCTATCCAAGACTAAAGAAAAAAAAGTTTTGCTTTTAATTATACTTTATTAAAAAGTCACACATTATTTCATACATTTAATTATACTACAAGATGCAACTATAGTTTTTTTAAATCAAATTACTTCATCTATATAGCATTATCACTATTCTAGAGCTATTTAATTGCCTGAGTAAATTACTTTAAAAGCTTTTCATTGAGCTGATGCATCAAACCGAGCATAGCAGGTCACTTTCGATGAAAGGCAGCACTAAAAAAATATTCCTTTTTCAAAGACAAACACATTAAGTCATCTGAACACAAGAAGTATTTCTTGTTACAATAGGGGCTTTGATTTTTTTTTCTTTTCCCTACACTGTATAAGTACACTGCAAAGATGATCTAGATTTATAGTCTATGCCTTCCTATGTCTTCCCTTTTGCTTCAAAAAAGCTTTAGGATAACAGCAAAGATAGAAGCATTCCTGCCTGATTAAATGGATTAACTACAGACCAAAACTAATCGCTGTAGCCAATTCTTAATTCAGCCAATGTGCATCATGTTGTGCCCCATTTTCCTCAAGGCACTTGTAAAAGAATGTCATTTGTATGTCTTCTGTCAATTAACTTTGCTTTGAGCCTTATTTATACAGATGTGCCCTGGATTTTTTGCCACGCTTCTTCACTTTGAACATAGCAAAAAGAGAGAAGGAATTTTAAATATTCACCTTTTGTTCTTTTGTCTTCTTGTGTATTTTATTTTTACAGGTAACAAAAACAGGCTAAACTGTAAATAGAGTAATTAAAACCTTGTGTATGCATCTTCTGAAAGTTATATGCAGTATCTTGCAAACGTGAGTACACCCCTCACATTTTTGTAAATATTTTATTATATCTTTTCAGGTGACAACACTAAAGATATTATACTTTTCTACAATGTAAAGTAGTGAGTGTACAGCTTGTATAACAGTGTAAATTTGCTGTCCCCTCAAAATAACTCAACACACAGCCATTAATGTCTAAACCGCTGGCAACAAAAGTGAGTACACCCCTAAGTCAAAATGTCCAAATTGGGCCCAAAGTGTCAATATTTTGTGTGGCCACCATTATTTTCCAGCACTGCCTTAACCCTCTTGGGCATGGAGTTCACCAGAACTTCACAGGTTGCCACTGGAGTCCTCTTCCACTCCTCCATGACTACATCGCGAAGCTGGTGGATGTTAGAGACCTTGCGCTCCTCCACCTTCCATTTGAGAATGCCCCACAGATGCTCAATAGGGTTTAGGTCTGGAGACATGCTTGGCCAGTCCATCACCTTTACCCTCAGCTTATTTAGCAAGGCAGTGGTCGTCTTGGAGGTGTGTTTGGGGTCATTACCATGTTGCAATACTGTCCTGCAGCCCAGTCTCTGAGGGGAAGGGGATCATGCTCTCCTTCAGTATGTCACAGTACATGTTGGCATTCATGGATCCCTCAATGAACTGTAGCTCCCCAGTGCCGGCAGCACTTATGCAGCCCCAGACCATGACACTCCCACCACCATGCTTGACTGTAGGCAAGACACATTTGTCTTTGTACTCCTCACCTGGTTGCCACCACATGTTTGACACCATCTGAACCAAATAGGTTTATCTTAGTCTCATCAGACCACAGGACATGGTTCCAGTAATCCATGTCCTTAATCTGCCTGTCTTCAGCAAACTGTTTGTGGGCTTTTTTGTGCATCATCTTTAGAAGAGACTTCCCTCTGGGATGACAGCCATGCAGATCAATTTGATGCAGTGTGCGGCATATGGTCTGAGCACTGACAGGCTGACCCCCCCACCCCTTCAACCTCTACAGCTGGGGTCTCAAACTGGCGGACCTCCAGCTGTTGCTGAACTACAAGTCCCATCATGCCTCTGCCTATGGGAGTCATGCTTGTAACTGTCAGCCTTGCAATGCTTCATGGGAATTGTAGTTCTGCAACAGCTGGAGGGCCACCAGTTTGAGACCCCTGCTCTACAGCAATGATGGCAGCACTTATAAATCTATTTCCCAAAGACAACCTCTGGATATGACGCTGAGCATGTCCACTTCTTTGGTGGACCATGGCGAGGCCTGTTCTGAGTGGAACCTGTCCTGGTAAACCTCTGTATGGTCTTGGTTACCATGCTGCAGCTCAGTTTCAGGGTCTTGGCAATCTTCTTATAGCCTAGGCCATCTTTATGTAGAGCAACAATTCTTTTTTTCAGATCCTCAGAAATTTCTTTACCACAAGGTCCCATGTTGAACTTCCAGTGACCAGCATGAGAGAGTGAGAGCGATAACACCAAATTTAACACACCTGCTCCCCATTCACACCTGAGACCTTGTAACACTAAGGAATCGCATGACACCGGGGAGGGAAAATAGCTAATTTAGACTTTTTCACTTAGGGGTGTACTCACTTTTGTTGCCAGTGGTTTAGACATTAATGGCTGTGTGTTGAGTTATTTTGAGGGGACAGCAAATGTACACTGTTATACAAGCTGTACACTCACTGCTTTACATTGTAGCAAAGTGTCATTTCTTCAGTGTTGTCACACAAAAAGATATAATAATATATTTCGAAAAATGTAAGGGGTGTACTCACTTTTGTAAGTTGTATATATGTAACAAATTGTACACGTAATTGGATTTAAAATGATGTGATTGGAAATCTGTAGGTTTTAACCAAAGACTTTTTTCAACAAAAATGGGATCCTTATGCCTATGTGTAAAAGCAAAGTAATACATTGGGGTTGAGCCATGTGCATCTCAGGGGAAATACTGCTGCTTGATCATAGTATCAATTAGGGGATTAGTACAACATTAGGTATGCAGGCAGAAGGGATATCAGTGGATTGATGGATGGCCTTATGTACAGGAGGAGAGTGGGCAGTATAAGGCAGCAAGCAGAGATTATTTGGGCAGGATATTACAAGGGGTAATACCTGAAGGAGGGGAGTATGAATGGTAAGATATTGGGCAGTATGTCCAGGAGATGAGTGTATTACGGGTGAATTTTTTGCAGGAGGAGGGTTTCAAGATTATTACAGGTGGGGGGGGGGGGGGGATAAGTGCAAGAGGGGAGTAAAGTGGGTATGGCAGTGGGCAGTATGCGCAGAAGAGATGGAAAGTATGACAATGGGTAGTATGTGCAGTAGAGGAGTCTGGAGGTATGATGTGGCCAGTATGCACAAAAGAGAATTGTGGAATGCATGAGAGCAGGCGTGAGCGAGTCTTCCTGCAGAACACACATAATGTGCAGAATACAGAGCAGCTAGAGGAGAGTTACAGCAGAAAGACCAATGTGTGTATGGCTGGAGGTGCGGTATTATGGGGAAAAGACCAATCTGTTTGCGAGAGGTGTGATGCCACTGGAGAAGGACTAAGAAGAGGCTGATTAGCACAGTGGCAAAGTGAAAGTAGAAATTAAAAATTTTACAATATAGAATTTTTTTTCTAAATAGAGCTGAGGCTGAAAAAAAACCCCAGTCAGTTTTTCTTTTTTTCTGTGTCCCATTGAGGAGATTATCCTTCAATTTGTATCAAGGAGACATAACAGAAAGTGCTTTGAAACCTTTGCAAATTGAGGAAAAATTCCATCTTAGATAGTAGCCACATGGAAAGGTAAGATGTGAAAGATTTTCAGATTTTCCTGCACTTTCTTTTCAGGTGAGAACCATTTTGAATGTCTATCCCCGTGACAACAGCCACCAGTACATAGAGAGGGTGAATCTTTCTATCAGAGACACAGACATCAATACAAATCTGAGAGAGATTCTAACCTAAAAAAAGGAGATTCAATTGAAATAATTTTTAGGAAAATTCAGAGTTGTTCAATTTATTATTTTCTATTTAAAATGTAGAATATTGCTTTAAACCTTTTTGCTGCCAGCTTTGTAAGGCATAGGGCAGAAGAGAACCACTTTCAGTTGGACAGGTCAGTATCCCCCCATTGGCTGCATTCCCCAGTAAGCTTGTGTTCTTTTAAGTGACCCCCCTCACACAGAGACACAAATTACACACACATACTGTACATACAGTACACCATCTTACCAAAAGTATTGGGATGCCTGCCTATAGTTACATAGTTACATAGTAGGCGAGGTTGAAAAAAGACCATCAAGTCCAACCTATGTGTGTGATTATGTGTCAGTATTACATTACATATCCCTGTATATTGCGGTCATTCAGGTGATTATCTAATAGTTTCTTGAAGCTATCAATGCTCCCCGCTGAGACCACCGCCTGTGGAAGGGAATTCCACATCCTTGCCGCTCTTACAGTAAAGAACCCTCTACGTAGTTTAAGGTTAAACCTCTTTTCTTCTAATTGTAATGAGTGGCCCCGAGTCTTATTAAACTCTCTTCTGCGAAAAAGTTTTATCCCTATTGTGGGGTCACCAGTACAGTATTTGTAAATTGAAATCATATCCCCTCTCAAGCGTCTCTTCTCCAGAGAGAATAAGTTCAGTGCTCGCAACCTTTCCTCATAACTAAGATCCTCCAGACCCTTTATTAGCTTTGTTGCCCTTCTTTGTACTCGCTCCATTTCCAGTACGTCCCTCCTGAGGACTGGTGCCCAGAACTGGACAGCATACTCCAGGTGCGGGCGGACCAGAGTCTTGTAGAGCGGGAGAATTATCGTTTTATCTCTGCAGTTGATCCCCCTTTTAATGCATGCCAATATTCTGTTTGCTTTATTAGCAGCAGCTTGGCATTGCATGCCATTGCTGAGCCTATCATCCACTAGGACCCCCAAGTCCTTTTCCATCCTAGATTCCCCCAGAGGTTCTCCCCCCAGTGTATAGATTGCATTCATATTTTTGCCACCCAAATGCATTATTTTACATTTTTCTACATTGAACCTCATTTGCCATGTAGTCGCCCACCCCATTAATTTGTTCAGGTCTTTTTGCAAGATTTCCACATCCTGCGGAGAAGTTATTGCCCTGCTTAGCTTAGTATCGTCTGCAAATACAGAGATTGAACTGTTTATCCCATCCTCCAGGTCGTTTATGAACAAATTAAATAGGATTGGTCCCAGCACAGAACCCTGGGGAACCCCACTACCCACCCCTGACCATTCTGAGTACTCCCCATTTATCACCACCCTCTGAACACGCCCTTGTAGCCAGTTTTCAATCCATGTACTCACCCTATGGTCCATGCCAACGCACCATATTTTGTACAGTAAACATTTATGGGGAACTGTGTCAAATGCTTTTGCAAAATCCAGATACACCACGTCTACGGGCCTTCCTTTATCTAGATGGCAACTCACCTCCTCATAGAAGGTTAATAGATTGGTTTGGCAAGAACGATTCTTCATGAATCCATGCTGATTACTGCTAATGATATCATTCTTATTACTAAAATCTTGTATATAGTCCCTTATCATCCCCTCCAAGAGTTTACATACTATTGATGTTAGGCTAACTGGTCTGTAATTCCCAGGGATGTTTTTTGGGCCCTTTTAAATATTGGTGCTACATTGGCTTTTCTCCAATCAGCTGGTACCATTCCAGTCAATAGACTGTCTGTAAAAATTAGGAACAATGGTCTGGCAATCACCTGACTGAGTTCCCTAAGTACCCTCGGATGCAAGCCATCTGGTCCCGGTGATTTATTAATGTTAAGTTTCTCAAGTCTAATTTTAACTCCGTCCTCTGTTAACCATGTAGGTGCTTCCTGTGTTGTGTCATGAGGATAAACACTGCAGTTTTGGTTACTGAAGCCCCCCGATTCACTCGTGAAGACTGAGGAGAAGAATAAATTCAATACTTTTGCCATCTCCCCATCCTTTGTAACCAGATGTCCTTCCTCATTCTTTATGGGGCCAATATGGTCTGTCCTCCCTTTTTTACTGTTTACATACTTAAAGAATTTCTTGGGATTTTTTTTGCTCTCCTCCGCTATGTGTCTTTCATGTTCTATCTTAGCCATCCTAATTGCACCCTTACATTTCTTATTGCATTCTTTATAAATTCTGAATGCTGTGGATGATCCCTCAACCTTGTATTTTTTGAAGGCCTTCTCCTTTGCTTTTATATGCATTTTTACATTGGAGTTAAGCCATCCAGGATGTTTGTTCGCTCTTTTAAATTTATTACCCAATGGGATACATTGGCTAATGCCCTTATTTAATATGCTCTTAAAGCAAACCCATCTCTCCTCCGTATTCTTTGTTCCTAATATTTTATCCCAATTTATGCCTTTTAGCAAGGTTTGTAGTTTAGGGAAGTTGGCTCTTTTGAAATTCAGTGTCTTTGTGTTCCCTTCATGTCTCCTATTTGTGTGATTTATACTGAAACTAATTGACCTGTGATCGCTGTTACCTAAATTGCCCCGTATTTCCACATCTGTTATCAGGTCTGTATTGTTGGTAATCAGTAGATCTAGTAATGTTTTATTTCTAGTTGGTGTGTCTACCATCTGACCCATAAAATTGTCCTGCAAGACACTAAGGAACTGGCGAGCCTTAAATGAATGCGCGGTTCCCTCCGCCCAGTCTATGTCTGGATAATTAAAATCCCCCATTATGATAACACTTTCCATCCTTGCTGCTAATCCAATTTGTGATAGGAGATCCGTCTCCACTTCCTCCCTCAGATTAGGGGGCCTATAGCATACTCCCAGTATTATTTTTCCCTTAGCTTCATCCCTTTGGAGCTCTACCCATAAAGATTCCACCTCCTCCCTAGCCCCCTCAGTGATGTCATCTCTCACATTCACTTGTACATTATTCTTGATATATAGGCATACCCCTCCCCCTTTTTTACCCTCTCTATCCTTGCGGTATAGGGTATACCCTTGAATGTTTGCCAGCCAATCATGAGAGCTGTTGAACCAGGTCTCTGAAATTCTCACAAAATCCAAATCCTTCTTGTACAACAGTATCTCTAGTTCACCCATCTTGTCCGCCAGGCTCCTGGCATTGGTGAACATGCCACATAGTTTAGACCGGTCGCATATTGTCCTCGTATTGGGTGTTTCAAGATTGCAACTTGGACTTGCTACTATACTCACCTTGTGTTTTTGTGCCACTAATGCCCCCAATACTACCCTCTGGAATATCTTCCGCGCTGGCTATCACTGTCTCTGGACCCTCCCCCCCCATCGCCTAGTTTAAAAACCCCTCTAACTTTTTGGCCATCTTCATTCCCAGCAGATCTGCACCCTCCTCATTTAGGTGCAGTCCGTCCCTTCTATAGTACCGGTTACCGACTGAGAAGTCAGCCCAGTCCTCCAGGAACCCAAACCCCTCCTTACTACACCAGCTCTTCAGCCACTTGTTTACTTCCCTAATCTCCCTCTGCCTCTCTGGTGTGGCTCGATGTACCGGTAGTATTCCTGAGAACACTACCTTGGAGGTCCTTTTCCTCAATTTAGCTCCACGCACAAGAACTTAACGGTATCCCAGTCTTAGTCTGTAGGGTTCAATATTGAGTTGGCTCACCCTTTGGAGCTATAATGACTTCAACTCTTCTGGGAAGGCTGTCCACAAGGTTTAGGAGTGTGTCTATGGAAATGTTTGACCATTCTTCCAGAAGTGCATTTGTGAGATCAGGCACTGATGTAGAACGAGAGGCCTGGCTCGCAGTCTCCACTCTAATTCATTCCAAAGATGTTCTATTGGGTTGAGGTCAGGACTCTGTGCAGGCCAGTCAAGTTCCTCCTCCCCAAACACACCGTCTTTATGGACCTTGCTTTGTGCACTGGTCTAAATTATTTGGTGGAAGGGGATTATGATGTGGGTTTTTTTTCCAGGGGTTGGGCTTGGTCCCTTAGTTCCAGTAAAGGGAACTATTAAGGCATCAGCATACCAAGACATCTTGGACAATTTCATGCTCCCAACTTTGTGGAAACAATTTGGGGATGTTCCAACATGACTGCGCACCAGTGCACAAAGCAAGGTCCATAAAGACATGAATGAGTGAGTTTGGGGTGGGGGAACTTGACTGGCCTGCACAGAGTCCTGACCTCAACCCGGTAGAACACCTTTGGAATGAATTAGAGCGGAAAACTGTGAGCCAGGCCTTCTCGTCCAACATCAGTGCCTGATCTCACAAATGCGCTTCGGGAAGAATAGTCAAACATTCCCATAGACACACTTCTAAACCTTGTCGACAGCCTTCCCAGAAGAGTTGAAGTTGTTTAAGCTGCAAAGGGTGGGCCAACTCAATATTGAACCCTACTGACAAAGATTGGGATGCCATTAAAGTTCATGTGTGTGTAAAAAAAATATAATCTAAATATATATACTCGCGCTAGAAGTAAAACAATTGTGAAAAGCAAAAACAATTAATAACCTAAACAATCACGTAATAACAATTGTGTGTGTAAAGGCAGGCGTCCCAGTACTTTTGGTAATATACTGTATGTATACTGCACACATTATGATAATGCACAAATTACAGTGGGGCAAAAAAGTATTTAGTCAGCCACCAATTGTGCAAGTTCTCCCACTTAAAAAGATGAGAGAGGCCTGTAATTGTCATCATAGGTATAACTCAACTATGAGAGACAAAATGTGGAAACAAATCTAGACAATCACATTGTCTGCTTTTTGAAAGAATTTATTTGCAAATTATGGTGGAAAATAAGTATTTGGTAACCTAAAACAAGCAAGATTTCTGGCTCTCACAGACCTGTATCTTCTTCTTTAAGAGGCTCCTCTGTCCTCCACTCATTACCTGTATTAATGGCACCTGTTTGAACATGTTATCAGTATAAAAGACACCTGTCCACAACCTCAAACATTCACACTCCAACGTCCACTATGGTGAAGACCAAAGAGCTGTCAAAGGTCACCAGAAACAAAATTGTAGACCTGCACCAGGCTGGGAAGACTGAATCTGCAATAGGCAAGCAGCTTGGTGTGAAGAAATCAACTGTGGGAGCAATAATTAGAAAATGGAAGACATACAAGACCACTGATAATCTCCCTCGATCTGGGGCTCCACGCAAGACCTCACCCCGTGGGGTCAAAATGATCACAAGAACGGTGAGCAAAAATCCCAGAACCACACGGGGGGACCTAGTGAATGACCTGCAGAGAGCTGGGACCAACGTAACAAAGGCTACAATCAGTAATACATTACGCCGCCAGGGACTCAGATCCTGCAGTGCCAGACGTGTCCCCCTGCTTAAGCCAGTACAAACCTGTCTGAGGTTTGCTAGAGAGCATTTGGATGATCCAGAAGAGGATTGGGAGAATGTCATATGGTCTCATGAAACCAAAGTAGAACTGTTTGGTAGAAACTCATCGTGTTTGGAGGAGAGAGAATGCTGAGTTGCAACCAAAGAACACCATATCTACTGTGAAGCATGGGGGTGGCAACATCATGGTGGCTGTTTCTCTGCAAAGGGAACAGGACGACTGATCCGTGTACATGAAAGAATGGATGGGGCCATGTATCATGACATTTTGAGTGCAAACCTCCTCCCATCAGCAAGGGCATTGAAGATGAAACGTGGCTGAGTCTTTCAGCATGACAATGATCCCAAACACACCGTCCGGGCAACGAAGGAGGGGCTTCGTAAGAAGCATTTCAAGGTCCTGGAGTGGCCTAGCTAGTTTCCAGATCTCAACCCCATAGAAAACCTTTGGAGAGAGTTGAAAGTCCGTGTTGCCCAGCGACAGCCCCAAAACATCACTACTCTAGAGGAGATCTGCATTGAGGAATGGGCCAACATACCAGCAACAGTGTGTGACAACCTTGTGAAGACTTACAGAAAATGTTTGACCTCTGTCATTGCCAACAAAGGATATATAACAAAGTATTGAGATGAACTTTTGATATTGACAAAATACTTATTTTCCACCATAATTTGCAAATAAATTCTTTCCAAATCAGACAATGTGATTGTCTGGATTTGTTTCCACATTTTGTCTCTCATAGTTGAGGTATACCTATGATGACAATTACAGGCCTCTCTCATCTTTTTAAGTTCGAGAACTTGCACAATTGGTGGCTGACTAAATACTTTGTTTGCCCCACTGTATAATACACATTATACTACCGGTTCAAACCAGCAGCCACCTTGTGATTAGGCTACTGGTGAGCTGAACAAATAGGGCAGTGATGGTGAACCTAGTGATGGTGAACCTATGGCACATGTGCCACAGCTGGCATGCCAAGCCCTCTCTATCAGCACACCAGGGGAATCCTCCAGCCAGGCAGTCACTTGCACTGACGGTGCAGGCAGGGAGGAGCCGACTCCCTTCCTTGCATCAATGCCAGTGACATTGGGAGGGGGGTGGGCAGCCAGTCTTGTTCCATGTGTGCCATTTAGGAGGGGTGTAAAATTCTTCTCCCTGCACCGTCCCGACTCTGTTCATCAGCTTATTGCCTCCCCCGGGCCCCTACACTTCTGGTGAGGCATTCGGGGATTCCTTTCTGCAGGTACCCTAATCCAGCTCCCCCTGCTCCAGGACGACTTTGGTTCAGTCTGTTCTAGTGTAGCCTGTGAAAAAGCGGAGGGGGTGGGGCGGTGCTCAGAGCTGATCATCCATGGGGAGAGGAGCAATGGCTGCTAGCTGACATCCAGGTGGCGGGGATATCGAGGAGCGGCTGGATGGCGGGGATTCCTTCAATACTGCCTGGGCAGACCTGGACGATGAGGCCATGGAAAGGTAAGGAGGAGGATGGATCCATACAGTACATTGTACTGTATGGGGGGATGTTAGTAGTGCAGGAAGCATATGTCAGGTAGGTGAATGCATGTGTCATGTAGGTGAGTGCATGTGTCATGTAGGTGAGTGTAATGGTCAGGTAGGTGAGTGCATGTGTCATGTAGGTGAGTGCATGTGTCATATAGGTGAGTGCGTGTGTCATGTAGGTGAGTGTAATGGTCAGGTAGGTAAGTGCATGTGTCATGTAGGTGAGTGTAATGGTCAGGTAGGTGAGTGCATGTTTCAGGTAAATGAGTGTAATGGTCAGGTAGGTGAGTGCACGTGTCATGTAGGTGAGTGCAATGGTCAGGTAGGTCAGTGCATGTGTCAGGTAGGTGAGTGTAATGGTCAGGTAGGTGAGTGTAATGGTCAGGTAGGTCAGTGCATGTGTCAGGTAGGTCAGTGTATGTTGCACAGTGCATTCTGCATTCTTTTTTGTCCCTTAGGGCTCATTCAGAGGGATGATCGGTCCCATCCTCTGTACAGAGACGCTGGCAGGTTTAACCGCTTCAGCCCCGGAAGATTTTACCCACTTCCTGACCAGAGCATTTTTTGCGATTCGGCACTGCGTTGCTTTAACTGACAATTGCGCGGACATGCGACGTGGCTCCCAAACAAAATTGATGTTCTTTTTTTTCTACAAATAGAGCTTTCTTTTGGTGGTATTAGATTGTCTCTGCGATTTTTATTTTTTGCGCTATAAACAAAATAAGAGCGTCAATTTTGAAAAAAACGCATTATTGTTTACATTTTGCTATAATAAATATCCCCCAAAATATATAAAAAAACATTTTTTTTCCTCAGTTTAGGCCGATCGTATTCTTCTACATATTTTTGGTAAAAAAAAATCGCAATAAGCGTTTATTGATTGGTTTACGCAAAAGTTATAGCGTTTACTAAACAGGGGATAGTTTTATGGCATTTTTATTAATATTTCTTTTTTACTAGTAATGGAGGCAATCAGTGATTTTTATTGTGACTGCAACGTTATGGCGGACATGTCGGACATGTCGGACATTTTTTACACATTTTTGGGACCATTGTCATTTATACAGCGATCAGTGCGATTAAAAATGCACTGATTACTGTGTAAATGACACTGGCAGTGAAGGGGTTAACCACTAGGGGGCGGGGAGGGGTTAAGTGTGTCCTAGGGGAGTGATTACTAACTGTAGGGGGATGGGCTAGCAGTGTCATTACTCTGATCACAGCTCCCGATGACAGGGAGCTGTGATCAGTGACACTTGTCACTAGGCAGAACAGGCAGATGCTGTTTACATCAGCATCTCACCATTCGTCCTCTCCGTGAGGCGATCGCGGGTATCCCCGCGGTGATCGAGTCCGCGGGACCCGCGACCCGACTCACGGAGCTACCGACTGTACCCATAAGTCCATTTGCCCAGCCATGCCATTCTGCCAACGTACATCGGCGTGCGCCAGTTGGGAACCGGTTAATTCTGTGTTGGCACTTTGAAAGAAATAAGTTGGTTTTGCGTCGCGGTTTGGGCACTCGGACTCAAAAAGGTTTGCCATCACTGAAATAGGGCATAAGGAAATATGACTTGTCCATGTGTTGGGACCCTGCTAGGCAATGTTTTCTAGAATATGAAATTAAGGAAGCAGTGGTCATCGACACAAGAATATGCATGCAGTAATATTAACCTAGAAGAAGTTCTAATTCTTCCCCATTTTACAATGAAAGAGTGTTTGGTTGCAATCTGTATCTCCACTAAAGAAATTTCCAATCACTTCTATTTCCAAAAATGGCCCTTGAGATGGAGATTAGAGAAACAAAAGGACTTTGCTATGGGGCCATATCACACATTGCTATAGCCCTGTCTATCTGTCTTTGTTTGCATTTTGTCTGTCTGCAATAAACATGTAAAAAAAAAAAATTATTTCAGTTTTACATACAGATTCCTGTTTTTTTCTTAAACTGCATTGTGGTTATGTGGCCTCCCAGTTAATATGCAAACAGTGCTTAATAGAGTTCTTCTTACTACTATGCATTTTTAAATATTTTGAAGATTGATGATGGAAAAATCACTGTGATGATTTCAAAAGATTTATGAGCTGAGTGTACTGTTCCATGTATATTTTAACATATTACTATCCCCAAATTCATCTCGAATTCTATAAACACAGATATGTCACAACATGCAGAAACAAGCTAGGGTCATGAATAATACAGATCAATGTCAATGTATATTTCTAAATATTCTTCTTAAAAAAAGAATGTTCCACATAATGTGAACACATCCCATTAATCTCCTTATTATTTTCACATGATCTAACTCTACAGCCCTAACTTTGTAAAGCTGTTATGTCTGAAGGGGATTTATTGATGCATGGCTGGTTACAATGTACTAGTCGGTTACTGGAAAAATCTTTTATATATACAGCATATGACTTTTGTATAGATTTTTATATCCAACTGTCCATACTTCAAGCGTTGCTATAGCTCTGGAAAAGGCTAACTATATTTTGAACAATAAATGCTCTTGATGGGAAAAGGCAGCTAAATTTCACAAATAAAATGTGCACTTTCATTCTAAAGAACACTACATATATACAGTATATATACTGTATATATCTATATATATATATAGATATATACAGGTCCATAAATATTGGGACATCGACACAATTCTAATCTTTTTGGCTCTATACACCACCACAATGGATTTGAAATGAAACAAACAAGATGCGCTTTAACTGCAGACTTTTAGCTTTAATTTGAGGGTATTTACATCCAAATCAGGTGAACAGTGTAGGAATTACAACAGTTTGTATATGTGCCTCCCACTTTTTAAGGGACCAAAAGTAATGGGACAGATTAACAATCATCCATCAAACTTTCACTTTTTAATTGTCCCATTACTTTTGGTCCCTTAAAAAGTGGGAGGCACATATACAAACTGTTGTACGTTTCGTTTCAAATCCATTGTAGTGGTGTATAGAGCCAAAAAGATTAGAATTGTGTCGATGTCCCAATATTTATGGACCTGACTGTATAGATAGATAGATAGATAGATAGATAGATAGATAGATAGATAGATAGATAGATAGATAGATAGATATAGATATATATATAGATTTAGATATAGATATATTTAGATATATCTATATATAGTTATATATATACAGTGGGACAAAAAAGACTCATGTGGTACTGTATATGCTCCTCAATACCTGGAAGCATTGAACACATATGTCACCTTCTAGAACTAAATGGAGTGATGGGGAAATTAAGGAAAGTATTCATATGCTAGGGAGGGAATTAAACCTAAAAATTGCAAACATGTTTAATATTTCTTGCACCTAAAGAGTCAATCCAACAAATTAATTCTACTTTGGGTAGATGCTGGACGACCAATATTAAGGCTTGGCCTTTTTATTTGCACTTAAAAAAATGATGGTTTGTGTTATTTGTGTTGGGTTTTTGGGAACTTTGTCTACTGCCCTGGGATCCCAGCTGTAAACTGTCAGTATGTGTTTCATATAAAACATTTCATTTTAAATGGCATTCTAATTTAGTTAATTAAATGAGCTATGAAAGAAGTTAAAACTGAAAGATTGCTAATCCTATTAAAAATGGATCTTAAAGATGTAAAAATTCCAATATCTTTATGGTTGAACTGAGAATGCCCTGCTAGTTAAATACCAAATAAAGTATGGTCCAAACAAGAATTTCTAATGAAACAGAATGTCCTGAAATGTACAGGTCATATGACTACAACTATGTATTTGTCAGCCAGCCAGAAATAGATTAAACATATTTTAATGTTTGCATCCATTGCACCATTGGAATTTTCATTTCAGGTATCTTGGTACATATGATTTTTAAAAGGAACTGGACCAGTGGTATAAGCGGTATCTGCTATCAATTTAGGTGGGAGGAACAATCTTTAGCCTACTATCATAACCCATGTGTTTGGTATGAGACTCAGTGGTGTATCTAGGTTTTGTGCTGCCCTAGGCCTGACTAAACTCATGCAGACCCCCAATTTAAATACGACCCACCCCTTGCTGCCGAGGCCACACCCCTTCCTGTTTAAGACCCACCCTATCATCTGTAAACCACACCCCTTCCTCTTTAGGCTCACTTGGCACCTTTCAGGGGGGAGGGGGGAACGGGTACCTGTTTTTGACAGGTACCCTTCCCCACTCCCTGGAGACTGCACTGCCCGCTCTGAAGTTCGCCCCCCCTCCTCCTTCCTCCACTGGGGCATTCAGAAAGTGCAACGCGCTTCACACACGTGCAGTAGTGATACCTGTGTGGATGCCATAAGAGGGCATTTGCCTCTTATGTTAGAGAGATACTTTGTCACTTTCTGTTGTATGACCAGGGCAGTAAGTGAAGGAAAATATCCACCATTGGACACCGGCAGCAAAAAGCCTGATAGAAGTTTTAGCCATTGACTACCTCTATCCAAAAACTGAAAAAAATTACTTTAGGTTCACTTTAATTTTAGACAAAAAATGATATGATGCGGTCCTGATAGCAAACTATAATCCTAATGTAATAGAATGTAGCAAGTGTGCTGGTTAACTATTTCTATTGAGTTCTATTTCCATCCTATATTTCCATTGTATTCTCTTCCCCAGTGATCTGTACTGCACATCAATGCCCAATCTCTCTTTAGAAAAATGAGCCATTTTGACATCAATGCTGTTTGCTTCAATTTAACAGAAAAATACTGAAGTTTCCAAAGAAGAATAATATGTTCTCATGTTTTACCAAAACATGGATAAAAAATCATTTACTATAAAATGATCTTTGCATTCACCTTCATTCTTTTTCCAGTACACTTTGACCTGAAGTTGATTATCCTGGTAGAATGGGGCTCCAATTTCAAGCATGTGAGCCGTGCGCTTTCTTTGAGGTGAAACTAGAGTATCACTCTTCATTTTGCTGACTTTTGATACTTGATCCTCTGAAAATAATTAAATGATTTATTAAGAAGCAAATATCATACTTTATGAATTAAAAATTCATACATTGATTTTAATTTAGTGCAAATTGCTTCAATATTGTGCTGGTGGATTACTTACATAAATATGCAAACATAGCATTCAGTAAAACATTTTCTTTACTTACACTTTTTGCTTTTAGACAGTAAGCCCAATCAGTAAACCAGTTTATATGTATTCATATTATATACAACTAGAAACATAGTTTATGTTCAGTTCCAAAAAAGTTTGGCTGAAAACCTTTGGGTCTATGTGGCGTCAGCTCTAAGAATTTTTACACATTGTTTCTAAAAAGAAAAATAAAGTCCAAAACTAAAATAGGCAAAATAAATAAAGTAAAAAATAATATTAGTACATGCACATATTTTCTAAAACCTTTCCCTTGAAGTGATGTAGGACACCCTCTAAGATCTTTAACCCTGGCTCTGTAAGGAGTTCATTTGCCCCTGTGCTGATGTTACAGAGGCTAGGAAGAGGACATCTGCTGTACATGGTGAAGTTAATTGACAAAAAAGTTTCTAGACTATATCGATTTTACGAAAAAACTTTGCCTATAGAGAAGCTTAAAAAGGAAGGTTACACCTACTGTAGTGGACAGGATTTATATGTACTTACTACTGGAACTTGACGGCCCAGAGGAGAAATATAGTGAGACCTTTGCACTTTTCAAACGGACTTGTCCCCAATATGTAATGGCTTGAATCTCGACCATATAATTGCTGTTTGGCTGCAATCCTTCTAGAGTTACATAATTTTGGTTCTGAAAATAATAGTATAACAATTAACTCCACACTGAATATTAGTATTTTCTAGTTCACATTATTTCTTTATAATCTTTATTAAACGTTAGCTTTTTCAATTTCTTAATACATTGTGACTAGTCATTCAATAAAAACTCAAATATGACCTGTGGTATACTAGTATTTTGCCTGACCAGTAAAAAAAGTTATCCACTTCAAATCCAAATGCATTTTGTTGAAGACACATCGGTGAAGCAGTTATAATCATAATACCTCTTGATGAGTGAGAATAACAGAAAATAAATAAAATTAAGGTTTTCTGCACAATTTGTTTTAGTTTTATTGCTGTCACCTTGAGAACAAAATAGATCTGAGATGAGGAATAGCCATTTAATCCCTCCAACAGTTCGTTTCTGTCACTGGGTCTGTCATTAGGCTTGTAACTCTACATACATAGATTTTAGGCATCACAGTATACTCCAACAGTTTTATGTCATTTTATAAGTGCATAAAATAAATTAAATTCATTCCTTGAGGTGAAACCAAATGAAAGTGCCTAGCCCCAGTGTTTCAATGTCCACCTTCATGCCCGCTCTACCTGGGGTCTCTAAATTGTTGATGGGCTTTTTATGACTCCCCTATTGTTGATGCCTCCCCTCCATGCTGATATTTCATGTTGATGGCTATATGTCACATAATATCGGGCTCAAATATATGTATGTATATATTTATGATTTGTATTTACGGCACCTGATGAAGCGCTATGAGAAACATGTGGAGAATGAGGCAATACTGATGGTCTTCTAACTGCCCATGAACTTTGAATAATCAGATTTTGGTTTTAATGTGCCTCTAATTAGGGTGTAATATCAGGTCAGGTTTTGATGGATGCTTTGTGGCATTATTTTAACGATCTACAAAGACTTTTTCTTGGGTCGCTTTTATCATTTGTACCAATAAAGAAAACGTTTTAAACTAACTTTTCTGTTGTGTGAATTTGTTGAGAGGTTGCACCTTGAAAGTCCCCAAACGTGCTTTGTTTTTTGCTAGATGCATTCACAGATGTGGCGTAAAATCTCAATTCTCTGACAGATCCCTCTTTTTACTTTATTCTTACTATATACAATTGACACAGTAAAAGTATTAAATGTCCTGTGATACTTTTGTGCTTTAACTAAATATGTGGGATGTTGTAACAGGGCTCACTGCTAATCTAGGGATAAGCTATCAATTTATAATCTATAAAAACAGTTTTCTCGTTATACTTATAGTCATATTGAATACATATAGTTAAGCACATAAATACATTTTGGCAGATAACAGTAACTGTTTAAAACTTGAATGTAGGCAAAAAAGTCTATTGATAAATAAAGCAAATAAGCACACAATACCCCTTCTGTTGTCTTCCTACGCTTCTTCTTGGTTGGAACAACAGATTTACTATGTGAAGTCCAACTCCAAAAAACTTTATAATGATGCACAGGTATATCAGGCTCCTCTGGCAGATTCCATGTAACTTGTACGGTTGTTGTACCATCATTGTTTGTAGTGGAATTGATGATTCTGAGATTAGTCGGTGCTGGTGGAGCTGATGGATCTGAAAAAGAAAGTTTTGCTTTGAAATTTACCTTTGAATATAGGTTTTACATTTGTTTAATGGGGGGGGGGGGGTGAGTATCTTTTTTGGTGGTACTTTCCCCCACTTTCTCCTGCCGGCAGCCACCTGGGATAACACTGTACATGCCAGGAGGCTGTAGTACCAGTTGCAAGGCAGACTGTGTCTTGCGCATCTGCAGTAGGGAGCCAGTCTGAGTCATCAGAAAGCAACAGCTGACTTCCAAAACCCAGATGGTGGTACCAAGGAACAGGCACCCTGTTGGCTGTGTAGAAGACAGTACTTGACTGCATAGGCTTGTAAGTATCTATTTCTTGAAGTGATTCTAAAGGTTGGATTGTTTTGAAATAACAAACTGGTTATATTTACCTGCTCTATGCAATGGTTTTGCACAGAGCAGCCCCTATTTTCTTCTTTTTGGGTCCCCCGCTGGCGGGCCTGGCTCCCCCCGGTGAGTGCCCCCAATAGTAAGACTCTTGCTATGGGGGCATTTGAGCATGCTGGCTCCCAAGCGCAGTCCTGTGAATGGACATTGTCCATTCACAAACAGAGATTGGTTCGGCCCTGCCTCCCACTCTCTTCTCGGCTCACTGGCTGTGATTGGGAGCTGCACCCAGAAGAATATTTTTTTAGGTAAAAAAAAAACCTTCTGCCTTTATAACCACTTTAAAAGTCATCAGCTACAGTATTTTTAGTGACTGAATTTTAATTTTCCCATTCCCACTCAAGTTCCCCTTTGAAAACTTGTCCTTGAGCTCTAGTCACGTGACTTTGCCTAGACTAAGATGATGTCACCAGTCTGCTGCATGCTGGAGAAAGAATTTCCTCAGTCCCGTCTTCCCCAGTGATCAGTCTGAAACATTGTAACTTTGTAGCAAGTTACAAGGTGAGAGGCTGCAGGCAGGAACTGATCCGTAAGCCATAATTTCCTTTAATTCAAATCAAAATCAGCTTTCACTAGTCTGGATCTACGACAATGGAATACACCTGATTGGCTGCCATGTATTGTGGTTTCAGTGTTATATGTCAAGTTATTCAATAAAATTCTAAATGTACAATAACCTAAAATGACATCTGTTCTTGAAGCATGAATTCATCTTCTGTTTTACATATTAGTCATGGATCTATTTTTACAAGGTGTAAGTTTTTTCGGCGAGCCCTTGTGTTATTTTATACTGCATGTTAAGCTGTCTTTTCAGTAGTGGTTACATCCATTCATGGAAATGCATCTCTGCTCAATTTGATATATGTCACAATATAGTCACAGATATGTACTTCACATGAGCCTCACCAAGTACAAAAATAGCAGGTCAAGTGGAGCGTCACTCATAGTTTAGGAACAAAAGGAGAGGGAACTTGAAAGCCTTTAACAAAATGAGGTCAGGCATTCTTTTAAATTCAGCGTGCACCTGGATGTTTTTGCAGTGCTAAATTAGCTATTTAATACATTTCCACGCTCACTGCATTAGTCAAATAATCAACATAATAACTAGAATCCCCACTCTTTGTTTGAGGAAATCTTCCATGATCACACTGAGCTGAACCTAGTTCTTAGTCATTGTATAATGATTGTTAAGAAAAAGATTCTCAGAAAAATTAGATGACATGAAAAGGCAATTATTCTGTCTAAGGTAAGAATAGAATGTGTTCAACTGAGCAATCTATTTTTATCCCTTAACAACAACATTCTAAAGATGGTGCAAGTTCATTATAAGCCAGTCACTATAATGTCAATGGCTGTCACCCTAAAATTTGTTTGTTTCACACCTAATAGATTGATGGCATTGAAGACCAAGCCTTTTCTGGCACTTTTTGTTTACAAGTTTAAATCAGTATTTTTTGCTAGAAAATCACTTATAATCCCAAAACATTATATATATATATATATATATATATATATATATATATATATATATATATATATATATATATATATATATATATTTTAGCAGAGACCCTAGTGAATAAAAAGGCAATCCTTGTAATATTTTATGTCACACGATATTTGCGCAGCGTTTTTTTTTTTTTTTTTTTAAAGAAATACGTACCCTATTTTTTTTGTGTATAATATGAAAGATGATGTTACACTGTTACACCGAGTACATAGATACCTAACATGTCACGCTTTAAAATTGTGCACACTCGTGGAATGGTGACAAATTACAGTACTTGAAAATCTCCATAGGCGATGTTATAAATGCCTTTACAGGTTACCTGTTTAGAGTTACAGAGGAGGTCTAGCGCTAGAATTATTGCACTAGCTCTAATGTTCACGGCAATACATGTGTAAACACAATTTTTTTCATTTTTTTCCACAAATTTTTACGCTGTCCCTTTCATTTTTTTTTTAAATCACTTTTATTCTTATTACAAGGAATGTAAACATCCCTTGTAATATAAATAAGGATGACAGGTCCTCTTTATCGGGAGATCTGGGGTCAAAAAGATTCCAAATCTCTTTTTTACCCATAAAAGCAAAAGATCAAAAAAAACCTGAAAAAAAAAAACAGTTTGCTGCCACCCTGGACTGGAAGTGACGTCATGGAGTTGTATCAGTCCTCCAAGGCCACAGAGGTAATCAAAGCTGATCTCCTCTTTGAACGCACTCTGTAAACAGCCGACGGCACTGTCGAATTGTTTCTCGGCTGAGCCACATGAAACGCTTTCAAGAGCAAGCCAGCTGCTGGCTGAAAAAAACCAATACCGGGGTTATGGCTGATATCTTCAGCCATAATCCCGGTAAACCACTTGCAAACGGCAACGTATATATACATATTGCGGTCAGCAAGTGGTTAAAACAGGACTATGGCCCGTATTAAATAAATAAATATATATATATACAAATACCTGTTGATCCTGCCAGTGAAGTCAACCTAATGCATCTGTCTTTGATGGGGATACCATTGCTGCACTGTTACAGAATTTAAAGCAGTCTAGCTATATATCTAGCTATCTATCCAACTATCTAACTATCAATTGATCATTTTAATTTGTATTTACATTTACCTACACATTATTTAACATTTTACTTTAAGGGACATTTTCCAACAGGCACACAACTATTTGTTGTTATGTCTTATTTTTTTATCCATGTACAATCACTGGATATAGCTATCTATACCTAAAGTGATACTAAAGGCAACTTTTTAAAATTAAATAACAAATATGTTATACTTACCTGCTCTGTGCATATGTATTGCACAGAGCGGCCTCAACCTCCTCTTTTTTGGGTCCCCTGCTGGCCCAGTCCACTCCTTCTCTTCAGTGTCTGCCCCCATAGCAAGCACTATATACACACATAGTGTGGCCAGGCCCCACCCTCCCCTCCCTGCTCAATGGATTTGATTGTCAGCTGTAGGAGCAATTGGCAAATATAAAAAAAACAAATAGAAGAGGGCTCCTCCATCTAGGTTTAGTGATTTACTAAAAGGCATAAAAGACAATAAAAATGCACTCACTAGTTAAAAGTGGATCAAGGTTTGTCATAAACCCATATAGACCTCCATAGGATCATTGTGAGGCTGCAAAGCTCTGCAGGCATGTGGCTAGCTAAAGCAGAGTTCCTGATGGAAGTACAGAAGTCAGACCTCAGGCTGAAACATAAGCAACAGCAGCTTCCAGAAGTAGTAAGATGGCTGCAGCTCCAAACAGCACCTCTCACGGCTGGGTGATGACGACAGGAAGTGGAATGTTTCAGGGCAGACATGAGTGCCTCTTTGTCAAACCATAGGAAAAGCATTTTTATTGTCTTTTATTCTTTTGAACCACTTGCCGACCACCCCATAGCACGCATGTGCGCCACTAGAGCCTCACTCTCACTGTGCACGCGGCGATCTTTGTTTCACAGGAAGAACGGCAGTCTACCTATGTAAATAAGGCAGATTGCCATTCTGTCAGTATGGAAGGCATTGATCCTGTGTTTCTGCAAAGCATGAACATGTATTTTTGCCTTCCACTAGTACTAGCACCCCCACACACACACACACACAGTAGTAAAACACTGGTCAGGCACACATTTAACCCTTTGATCGCCCCTGATGTTAACCCCTTCCCAGCCAGTGTCATCAGTGACAGTGCATATTTTTAGCACTAATCAATGCATTGGTGTCACTGGTTCACAAAAAAGTGCCAAAAGTGTCATTTAGGTGCTCAATTTGTTCACTGCAATATCGCAGTCCTGCTATAAGTCGCTGATCGCCGCCATTACTAGTAAAAAATAAATACAAATTCTATAAATATATCCCATACTTTGTAGACGCTATAACTATTGCACAAACCAATCAATATACGCTTATTTGGATTTTTTTTTACCAAAAATATGTAGCTGGATACATATGGGCCAAATTTTAAGAGGAAATTAGATTTTTTACATTTTTTTATTGGATACGTTTTTATAGCAAAAATAATTGGGTTTTTTTTCAAAATTGTCGGTCTTTTTTGTGTATTGAGTAACAAAAAAAAACAGGTGATCAAATACCACCAAAAGATAGTTCTATTTGTGGGAAAAAAAAGGACATACATTTTATTTGGGCATAGCGTCACACGACCGCGCAATTTTCCGTTAAAGTAACTTGGTGTCGTATCGCAAAAAAATGGCCTGGTCAGAAAGGGAGATAAATCTTGCAGAGAGCAAATGGTTAATAATTTACTACACCTAAATGGAGGCGCCCTCTTGTGTTTGTTTTTTATATGTGCATTAGGATCTCAAGGCCTAATCTAAGAGGGGCTGCATCCACTTCACCTGGCATTCCCTACCACTCCCTCTACCACTCTCTTATGGGCCCCGTTAAATGACGGTTGGGTTCTAGTCAGCGCAATAGCTTATTCATTTTCACAGGAGCCAATGGCTCCCACTTCTGCCTCCATGACCAGTGAGGAGAAAGAGAGAGAGCAGCGTTGCTGCTCTTGGGCACAAGATTTGATTGAGTTCATGTTCAGATAATTATTTAGGAGGGGCAGTTGGAGGAGCTTATCTTGGAAGGTTTTTTTGCTATAATGCAGAAAATGCCATTTAGCATGGCCATTTAGTACAGAAATATGATAAAGTAAAGAAAAAAAAAAATTTGTTGGTTTTATTGCTTTTAATCATTGTTTTTAGTGTACTGTCTTTTAGGCAAGTTGTATTATGTAAGTTTCATATATGGTGTCTTAAAGGTCCACCTATTCTTTTTGGGTATTCTAATGTTTTTATGTTTTTTTTGTTTTTTTTTATTCTGATGGGCCTCTTCACTTGAAACAAGCAAAAAAAAAGCATGTTAAAGTGCAATGATTTTATATATCTTTAATAAAAATAATCAAACATAAATAAAGTAATGTAAACGTGTACTCAGTTTTGCAATAAAGATATTGCTCAGAAATGCAATCTGATGTCTGCTGCTAGTTTTAGGTAGTCAGACTGTCTGAGTACTGTAAAAATTGGAAGATTATGCTTTTAAAAAACAATTCACTTCACGTTATCTGTTATCATTGTGACCTGCAACCTTGAAGCCTTGAAGTGATGCTGAAGACAAGTTTTCCAGCACTCAAAAACATTAAAGACATATCCTTAGGATTCCTCTGTGTTCAGCGAATGACACACATAAGCCAGCTGCTTGACATTAGAAAATCATTAGTCCCAAGAGGGGGAGAGAAAGATTTTTATTGTAGGCAGTGGGTGTCTGTTTTGATTTTACTAGCACTCAGCAACGTAACCATGAAATCACTCTCAACATGGGATTTATGCCTGAAGGAAAAATGGATTGCAGCTTTTTCTTTGCAGGTTTTTCTGCCAATGCTGAACACTTCTTTAGTAGACTAAAATGTGTACCAAAGACAGTGTTGAAAAAAAAAAAGCCATTGCCTAAAGAAGAACTCCACTCACGATATTACAAAGCAACAAGTCATCTACATTTGCATTTTTTTTCTTAATGTGACTTACATAAATTCAGACAGTCACTAATCATTTAATAGAAGATATGCAAAGTTCCATTGGAGCTCTGGCATATGGTGGAGAGGTTGGTGTTCTGTATTGACTAGGATGCTATTTAGAAAAATATGGAGAAAAGAACATATGGACAAAAAAGGAGCTGCTGCTCAGTGACCAATAGATTTAATCTTTTAGTCTTAGAGAAAATATAATTTGGAACTTGACTGGTCACTAAAAAAACAACTTCACTGTTGTGCCATTTTCCCAGCTTAAAATACTTAGCCCCTAGTTTGTTGCCTGCAGTACAATCAGCCCTTATCTGGTTTGGGTTTTTGTTACATTACTGCTCAAAATAGCCAACCTCATTGCATTTAATACTGAACGTTTTTGTTTCCGTGGAGTCATCAAACTAACCCTATGAACATCTAGAAGTTGCTGCTTCTGAATTTGTTTTAAAGGTGCAGATCCTGCCATCCTTACCCTTGTTTCCCTATTTAGTTAATAGGATCACTGGCCTTGAACAAGCAGGCAGCATAGAACTTCAAACACAGACTGTTGATGGGACTTAAGGACACATTTGATTAACACTGGTTAATTGTAAAAATCACTGCAGTACCTATCATGCCATGACTTCTGATTCGATATGATAAATACACAACCTATAGGGGAAATAGGTGCCAGGTACTAGATTTAAGAAACTGAAAACTGGTTCAAAACCACTTGGACACAACCCAGCATCTCCCATAGGCACACTCTACTTCCACATGGGAAGGGTGTTTAACCCCCCCATTACCTGGAATTTTTGTAGATTTTCCTTTTTCCTTAATCGGGTTCCACCATTTGTGCTGATGGTTGCCTCTATGTGTACTCTGATGCCCTCTTGTTTGGAGGTAGTCACTCCCGTGCGGAGGTAGAGTGTGCCATGGGAAATGCCAGGTGGGTTCTGAGTATGTTTTGAACCAGTCTGTGCTAAGTATCACTAGGGTACTATTTGTATATCATATGTATTTAAATGTTATAATCATGATGTGGATATTAACATTTTGGGCATTATTGTATACTAGCGGCACAGTGGTGTAGTGGGTAGCACATTCGCCTAGCAGTAAGAAGGGTCGCTGGTTCGAATCCCAACCACGACACTACCTGCCTAGAGTTTGCATGTTCTCCCTGTGCCTGCGTGGGTTTCCTCCGGGTACTCCGGTTTCCTCCCACATTCCAAAGACATGCTGGTAGGTTAATTGGATCCTGTCTAAACTGTCCCTAGTATGTATGAATGTGAATTAGGGACCTTAGATTGTAAGCTCCTTGAGGGTAGGGACTGATGTGAATGTACTATGTATATGTAAAGCGCTGCGTAAATTGACAGCACTATATAAGTACCTAAAATAAATAAATAAAATATATTGTAGATATTATATTACTAAGCTCCTGAGGAAGCAGCATGTGACTGTGAAATGTGTTGAGTCTATTGTTTGAACTTCAAACTTTTCAGACTTCGTTGGCTGCATGCTTGTTCTTGTTCACTGACTTATGAGCCAGGAACAATGAGTATGGCAGCCAGGAAGCCTATACATAAAATCAAGTAAAAAAATGGTAGTTTCTGTAATGCCCTCTGTTTAAAAGATATTTTGCACTGGTATTTGTTTAAGCCGTTGCCACGCATGCATTACTTCTTGAGTGTCTATTTTCTGACATAAATGTGCATGATCTTAGATCATATACATTATGACGCATGGTCAAAAAATCTAATGTTAAAAGGTAAGCAATTCCAATGAGCCATGAAACATAAACAGTGGACTACAGAGGAATATGATTTTTCTGTTGTATTTTTAATAAACATAATGCAAGTTTTAACCTTGGTCCATTGATTGTATGGTACGGCAGTACCAGTGAAAGATGACTGCAGTACACATTAATTATACACATTCATGAAGAGAATTCTTATTGCTTGTGCTCATGGGACCACTAAATTCAACACTATGGTAATGAATAGATGATAAAAACAGAATTTAAGCAGGCTAAAGAGAATCGTGAGCCCCTGAATACTGAAATGGTGATACCAAGGGAACTACTTCCAACCATGTGGTATATGCCTACATTGAAGGCCAAATAATACACAAGTTACACAGGTGATTTTATCACCAACAACATGTGCATCACAATATATTTGATCAGAACTTTAGTGATTACCACTATGAATAAGTCATGTTAAATTAAACTGTCAAAAGCATTGCAACTTAGTCTGAAGCTAAAAAGAGCAATAGAAAAATCTGTCAAAGCTTTTGGAGATGACAAAAACAACAGGTTCACCTTCAGTGGTAGATTTGATAAGGGTGCATTGTGGCAGAGTCCAGGTCCCTGACATTAGATAAGGCCACAGCTGTCACACTTCTAAGTGGCATTCCAAAAGACTTGGCACATCTTTCACTACTTGTAGAGGCCTTGCAAAGAGCAAAATGTAGCAGTTGCCAGTGTATAGGTGATGATTTCATTTTTGACACAGTGGGGTTGATTTACTAAAACCGGAAAGTGCAAAATCTGGTGCAGGTCTGCATAAAAAAACAATCAGCTTCCAGTTTTTCTTTTGGCAAAGCCTAATTGAACAAGCTGAAGTTAGTAGCTACCATGAAGAGCTGCACCAGATTCTGCACTTTCCAGTTTTAGCAAATCAACCCCGGTGTGACTATCATTACATTTTGATTATTTTAATGTTAAGGTTTCTTTGGGGCTGATCAATACAACTGATGAGTTTGTTCTCATTACGCTGCTATTCTTCTGACTTTTTGGTGGTCTTGAAATTTCCAATGTATATACTTAAATAATTACTATGTCAGGCTATATTTGACACCATTTCATCACTATAGCTCGTAGAAGCTATTCCATAAAACCAGACACACACATAATTCATGTGTGGTTTTATGTTGTGACACTTACAAGTGATTGATTTTAAGAGAATGATGGCTTACAAATGTATTTCATAACTGCATCTGGCCAGCCAACTATTCACTGCATTTGTAACTTTACTATCTAGCACACAGTCAATGCCTTAGTGGATACATTAACTTGATAAGTGAGTGTTGCCCAAGTAATATATTGATTCTTTTGTTGTGTTCATGTTTAATAGTTAACTGGGGGCTCTGAGAGCAGATAATGGCTAGAATGTGGTTGATATATGCTAACATTTGACCTGCCATTTACTTGAACTGAGTAAAGCTAAATACTTCCTGAACACACAATTTACTTTGTGTTATTATGAGTTATTACAGTTTGTTCACAGAGGTTACAATTTTATAAAAATAACATGCAAGTAATTTAATAAAACCAGAATATTTTCTGGAAACCCAAAGCAAATTTTTCAGTAGGATGTCTTCAGTTATTTTAACTTGTTTTGTTTAAATGAAACTCTGCTTAAAATGTAGGTCAGGACAAAAAAACATATTTCATACAGCTCCCCAATGAGTGCACATTTCTCCATGTTTTATACTTTTAAACATGCTGAAGGTACAGAAAAATAACCATTGATGTGCCAGAAATATAGGGGGTTATTTACCACAGGCAAAAAGACTTGTGCACTTTGCAAAGTGCAGTCGAGCTCTGCAAGAGCAGTCACTCCAGAGCTTAGTAAATAAGCGGAAGCTCTGCTGACTCTCATTATCCAATCATACGCAAGCAAAAATGCTGTTTTTTTTTAACCACTTAAGCCTCACAGACCATTTTGCTGGCCAAAAACCAGAGCACTTTTTGCGATTTTGGCACTGCGTCGCTTTAACTGAGAAGTGCGACGTGGCTCCCAAACAAAATTGACGTCCTTTTTTTCCCCACAAATATAGTTTTCTTTTGGTGGTATTTGATCACCCCCGCGGTTTTTATTTTTTGCGCTATAGACAAAAATAGAGCGACAATTTTGAAAAAAAAAATGCATTATTTTTTACATTTTGCTATAATAAATGTCCCCCAAAAATGTATAAAAAACTTTTTTTTCCTCAGTTTAGGCCGATACGTATTCTTCTGCATATTTTTGGTAAAAAAATTCGCAATAAGCGATTATTGATTGGTTTGCGCAAAAGTTATAGCGTTTACAAAATAGGGTATAGTTTTATGGCATTTTTATTAATAATTTTTTTTTACTAGTAATGGCAGCGATCAGCTATTTTTATCGTAACTGCGACATTATGGTGGACACATCGGACAATTTTGATACTTTTTGGAACCATTGTCATACAGCAATCAGTGCTATACAAATGCACTGATTCCTGTGTAAATGACACTGGCAGTGAAGGGGTTAACCACTAGGTGGCAGTGTAGGGGTTAAGTGTGTCCTGGGGGCGTTTTTCTAACTGTGGGGGGGCGTGGCTGTGTGTGACACATCACTGATCTCTGCTCCAATCACAGGGAGCAGAGATCAGTGACACTGTCACTAGGCAGAATGGGGAGATGCTTGTTTACATTAGCATCTCCCCGTTCTTCCTCCCAGTGAGACGATCACGGGTATCCCCGCGGCGACCGAGTCCGCTGGGCCTGCGATCCGACTCATGGAGGTCCCGGCCAGCGTGCACGCCGGAAAATTTAAAGGGACATACCTGTACACCCATTTGCCTGTCCATGCCATTCTGCCGACGTACATCGTCGTGCGTCGGTCGGGAAGTGGTTAATCTTCCTTGCATGTGATTGGGTATTCTTTGCAAAATGTTGCGAGTGTTGTCTACTCTATTTTATCTGTGATGCATTACTAGGGGCATGTCATCTCAGTACAGCACAGGAATTTAACATTTCAAAAGATTTGTGGTAAAATCAACAGGATTTTTTTTGAGCTTATCAGGCACATAAAACGAAAAAAAGAGAAAATGTAATAGTATTTTTTTACAGTAGCAGGCCAAAAGAAATAACAAAGCTCATTGTTACAGTTTACATACATTTTAAGGAAATGTAAAGTGGGTGACAAATATTAATCATCAAAACTACATAACATTTTAGGATCTTTCATTTGTTTATTCAAATGGCCACAGTTCACTAGCTATTATAAAGAAAAAAGTAGTTGTAACAATTTTTACAGAGAGTAAGGCTGGGTTAGTGCTATTTTAGATAGCACCTATAATTACAATAGTACATTGGGCCATTTTAATATCATTACTACATATGTCCCCCTGCTATAGTCCAAGGAAGAGGCTAAGGCTGGCCATACCTTATCCAATTTTCTTGTACAATTTTGCTTTAGAGTTACCAAAACCAGATAGAATGAGGTCAAACCTAAACACTTTCAATTTGTATGCAATCAGGCAGGCCTTTGGGCTACATAGTTGATGGTAAATCGAAAAGAAATCGAACAAGACAATTGTATAATGTATGGCCAGCTTAAGTCTAAGTCCCAGATGTGTTAGATGGGAGGTTGGGGAGAGTTTTTTTTTTTTTAATGTATTCATTATTAATTAATTCTTTCACAGCAGCACATCATGTTAGTTACAGTAAAGAAGGTACCATATATACTCGAGTATAAGCCGAGTTTTTCAGCCCATTTTTTTGGCTGAAATCCCCCCCCCCCTCGGCTTATACTCGAGTGAGCCATAACTTCCATTAGTAAAACAGCCTGTGTAACAGCGTGTGTCTTCCGCTGTGTATGCAGTCTGTTCCGCTGTCCATTGTAAGAAAGCCCCGCCTCCTCCTCATCTCTGATAGACAGAACGCTGACACAGTTTCCCAGCATTGAATCAGTGTTCCTCTAGCATGGACGAGGAGGAGGCGGGGCTTTCTTACAATGGACAGCGGAACAGACTGCATACACAGCGGGAGACACACGCTGTTACACAGGCTGTTTTACTAATGGAAGGTATGGCTTCAGATTGACCCAGTGACACTAGAGATGGGCACAGTGACACTAGAGAAGGGACAGTCACACTGCAGATGGGCACAGTGACACTAGAGATGGGCACAGTGACACTAGAGATGGGCACAGTGACACTAAAGATGGGCACAGTGACATTAACAGATGGGCACAGTGACACTAGAGATGGGCACAGTGACACTAAAGATGGGCACAGTGACATTAACAGATGGGCACAGTGACACTAAAGATGGGCACAGTGACACTACAGATGGGCACAGTGAGACTACAGATGGGCACAATTAGACTGCAAATGGGCACAGTGAGGCTACAGATGGGCATTGTTTACCCAATAGCTGCTGCTTTTTCCCACCCTCGGCTTATACTCGAGTCAATATGTTTTCCCAGTTTTTTGTGGTAAAATTAGGTGCCTCGGCTTATATTCGGGTCAACCTATACTCAAGTATATACGGTAGGTTTTTAATGAAAAACATATCTGTACTGTGTGTAATATATAGGACTGTCAAAGTACAATTGTGAAATACGCTACACTAAAGTGGCCTTTACAATAATGACAAAAAATTAAGACCATGTCTTTTACATCTAAGGGCTGATTTAAATAAAATGTATAATCTATTCACATATTTAGAGTTATTATTTAGTGTTCATTTTAAAAAGTAATTTTTGATGTAATTTTAACAGTTTTCTATGTTTGCTTTCCTATACTTTTGTTATTAGCCACTGGAAATCAAATACATTTTCTACTACAATGACTCTGCCTGACTGTACAACAGCTGTTGAGATAAAATATCAGAATCACAGAGAATGCACTGTCTTTAATGGGTCGGCTTACTCATAGACATGCATTGCGAAAAGCAGCAGCTCAAACTCTTACTTACCAAGGTTAGTTTTCAGCTAGCATAATGATTGCTTACTTAGCTTAGTGAATAAAGTGAAACTTTATTTATTTTGAATACCAAATCATGTAAACGGGGGTTATTTCTTGTGCACGATTGGAGGGTTAAATAAACATGTATTCACTTATTTCTGCCTCTGCTTTCTGTTCTTGGGACACATATTTCCCAGACTTCATAAGCCCCTTGAAGTACAGCTTTAAGTATGCTCATAATTACTTATGGAAATATAAGAATAAGGTCACGTCAATGAAGCAATATCAACAAAGTAATATAGGTCAAAAGAGAACACTAGAAAATGCTTATTGTTGTTAAATGAAAAATAGAATACCTATTTTTATCTTACTTCTATTTACATGTAAAATATGACGTAAATCAACTTGTCTGTTCCTTGTTCTTTAAGGCACAAACATTACTACACAAACATTTTGAACTCAAACTAGAAATACAAGTTGCTGATAAGAAACTGTCACTTGCAGTTAAACAGATTATTGGCTGAGAAGAATTGACAGTGACTGAGAAATTCATAAGTGAAAAATGAGCATTCGCAGAAAAGATGCCATTCAAACGTAAAGTTATGGCTGGTAAGTCAGGATTTTCAACTCAAGAAACCAATTATGTAACTGATCTATGCAAAATATTTTTTAAACTAATAAGCAAATTCTATTCAATTATTAAATCAGATCAATTATATGTTGTAGCAATTTTAATTAAAAGAGATCTTATAAACCCTTTAAGTAGCTTCATAAACCAGTGTTTCCAAGTGCATTCTACTGGGATTTACATGCTTAAATTTCACCTACATCATCACTGCCAGCAGGGAGGAACTGAGAACCCTTAACCTGGGAGCACACAGATTTCTATATGCTAAAAAAGCATTTCACACAAAGTTTGCAATGGTGTTTCTGTAATTAAAGAGCATGATAAAAAGGTCTGTGTTCCTTTTTCACTCTTTACGTTTTAAGCATCAGCTTTCCATGAAGCTCTCAATATTGGTCGTATGACTTCTCCAAATGAAATTCTGCTGGAACACTTACCTCTGCTGTGATCACAGATATGATTGGGGAGCAGGTACCTATATAATGCCTTGCATATGTCATTGTTTGTGTGTCCTGCTCTAAACGGGCGCTGAATAGTAAAGTATCTTCAAATGCCCTCTAGTCCATTCCTCCCCTGAATTATAGGGAGCTGGTCTTGCCTGTTCTATGTTCTGATATGCTGTATGTGCTATGATCATTAATACATGTGATGCCCTGTGTTGCTCTGCCAAGGATACATAAACCACAGTAAGGCCTGGTTCACCCCTATGCAGGTTGCAGTTTGCATATTCCAGGTGCATTTTGGGTTTTTCAAACACGTTTTTTTATCCATTGAAGTCTATGGAGCAAAAAATCAGAAACAAGTCCTGGCCCTTTCCATAAAATGGACAGATGTAAACATGACCTATAGGAAACCATGTTAAATGGACTGTAATGTGTTTCTGAAAAACTGAAAATGCACCAAAAAATGCATAGGTGTGAACCAGGTCTGAGATAATATCTCCACAGCTGTGTAGATGAGAAAGAGGGACACCCATTATCACCAAATGTGTAGGATAGGGACACACTCCCTGCCATGCCCCCAGTTATGTGACATGAAGAATTAAAAAGCAAAACAATGATTGACTAAACACAAAAGTATTTGCAAATGTGTGCAAACTAAACCCATGTTTTTAACGTGAACTATTAGACAGGACAATTCGGTTGGTTGCAGGCTGGTTAGTAAGCAGAGCTGGGAATTTTTCTTTGTTGTTGTTTGACATGCGTCACCCTTCTATGTGCTCCTTGCTGTTAAGGCCATTTAGAGGTTTGGGCAGGTGACGTTTGTACTGTTGTTTTTTTAGTGAGAGGGTGCACTGCACAATTTTGCTGCCATTGCACTTTTTGCTGGGCATTCAGTGCGCACTTGTGCCTTTAAGAAGGGGTGGGATCCCTCCAGGCATACCTGCTCTCAATCTATCCCTTATTATATATGTGTTCCTACTATGGAGGCTCACAAAATTTATAGAGTTAGGACCGTAGATAATACTTGGGTGCCTTGTTGCGGCCTCTGCAGCTTACACATGTATTTGCATATGTGAGCAAACTAAACCCCTGTTTTTAACGTGAACTGTTAGACAGGACAATTCGGTTGCAGGATAGTTGGTAAATTGAGCTGGGAATTTTTTTTTGTTGTTGTTTGACATGCGTTGCCCTTCCATGTGCTCCTTGCTATTAAGGCCAGTTACAGGCTGGGGCAGTTGCCGTTTGTTTAAACCCAAAAGTACCTTATTCATATCCATGTTTCCATTGTACTGGCTTTTTTAAACAATGATGTGATGATTAAAAAGGTTTGTGTGAAAGGTTTAGTGTAGTATAACATTTTTGGTAGTTAAGTATTGCATTTACTATAGAGGCCTACACATTTATCCAAAAACAGGAACAATTGAGAAGGAAGACTGTCCATCCAAAATGAGGAGCAGCTGGGAGGTATGGCTAAAAGTAGTGTAGTGTGAAGTGCACACTTAGCAAGGGAATTTTTCTTTCTCATGTGAAAGGAAAAAAAAATGATCGGATGATGAAAGTCAGCGGAGCGTCCCTTGTGTGAATATCCTATTTTTCTATACTAAATCAACCCCATGGAATTAATCTGTACACCGCTATGACATTATGGGTACTACTAACCTTTAGATGAACGGAAATGTTTGCTGGGTGCTGTAAAGCCTCGTGTTCCATGGACATTCACAGCAGCGACTCGAAACTGATACCACCTGCTCGGTCTAACATCAGGAAGTTGTGTCCTTTCATCTGTAGTCTAAATAAGAAAATTACACACTTTGATTAAAAAAAGATAGCAAACGTTTATGTATAAGTTTTGCATGCTTGATGATTGTTATCAACTAACCTATTATATCTTTTAAATGTCTTAGCAGGGAATTCCCAATGCCAGAGTAATGGTATCACACTGCTGGAAAATCTAACAAGAAAACTCCCCAAAAGGTCCAAAAAGAAGCCTAAAACAGCATATGTGTGGTATATAGCTGATACACTGCACTAACTCCTATGTAAGCAGTTACTAATCACTAGAGCTGCACAGGATAACAAATAAACCTTTATTTATACAGGTTTAAAGGCACCTAAAAGTACAAACATACTTTAAAAAAAAAGACAGGGTCTCTGCTAAATCTCTTTTAGAATAAACAGAAAAAAGTGCCAACAAGATATAAAATACTGAAATTATTAAAACCACCATCATCCATCAAAGCTGATGATAACATAACTATTTTATTATGACTGTTACCAGTAAAGTATTGGTACATGCTCAGTCTTATCCCTTCTTGTCTACTAAAACACCCTGTTTTTTTTTTATTCATTTAAAGACTATTTTATGAATGCTATGAATACTGCAGCTCAACTAGAAATAACAAATACTCACGGACTGCTCCTCTTTGTCAGTCCTTGCTTCAGTTTTCCATACATACACCCATCCAGAACCTTTTCCACTGTCATAAGTGTCTTTCTTCATCACTGATCAATATTTCTGACTTTTGCCAAGGACTTCTCTTGTGTTCCACCCTTCATATACAATACTTTTGTGCATGCCATTAGGAATGCACCTACCCTTCAATATTTATCTATATAATAAGTTTAAACCTGGTTCTGATCCTTTTGGAAAGTCAGATAACTTTGATTCACTACTCTGCTAATTGTATCACCTGATTTTATCATCACTTAACTATTATCAACAAAAAAACTACACTCTGTGTTTCCTTTTATTATTCCAATTTTTAAGCCGGAATCCTAATAATAGTATTTCATGTATTTATGCAAGTCTCGCTGTGATTTACATAGCCCCTAAGTATAATGATGTGCACAGTTTTGTATAATAATAATAATAATAATAAGTATATAAGGATGGTCATAATTGTATTAATCTCTCACTGAGAACAACCTAGTGCAGGCTTTTTCAACCAGGGTGCCTTGAGGTTTCTTCAGGGGTGCCTTGGCAAAATGCCTAAAAATTGATTAAAGATTTATACAAGCCAGCGGGTGGATCAAGACTGCCTTTTAGTTACACAAAGCCACAGGTTTTCATTATGCACCATTATGACTTTCTAGACACTGGCATCCAAACAATCAATGACATCATCAGTTAATAAGGAGGATGTATGTTGCCTCCACAACAGCCTTGTTTGAACCTCCTGTGCCCCTCTTCCTCAGCACTGGGTTGACATTAGCTGACTGATGGAGAGAAATTGAGGGAGAAGAGAAATATTGGAATACTAGTCAGTACCAATGTGCAAAAATGTATTTGCTTTGGAAAAATAAATCACCTCTAACATTAGGTGCCCTACGAGTGGATGTTGTTGCATTATGTAAACTATTAGAATAGTTTTTTACATTTTAGAATGGGGTGTCTCAAAACTGTCCATGATTTTAAAGGGTGCCTTGAGATTATCTATAATTTTAAAGGGTGGTTTGAGATTATCTATAATTTTAAAGGATGCCTTTGCTGAAAAAAGGTTGAGAAACACTGACCTAGAGAACTGCTTGCTATAGCTGGACCCGCCACAATTATGTGCCTTGATAGGTGATGATGAGCATAGACATGTGCACTGAAGGATCTGTTTCCTTTTTTATGAGGAAAAAGCAACAATCACTCATCAGTCACAAGAATGTACCCACATGTTGGAAAAGCCTCTAGGAGGAATAGCAAGTACTTCCAAAGCTTGTTAATGTTCATTATTGTTGTCATTAAATCCCTCACAGTTCAGTTCTGGCAAGAAAACCCTCACTTCTGAAATACTGCTTGCAAATATTTTGTCATAAGAAGGCCATTTAATTCAAATGACGTCTAAAAAACTGCAGTAGCCTGTAGAAACCAACTGCAAACCATATGTTACTGGTCTGACTACACTTAACAGTCAAAAATCTGACAAGTTGTGCTGAGTGAGCCTTTAGTGATGGTCAAATGATTATGCAGATTTTCTATATATTTGCAAAGAACTTTGCTCAGTGCTGTACCACATTTCTATAAGGTTCAGCATTGGTGTATTAGTAAAACAGCTGCAGTATGCTTTGTCCAATATCAATAAAACATAACTTTCCATTTAACATTGTTGTAAAAAAAACTGCATAGGGTCATGTATATTTATAACCCGTGTAACAGGCTCAAATATTCTTTTGTGTAGCTCTATATACATTTAAATTGTTTTCCTTACCACATAATTGATCATTTACTATGTATAAAAACTAAGCAGTATTATTGGAATGGCTTCCATTTATTATTTCAGTCTCGCCATCCAAGCATTACTCCTGCAAATGTGTTTTATTTGGCCATCTAGGATGGGGCTAGGAATCAATGGATTTATAAGAAAGACTGTGCAAGGACTCCATTAGTTTAATGTATCTGTTTGATTAAATATAAGCGAGTAGATTAAAAACCAAACCAGGTCATTTCAGTTCCAGCACTGCAAAGTCCTTACAATCCTCCATTTGCTCTCTTTTTTCTTCTCTACTCAGCACATGTTAACTAACATTAACCCTTTTGAGAGGGGTGTTTAACAGCTTCAATCACAAAGCATAGTACCTATGTCATATAAGAAAAAATGGCACATGCTTATTGAGCAGCTGACACATTGAATGGCAATGAGATACATAAAACAGCATAGAGTTGACTAAGATCTCTTCTAACATTAATCCACCATGGTTCCAACTGACCTGTTGCAAAAAAACAAGTTTAAAAGGGCTTATGTATTAAGCTCTGTAGGTTTTGTTCATTAGTAATGAGTTCTATCAATACTAATTGATATGAATTGCTCCACATGAGTAGATTTAATCATCAGGACAGATGAAACAGTGCTAATTAATTACCTGCCCCGCTGAGGACAAAAGGCTACACAGTAGGTAAGCATTAAAGCAGACCTGTAACATGCCTTTCCCAGGCAAAGTAACACTACAGATAGCATCAACCCTATACTGCAACAGCATACATTTAGTTGACCAAAAAGACCCACCACTGCAGCTTCCTATTAAAAACATGATCTTCCACATACAGAAAAAACATGCAGGCTACCTTTCTCATCCCACAACACAGTGTTGCTGTATTGCAAGCTATCTCTAAAACCTGAGCGACATCACATTGCAGGCATGCCAAGCTCTAAGCAAGTTTTCACTTTCTGAAAGTTGTTCTATGCATATAATTTAATGATGTTGATTTTGAGACAATGGGGGTCTCCTGCAAACTTGCTTATTCAGTACACATTACTGTTGGTCATATCAGGAATTTGAAATTTTAACATTAAATTATTAAAGCCATAAACAATCCTCTATTCGCCATTCATTTGCATTCACGATTCAGTGTCTAAGGAGCAATACTAGCTATGGCACAGTGCTTCCTAATCCCTGTCAGATATATGGCCATGTTTGTATGCAGTATACCAGGAAGTACCTAGTAAGGATAGGGATAGACTACTATGGTTAGGCTTGATGTTTATCAATTAGTTGTAATAGAGAGGTAATTCTGGGGATGATAGTTTCGAAAATACATGCAAAGGAGTATTAAACACACTGATGTTGGTCAGCCAAAAATGTGACATATTTTTAAGTGGTAGTACAGCCAGGGATCAATAAATCTGCAAGGAAAATCATGTTCAACACTGGTATTCCAAGTAATATGTGTCATCCATTTCATATTACAGGTAATCTACTGTACAATGACAAATTAAAAGAATAGAAGATATTCTTGATACTATTTCTGTTTAATTCATATTTACAATATGCTTAATGAACTCAAGATTTTATACATTTCTGTTCAGAAAGGGATCATTGTGCTAATTAGAAAGGAAACTAAGAATAGCCTGAATATACAAGAATAGGGTAATGAAGAGATGAGAAGGTAATGAAAGAGTAGACAGATTAATGAGAAACAAAGCTAAAGGAGAATAAAATCAAAACAGAAAAGGAAAAAGAGTACCTTTGGGCAATTCAATACGCTTTTCAGGATATCATACAGACAGAAATTATATGTTCGTTTGATAATCTGAATGTGTTGTGTGCACTTCAAACGCCCATTAATGTTCAGGAGAATTTATGTACAATGTTTCCTTCTCAAAACGGGATGGTTGAGGTGAATACGGGTTCACTCCAGCTCACATCACACTTTAATAATTGGGGCATTTATAGGTGCAGTTTAGCTTTAGCTTCTTGTGACCTGTCATAAGCGGCAGTTAAAATACTTAAGTTCATACTTACTATCCAATTTATTGTAAAAAAAGATCACTGGAGACTTTTTTTTGCAAGGCCACACAAAGTTAGTATTGACAGAAGGCCAAAAACTCCCACTTCATAGACTAGCCATCAACCACAACATTTTACTCCCCTTTCTAGGTTTACCTTGGCACCATTTTAAAATATCTGTAATGTAAAAACAATTTTCTACTCTGGATTTAAAATGGTTCTGGTAAAGTATTGAGCCAGATGTACAATTTCACATATTAAATAAATTGAACAAATCGCTAAATTAACCCCTATTTTGTCTTCACTAGGGAGGGACATTAAAAGCGGAACTTCACTCTCTAAATTAAAGAGTTTGTTACCTCAACACTTCATATTCCTGATATGTGCCTGCTATACCATGTACTTGTGGTAAAAAGTATCCTGTACTCGTTGTATTGCTTCCTTTGTGTGAAGTATCTGGTGATCCAGCCAATCACCCTGCTTTCCTATTTCAAGCTGAGCATGCTATGCATGAGAGCACATCCATCCCAATGTGGTTAGTTTTCTGGTTGTGCTGGGAGAAGTCTGTCTGTCCTCAAATGTTTAGACTTGTGCTGACACCCCCCTCCTGCACAGCCATTCACTGGGAAGAGATCAGTGTACTGCTGTTTCTCCACCCCCCCCCCGAACTGGGTTGTTTACAAGGTAATAATCCACATATTTTAACACTCAATATTTTTAATCCTTATGCTGCTAGCATGACATGCTGGTTGCAGTAGATGGACATATACCAGCCTGCCCATACATGAATCGAAATGTGTCCAGTTCCTGCTCAAGCAACTGAATTAAGCAGCTGAATTTTGATTCATGTATGACTACCTTTACATCTGTTTTGGCTAAGTCTTAAGATAAGAAGGTGCTGAAATAATATTAACTTCTGCTACCCCAAGAACAATATATTCCGAACAGAAGGGCTTTCAATATTACAATACTTTAAAGTAAATTGTAAAGGTTCGTTTTTTTTTTTTTTTTTTTTTTAAATAACAAACATGTCACACTTACCTGCTCTGTGCAAGGGTTTTGCACAGAGCAGCTCTGATCCTCCTTTTCTGGGGTCCCCCGGCGGCGCTCCTGGCTCCTGCTCTTCATCAAGCGCCCCCATAAGGAGCCACTTTCCATGCGTGCGGGCTCCCTCCCAAATCCCGCAGCTGCGTCCATTGACACAGACAGCAGGACTCGGCCCCGACCCCCGACTCCCGTGTCACTGGATTTGATTGACAGCAGCTTGAGCCAATGGCTCCTGCTGCTATCAATCTATGCAATGAGGAGCAGAGACAGCGGCTGGAGCTGCTGTGCTCATCCCCATTGCTGGAACGATCGGGTTCAGGTAAGAAAAAGGGGGGCTCTGGGGGGCAGCTGCAGCACAGAAGGTTTTTCACCTTAATGCATAGAATGCATTAAGGTGAAAAACCTTCAGGGTTTACAACACAAGACAGGTCAGGGATAAAGTTGTGGAGAAGTTTAAAGCAGGGTTAGGTTATACAAAAATATCCCAAGCTTTGAACACCTCACAGAGCACTGTTCAATCCATTATCCGAAAAGGGAAAGAGTATGGCACAACTGCAAACTTACCAAGACACGTCCACCTAAACTGACAAGTCAGGCAAGGAGAGCATTAATCAGAGAAGCAGCCAAGAGGACCATGGTAACTCTGGAGCAGCTGCAGAGATCCACAGCTCAGTTTGGAGAATTTGTCCACAGGACAACTATTAGTCGTGCACTCCACAAATCTGGCATTTATGGAAGAGTGGCAAGAAGAAAGCCATAAGAAGTCCTGTTTACAGTTTGCAAGAAGCCATGTGGGGGACACAGCAAACATGTGGAAGAAAGTGGTCTGGTCAGATGAGGCCAAAATTTAACTTTTTAGCCTGAAAGCAAAACACTATGGGGTTGATTTACTAAAGGCAAATAGGCTGTTCACTTTGCAAGGACGTTTTCCCCAGAGCTTAGTGAATGACGGGAAGCTCTGCTGACTTCCATCATGCAATCATGTGCAAGCAAAAATGCTGTTTTATATTATCACCTGCTTGTGATTTGGTATTCTTTGCAAAGTGAAATTTCACCACATTCACTAAGCTCTGGGGCAAATTTCCTTGCAAAGTCAAACTTCCCTTGCAAAGTAAACAGCCTATTTGCCTTTATTAAATCAAACTATTTGAGTCACTTGAAGTCCCTAACCCAGAATAAGTATACAGATATTTAATGCTCCTTCCTTTACGTAGCACTAATATTAGATAATGGAATATCAGCAATCAATTACAATACGTTTATTGTTCTAAGTGCTTATCAGATCCCCAAAATATTTGGCCATATTCATAAATAACACATGCTCTATAGGAAACTCAGACAAACCTGCGCAGCGGTTTGCCATGGTGTGGCATCATCCTCACTTGGATGTATCCCATAATTCCATCTTTTCTGCACCACATAGATCACTGGCTCAACAGAAATGTTGAATTTTGAAGACCATTTAATCTCAAGATTTCCATGTTGGAGTTCACTGAAGCTTAGTTCCTTCCTTGGCTTCAAAGGAACACCTGTAACACAGCATAAAATTAAACTTGTAACCTCCATGCACTTGGACATGCCTATGTCAAACACAAAGACAGAAAGGTCTCCCTTGGAGGCTACGTGCCTGATATCAATTTGTTTAATAGTTTTTTCCTTCATTTTAACTCATTATAAATAAAAGACATCAAAGCAGATCATCAAACAAAGACATTTCCCATTGCACAAACGTCCTTCTCATAATTTTTCATTTGATGATTTCTAAATGTGCAACAATGTTTTATGCTAGCAATATCAACATACAATTACTTAGTATGAGGCTGAGAAAATTGAGTACTGTCCGTGATACTTTTTTTATTTGCACTAACATACAATTTTTCAGGACAAGTTAGTATGAGGCTGAATTTGAGTGTAATTTTTCCTTAAAAAAAAAGGATATTTTTTTGTGCTGAAAGCAAATAGTAAAAAGAAGATTTCACAATAAAGACTATATATAACAAAATGTACATTTTTAATAGATGTCAGTGACAGAAGCGTGACACTATGTACATAACAATAGAGATGCAGAAGAAACTTGTTCATAGTGAAACACAAGGATGGCTAGGGAAACAAAAATGAATAAAGCTGGTATGTGTTTCAACATTCCAGCATCCATCCAAAAGTAAAATATTGTTTTTGGTTGGACTTGGCCTTTAACTTTTGTGGGAAAAAAATGACTGCAAATAGAAAAAAATATAGCATATACAATTGTGACACAAACCATAGTGTAATAATATAATGTTATTAAAACTTATCATTCTTTTTCAATCTGCAGCGCTGTAATTCTTTTGAAAAAATATAATGCAAAAAAAGCAACCTGATAGTGTTCTATATGCAAATGGTGTACAGAACATCTCCCAGAAATATAATTCCCTGCTTGTGTGATTGGCTCACTGATTTTCCCATAAGTCTGCACTAAGATACAAGGCAGATTTTAGGCATCCTTGCATCCTCTACAACAAACATTTCAATTTTGGTGAGATACGGGATGGGATTGGTGGGATTCGGACCCTGCCCCTTTCCTCATTAGAACCCTGCAAGTGCAGCAGTTGGTCACTAATGAAAAAAGTCCCTCCGATTTACATTCAATTTGCACTTGGACACAGACCACAAACAGTTATTTCTTCAGAATAACAAAAGGTAGGAATCTAAAGCAAAGTTTGTTAATGTTCCTGCAATGTACACTGATCACCCAGAGGCTGATGTTCTTTTCTTAACAAAAGTGGAGTTACTCTTTTTGTTTTTTAATAAATATGTTATAAAAGACTACTTGATAACATTATTCTTTCCAGTACATGTTAAGGTGCATTAAGGCACTGTTTTTGCGTGACAGCATGCATTGCGTTACGACAACTCATGTCAATTCTCCAAAACGTTCTGAAAAACAGACATGTACCATTTTTGGTAAAACATGTGCCTAGGAGCGCCTTGCCTTAGTGCATCTGTGCTGAATCTGTGGCTCTCCAGCTGCTGCGACTCCCAAAAGCAGAAGCATGAGGGGACTTGTAGTTTTGCAACAGCTGCAGGGCCACAGGTTCAGCACCCATGCCTTAGTGCATTGGGGTGCTATTCATTTTCATGAATTTTATGAAAAATGCATGTTATGTGCATTGCGATAATGAGTGTACTGGAAAGGCGTGAATAGATGCTCAATGTTCTTGCATGAGTTTGCCAACATATTGTAATGGCTTTACAAAAAGAGTAGAAACGCTTCACTAAACAAGGCAAACGGGTGAAGCTGTTTCCAATTCAATTATCTAATCATTTGTATGCAGTTTTTTTTACTTCCTTGAACATGTTTGAATATGCAAGGTGAACATTCTCCTTTGCACTTTGCTAAGTGAACAGTTTCTGTAAGGGCTGCAGATGCACGCGGGTGGCATAAATTCTTAATGCCCCCCATTCCACGCACCTGGGAATTGTGCGTACATTTAAAGTCATCAAAACACATGTACCGCAGTACTACTTTTTGCAAGTTTCTGCCTGTTTTGTAGCCCAATGAATTAATGCCCTAAACGCTCCGCATGGAAACATGCATGCAGGACATGAAAAAAAAAACCTTTATGGTGTGAACAAGCCCTAATTAGAGTAAGGACTGGTTCAGACCAGTGCACTACAAGAAAGCATGCATATGTAACACCCAGTATTATGCAACTAATGTTGCTGTAATAAGCACCTCATTGCTTTGGAATGGACTGCTAATTCTTCACTAATGTACCTAAATCAAACCTGCAACCTTTTTTAAATGTCAATTGATCTGCAAAATCAAAGTTTGATGTGAATTTCCTTTACTGATTTACACAGCATATTAGCATAAGCAAAGGCTGTCATTACTGACATTTCCTTCTAAAAATGCTAGCAGCCTGGTATTAATGCTGAATCTTTGGCTTTAATACTTTCTCACTCATTTACCCAAAACAAGTTTACAGTTTAGGCGTTTCTGAAGTCACTTGCTGCATGCTTGACATGGACCAGCAAGTTAAAAGTATTAAAGACATTGGATCAAAGTGACAGACAAACAACTAGCATTTTCAGAAAAAATCAGCTATAGTAGCTTACATATTTCGGTACAAGTTTCCTTTACTACTACTACTACTACTAATAATAATAATAACCACTATAATATTTGAATTTTAAGGTTAAAGGAGAAGCATGGCCAAAGCTCTTTTGGCTTTACTTCTCCTGTGGGTCACAGAAAGGTACTTAGTTCTGCACTTCTGTGACCCATATTCAGCTGACAGCGGGCTAAAGTTCACTGTCGGCTGACATCACTCAGCCAGTCCAGACTCTGGAGAGATCCCAACGCTGATGTCAGGATCCACCCAGATGCCGGCTGGCTCATCCTCTCATTGCACTACTGAGAGCCTGAGCCAGCTGCTCTTGCCCCCTCCACAGCCCAGCAATCCAGTGAGCGCTGGAGGCACAGAGCAGAGAGCCAGTGACTGACAGTCACCAGCCCTCTGTTCACTGAAGACCGAGAACTGAGCGATCAGTGGTCTTTAAAGGCTCAGTTCTCAATGTAGAGGTGGTGGGGGACAGCTGTAGCATCGGACTGATGTTACATCCACCCAGGTGAGTATGAATGTTTGTTTGTTTTTTTAACTTCCTTTTTAAGGTGTACATGAAGTTGAAAATTGCATATATCTATTCCTATATGAATATAAAAATTGGTGGATTCTTCCACTAATAATCTATTCTAATGTAAATGTTCTTACTGTTTTTAGCATAAATTGACAAAGCCATGAGTTTCAAGGTAAACATCTGTTATTTGAGTAAACATTACATATGTTGCACATAGGCACGCAGCCTTCCAATCTAACTCCATGTGATGAGAATCATGAACTATGTCAGATTGAATTTGTTCACTTTAAACTCCATCCTTAATTATGATGTGCAATAATTCTGCAATTTGCATGCAGAAATGCCCCATCTGCTTTGCATTAAGGTCCATTGGACTCGGTTGATTGAAAATCATTCAGCCTTACTTTGCTGAGTGTAATTGTCAACATATGGATTCAAAGAGCACAAAAAAAAGTAACAAGTGCAAGTGTATTTCAGCAGAAACAGGAGTGGCCAGCTCAACCAGATGTGCGCCATTCATTTGATATTATTCTTTAGTAATTTTGCACCAAATTTAAAGCGGGTATGAATAGCAAAACATCATATAATACATTAACTGTAATAAAGGCAGATGTACAATGCCTTGAAAAAGTATTCATACCCCTTGAAATTTTCCACATTTTGTCATGTTACAACCAAAAACGTAAATGCATTTTATTGGGATTTTATGCGATAGACCAACACAAAGTGGCAAATTATTGTGAAGTGGAAGGAAAATGATAAATAGTTTTCACATTTTTTTAGAAATAAATATGTGAAAAGTGTGGCGTGCATTTGTATTCAGCCCCCCTGAGTCAATACTTTGTAGAACCACCTTTCACTGCAATTACAGCTGAAAATCTTTTTGAGGATGTCTCTACCAGCTTTGCACATCTAGAGAGTGACATTTTTGCCCATTCTTCTCTGCAAAATAACTCAAGCTCTGTCAGATTGGATGGAGAGCATCTGTGAACAGCAATTTTCAAGTCTTGCCACAAATTCTCAATTGGAATTTAGGTCTGGACTATGACTGGACCATTCTAACACATGAATATGCTTTGATCTAAACCATTCCATTGTAGCTCTGGCTGTATGTTTAGGGTCGTTGTCCAGCTAAAAGGTGAACCTCTGCCCCAGTCTCAAGTCTTTTGCAGGCTCTACCAGGTTTTCTTCTAAGATTGCCCTGTATTTGGCTCCATCCATCTTCCCATCAACTCTGACCAGCTTCCCTGTCCCTGCTGAAGAAAAGCACCCCCACACGATGCTGCCACCACCATGTTTCACTGTGGGGATGGTGTGTTCAGGGAGATGTGCAGTGTTAGTTTTCCGCCACACATAGGAGTTGATTTACTATGGGCAAATAGACTGTGCACTTTGCAAAGTGCAGTTGCACTTTGCAAGAGCAATTGCTCCAAAGCTTAGTAAATGAGCAGAAGCCCTGCTGACTTCCATCATCCAATCATGTGCAAGCAAAAATGCTGTTTTTTCTATTTTCCTTGCACGTGATTGGGTATTATTTGTGAATCTTTACCTACTTTACTAAGCTCTAGCAGAGTGCAACTGCACTTGGCAAAGTGCATAGTCTGTTTGCCAAATCAACCCCATATTGTTTTGCTTTTAGGCCAAAAAGTTACATTTTGGTCTCATCTGACCAGAGCACCTTCTTCCACATGTTTACTGTGTCCCCCACATGGCTTCTCGCAAACTGTAAACAGGACTTCTTATGGTTTTCTTCTTGCCACTCTTCCATAAATGCCAGATTTGTGGAGTGCACGACTAATAGTTGTCCTATGGACAGATTCTCCCACCTGAGCTGTGGATCTCTGCAGCTCCTCCAGAGTTACCAAGGGCCTCTTGGCTGCTTCTCTGATTAATGCTCTGCTTGCCCGGCCTGTCAGTTTAGGTGGACGTGTCTTGGTAGGTTTGCAGTTGTGCCATACCCTTTCCATTTTCAGATGATGGATTGAACAGTGCTCTGTGAGGTGTTCAAAGCTTAGGATATTTTTGTATAACCTAACCCTGCTTTAAACTTCTCCACAACTTTATCCCTGACCTGTCTGGTGTGTTCCTTGGCCTTCATGATGCTGTTTGTTCACTAAGGTTCTCTAACAAACCTCCAAGGGCTTCACAGAACAGCTGTATTTATACTGAGATTAAATTACACACAGGTAGACTCTATTTACGAATTCGGTGACTTCTGAAGGCAATTGGTTCCTCTAGTTTTTAGTTAGGGGTATCAGAGTAAAGTGGGTCTGAAAACAAATGCATGCCACACTTTTCACATATTTATTTGTAAAAAAAATTGAAAAACTTTTATGATTTTTGCTTCCATTTCACAATTATGTGGCACTTTGTGTTGATCTATCACACAAAATCCCAGTAAAATACATTTAAGTTTTTGGTTGTAACATGACAAAATGTGGAACATGTCAAGGGGTATGAATACTTTTTCAAGGCACTGTACTATAGGTTAAACCAAAAAAACAGTTAATGCAGGCAAGAAACGGTTGCATTGATGTGACATAACTGAATGCTGCTAATCATATCAGTTGTTTATCATTTAAAGGGTCCACTAGTTTTAAAAAGCATGCCCTATTGTTTGTTTATTTTTAAGTTTTGAAGATGACCTCATAGCCTTGGTGTCCAATCTGCGGCACAGGTCCCTGCAAACAGCATTCTATGCTTTTGGTGCTTATTCTACACTGGCTGGACTGGTTTCTACACTATCTTACTTTTCTTCTGTGCTGTTCATCACTTTCCATTTTTATGGGTTTTTCCCTAAATCTTATATATAGGATATATCAAATGATCCAAACCCTGATTTACTTTATGTTTTTTGCAGTCAAGATTGCCATCGCAACAGCTTGGAAATAAACAACAGTTGACTTGGCGCTGATGAAGCTAAACTCTACTTGGATTATGACTAATGAAATCTCGGTTAACACACGATGAGATACCTCCTCACAAGGTATCTCGTACCTAGTAAAAGATATGATATATTTTTGGGTTGGTTACAGTTTTTTTGCACCTTGGGGGGGTCCATGGTAATTTTTGCTTGGGATTTTTTCCTCTCAACTGGAGAATGCCTGCACTTTATACTCTATTTTTCTCCATTGTATGCAATGTTAGTACTATTCTTTTTCTATGTTTTAGCCTATGCAAGTTTGCAACTACCTGCTACCATTATCATTCTAATTTGCTTGTTTGTAGCACATAAAGCCTGCATTGCAGACTACCACCTGCTTCGGTAATTGACCAACAACAACCAATCATTGTGCCTGTAATGGTCTTTAACCTTTTACATGGAAATCTTCAATAAAAAAATATTGAAACAGGATATATGAAATTTAAAAAATCCAATATTGGAAATATCAAATGTAGCACAGGTCATTTTAAGGGGCACAAATATGGAATTGTTGATTTGTAAAGGGGTTCCAGCAGCAGTGATCTCTGCCAGTCTCATGTAACATATATCCATGTTCTCAGTATCCAACAACTCCTATAGTATATCCCCAGTATATGACCATCTCCTATACAGGCGTGGACATGCATGCTTTCTGACCATCGCCTATAGCATATCCACAGTCTCAAATAATCTCTTGCAACATGTCTATAGTCTCTGATCATCCTCTACTGCATGCCTACAGCCTCTGACAGTTTTCTTTGACATTACACTAGCTGAATGTTATGTGTGACCCCTTTGTCTGGATGTACACTTAAGGCCCCATATATCAAGTAAGTTTATCACCTCTGTCCGATAGGAAATCTATTCTCCTTAGAAGATGGAGAACACCCCCTTTGATCATCATTCAATTAATGTACCCTTCTCCTAAGAATTGTTTTGTAAGAATGTGTCTATTGGAATTAATGAAGGTAGACAAGAGGGATTCCAAAGGATTTTTAGATGCTGCAATAGTACTGATAGACAATATAACTCTGTCATTTGACTCAAATGATAATAAGCATCAGTGGCTGATGGTGTATTCTTTTTGGGGGGGTGGCAAACAATCCCCCCGCTCGCTGTCTGCTGGTCGGTCCGGCACTTAGCCCATCTAGGTATTAGGTGGCGGGTTCTGTTCACATTCTCGAGCCCATCCCATTTTGAAGCCTATTAGAGCCTCTGGCTCTAATCGGGCATTTCAAAAAAAACACCCCTTCCATTGGAATCCATGCTTCTGGCATCCTGCAAGGGGCCGGATGCATGGATGGAGGGGCAGCGCCCAAGCGCCCTTAATGGATGCGCTGTCCCAAATGACCATATAAAGACAAGGGAGTAATAATGAATCAAGGAGATGTTGATTCAGTGAAAAATTGTGTCTATTCCAGCACATCATCCACTGAATGATGGATCATTCAGTTTGAGAGTAGTCCAAAGTATCTAGGTAAATTAAAGAGTACAGTGGCAGTGCACGACTAATAGGCGGCACAGTGGTGCAGTGGTAGCACTCTCACCTAGCAGTAAGAAGGGTCACTGGTTCAAATCCCAACCACGACACTACCTGCTTGGAGTTTGCATGTTCTCCCTGTGCCTGCGTGGGTTTCCTCCGGGAACTCCGGTTTCCTCCCACCCTCCAAAGACATGCTGGTAGGTTAATTGGATCCTGTCTAAATTGTCCCTAGTATGTATGAATGTGAGTTAGGGACCTTAGATTGTAAGCCCCTTGAGGGTAGGGACTGATGTGAATGTACAATGTATATGTAAAGCGCTGCGTAAATTGACGGCGCTATATAAGTACCTGAAATAAATAAATAAATAAATAAATAATAAATAAAGAGTAACCCATATTGGTTGCTATGGGTTACCATACTTTGTCCACTGCATTTGCCTTATTTTATCAGCCTTTAGAACTTACAGCTAGAAAAGAGCAAACCAATCCACACAGATTAGGATTCTACCTAGATCAGGGCAATTCAAAGATGACAAATATTGACTGATCTGCTTGACCATGTCCTATTTTGTTAGAACCTATTTTTATTTTTTTTTAATATTGATCCTCTACATTCCCTCCTTTCTGGTGGAAGCAGGGATATTTCTGCCTGCTGCCCCATTGAACTGGTAAAGGGGTTCGTTGGAGCTCTCACCTGTTTGCGAACATGCAAGTCTTAGATAACAAAAAAAATCATTTTAATTCATGTGCAAAAATATAGATTTTCACCACCTGTTCACAGACTTATTGAAAAAGGTATTGGTATTTGCTGGCTTTCACAGACTGTTAACAGAAAAAAATTACATACAATAAATATACCAGAAAAAGATCCCCCCCCCCCCTCCAAATTATCTTTTAAAAAAAGAAAAAAGTAATCAATTTTGAGACTACATTTAACTGCAATGTTCATCTTTTCTTCTACAACTTAAAAAAAAAATCTGCCAAAGAGTAAAGTTGGGTACAGGGACTTAAGAGAATCTCTGTAAGAATACTGGAGTGTGGGATTCTGGGAGACTAAAATGACAGCTAGAGTTAGCAAACTGCGAGTGTAGCTGCATTTTTAAATATTCACTTTTCAGTATGGCCAGTTCTTACATCCTAAATTGTAATTCACAATGATCTCCCAATAAATGTTATAGCAACATAAATACAAAAGAATCATAAAGATAAGCAACCACAGAAGAATGCAGAAAAGAAAAATAAATGCAAGGCAGAAATGGCAACCTGAGCTAGCCCAGGTGGGTCATGTCAGGCAGACTATTTGTTGTGTCTAATCTTTTAATTGCGTAGTTTTAACATTGTTGCCCTAAAACACAGTAGCTCAGGCAGGAAAAGGAAATGCTCTCTAAAGAAATATTTAGAATTTAATCATAGAACAGGAACAGGATACATCTACTCTAGGAGTTATCCAAACTCTACAACAACAATTATAAAATAGTCTATATCAAAACACACTCTATACAAAAGTAAAAATGCTTCTGTTCATGAAATTAGGCTTACTACTATTATATTCTTAAAAACAAAGACATTTATAAATCTATCATATGCACATTAATTGCTCATTTTTGGCATGCTGGAACATGCAGTTCTAGTAAAGGTAATAAAGGATGCAGGTCTTGTGCTTTTTTTTTATGCCTTTTATTTGCATAGGACATGACTTGAAGTTTGTTTCACTCCTGCTTAGGATATTGGTTATTTTGTCCATATATATATATATATATATATATATATATATATATATATATATTTATATTTATAAATTTAGATTATCATTTAGATTATATATTTATATATAATATTTATAAACATTTATATTTATATATATTTAAACACATTTATGATTTTTAAATATATATATATATATATATTTTCTCTTGATTATTTTGTATCCACTGAACCCGGTGCACAAATTTTAATTTTTTTTGTAGGAAACTGCTTTAATAGATGGATACAGTAAAATGTTTTTAAATATATTACTGTTACATTGTTTTTTTAAATTCTTAGACCATTTACAATTGCAGCAATGTCCAATGTTTATTTAAAGTAGTAAAAATAATTTCAGATTCATCTTGCTAGGAGCTATTTATAGAGAACGAACGAAATATTATTAAATCAACAGTATATTTCATTTTTGTACATGCTCTAGAACAGCCTCTGGGATGCCATCAAAGCTCTTTCTGGACTGAAACTGGTTTTAAAAACATCAGTGTTGCCTGATTTTACTGTGATTTTACTGTGCACTGGCATAAAAGGTGAAATCCAAGAATTAATGATTATTTTCTACTTAAACCTTAACTCCAAGCAGAATACTGAAACCCACACGTGAAATACACGTATGTGAACTGTCTTATCAAAGCATTGTGATTCTGTCAAGCCAATATTGTGATTCATACATTTCTAGCAGACAGAACAACAAGAAGAATTATATCAGTTTTCCTTCCTGAGTTAAAGCCAAACTCCAGGCCAGTATAATAGACACATAATATTGCAAATCTTTATACATTAATACTATAAATACTTAAATGATCATTGGTATCAATCTCTTGCAGTCCACTGTACAGTAGAGCTCAGACTGACAGAGAAAGAAGCAGCACAAAGAGTGAAGCAGTTGTACTGTAGCACAAGGAGCATACTGATAGGAGGAGAGCGCAAAGAAGCAAAGAGATGAGCTCATTCATCTATTGCTTTTCCTTTCACTGTACAATCACAGCCAAGTGTTACCGTGCTGCAACAGAGAAAATCAGGTCTCTATCTCTGCCAGACAAGGCTGTGCTGTGCAGTAGAACAGTGTATATCTCAGGACTGGTTAGACACACATAGAAAATCCTTTGGAAGGTAAAGCAGCTTTCATATATGTATTTTTTATGTGTATTGCTTATTTAGCTGTTTGCCTGGAGTTCAGCTGTAATGAGTACAGTTGTGGGATTCACCCATTCATGAGCTGATATTTGGATGATAAAAGGGCATCAGCATACTATGCCAACAACTCTGTTCTCTTCTCCTATCAGCATGTTCCCTAGCAGAACACATGAAATTGGCTCCAGTCTTAAATGGGTTGAAAACTCTCGTGTTTTTTCACTTTAATGCATCCTATGCGTTAAGGTGAAAAAACACCTGTCAGTGACTGGCCCCCCAGCCCCCCCCCCCCCCGTTTTACTTACCTGTCCCCTCAAACTTGACCCACAGGGACACGCTGTCTCTCTGCCCGGGGTTCTCAGCTGTTGATTGGATAGATTGATAGCAGTTCAGCCATTGGCTTCCGCTGCTGTCAAATCCAATGACGCGAGCGCCGGGGGGTGGGGCTGAGTCCTGCATTCAGCCTCTATGGACGCCGAATTTAAAGTTAGCCCAATTTTTTTGTATAATGTGAAAGATGATAAAATGTCGAAAACCATGAGAGAATCATGATCTTTATTCTAAGCAAAATTGTGATTCTCATTTTATCCAGAATCATGCAGCTCCAGTTCAGCATTTAAAGAAGAATCCTAGCCTAAGGCTCGGTTTCCACTAGTGCGACTTGTCATGCGACTTGGGACTGCAAAGTCGCATGACAAGTCGTTCCCCATGATTTCCAATGAGCACCGTTGATATCTGTGCGACTTCAAGTCACAGCGACTTCAAAGTAGTCCCTGCACTACTTTAGTCCCACTTTGATGCGACTTCGGGTACATAGACCTCAAGAATACACAGGCATTGTTTCCAGTTTCAAATCAAATCGCTACAAAAAATCGCGCAACTTTCAGATCGCAATAGTGGAAACCTAGCCTAACTCTATCTATGTTCAAAAATGTCCCCTTCCCCCTCCTGCTACCCATGCTACCTAACCTGAGTAAAAAAAAAAATGTGTATACTTACCTATTTTCAGCCCACTCTTGTCCGGTCTTGTGATCAGGCAGCTTTGGCTCCCCTTTGTTAGTCAGTGGCTACTGCAGGGGAGAGGAAGGAGCGTAGATAATGGCTGGAATATGGAAGTCTATGAGTGATGTCACTGCTCCTGGGATTCCAAGCCGTCATTGAGTACATTTATACACAGGTTAGGCAGCCTAGGTAGCATGAGGGAGGAGGGAACAATTTTAAACAGTGTTAAGCCTAGTACACGTGGGCCAAATGTCGGGCGTCTTCGGCCAGTTCAATAGAAACAGTTCGACATTCAGTCCGTGTGTACTGCAGCTGGTTTGACAGAAGCCGACTATTCATCCAGCTTCTGTCGATGGGCATAACTGAAAAAGGTCTGCTGATCAGCTCCCGATTAGAGCTCTCAGTCAATGGCTGACTGGAATGTTCTGGTGGCAATAGCACAGCAGGGAAGATCGCTATACTAACATTGCATGGTTAGTACAGTGGCTCCTTCGGAGCTATCCGTTTTTTTTTTTTTTTTTTTCGTTCAACCCAGAGAAAAAAGCGACTAATGTGTACTAGGCTTTAGGCAGGAATTCCAATTTAAGTTCCTAAAAATATGTTTTGAAGGAACATTACAATCAACTAACAATTTTTAAATAGTATAGAGCTAAAAGAAAAGTAATCAGGGTTTATTCTCATTTAAATATCAACTCACCTTTATTGGTGGTCCTGTAAAATGAATTGGATCTACTCTGGAATACTTCCTTTAGCTTTACAAATTCATCAGTGATGGGACGTGTCAGCATGCTTCTGCTAAAGCAATATACATTGCCAGATGTGGGAGATATCATTAGTACTATTAAGTTAAGCATTTCCTTTAATTCATCATGTAATGAAAGGGTGTGATGTACACATGGCTTTCCTGGTTTGAACGACGTGCCCTATTCCGAATAATGACTAGTTACGAGTCACCTAAAGGTAATGTACATTTACAGAATTGGACATGCTTGACTTTAATAATGTATCTTTTATATTGTCCAACTAGTCTTTAGTATCACTTTCTACAGATAATGAAAGGGTAATAAAGAGAGCACAATTAGCCTCTTATCCTCCAGGTAAAAGGCATCTGGGTTTTAAGAGCCTGTCATTGAGTGCAGAGATCCTGCTGTGAGTAGATGAACAATGAACTAATGTCAGATTATTCACTGAACATTTGCTGGGAAGCTAGTAGTAACATAATGACTGTTATCTCTGGATTTGTCAATACCATTAACTCATGATTTTCGAACTCTCCTTTACTCATGCTAGCCATACATGGCCAAATCTTTCATCAATAAGACAAAAGATCAGATAGTTACAGAGTAACCCTGGCAGACAAGACTGATCCCTTTTAACAAGTAAATTCTATTTTTTAAACTATTTTAGGGTACAATGATACATTTCCTGTATACTGCAAAAAATGACACAAAGCATGCTCTGTTCAAGTAATGGCACACCAAACGACCTGGATGCCAGCCTGTGGACTCCACTTTCTGTTAGAATGCCCTGAGTCTTAAAAGAGAAGTATGGCTACTTTTGGTCAAACTTCTCTTCTAGGTCTACTTTTGCACTCCTCTGGCCCAGAATCAGCCAACAGCAGGCAAAAAATATTGTCGGGATCCACCTGGATGCCTGACTGGCAGCTGATTCAGCCTCTCAGCGTGCCACTGAGAGCCTAAGCCAGCTTCTCTCGTCCTCCCTCCAGTCACTGCCCTCCGCTCAGTGAAGACAGATAACTGAGTAATCAGCAGTCATGTGATTACTCAATTCTTGGGCTTAGAGCCAGCGCCGGACTACTGCAGCATCAGATTGATGCTGCAGTATGGAAGTGAGTATGTGTGGGTATTTTTTTTTTATAATCCCACACTTTCTTTCAAGGCACTGTATTAGGCAAACAGCAACCAACTTTTGTAGTCAGTGGTTATGTCCTGCTCCCCCTCTCATATCACTTTGCTCAATGAGGTCATCAATCAACAGTGATGAACCAATAGAGAAGTATGAGAGGTGAACAGAACTCATGACTAAAGGGATTGATCACTATTTAAATTGTAAGACAACACCAAAAGGCCTAGAACCTGAATCCTAAAGCCATATAAGAAGGCAAGGGCCTTGAAAACCTAAAAAGCTGAGCCAATGTTAAGATGCCTGTTAAAAGAAAAGTATGGGTATTTTTTTATTGTAGAATCATACTTACCTAGGTGGATGCAACATTGGTCTGATTCTGTATCTGTCCCCTGTCAGCTTTAAGACTGAGGACTGAGTGATCAAACACCACCGATCACTCGATTCTCAGAGCTCCCTGAGCAGAGAGATAGTGACTGTCAGTCACAGCTGTCTACTCTGCCCCCCCCCCCCATGCTCACTGGCCTGTGGAGGGGGGGGGGGGGGGGGCTGGAGTGGCTGGCTCAAGCTTTCAGCAGCTAAGAGGCTAAACGGGGTGCCGGTCCAGGCATTTGGATGGATCCCGACCATATGGTCACGATCTTTCCTGAGCTTGGACTGGCTCTGTGACGTCAGCCCACAGTCTGCTGAAAATGGGTCACAGGAGTGCAGAATGAGCTACACTTCTGTGATCCACCGGAGAAGTACAAGCAAATGAGCTTTGGCTGTACTTCTCCTTTAATTCATATAAGAGGCCGCTTATAATAAATAACTTATAACTACAGATAAATAAGTACATTATTAAATTTCATAAGCTATATATTAGAGCACAGCTAATAAGCTTTGAAAACATTCTGCTTTGGCAATGCTTAAAGCCTTGGTAATCAGGTATTGTAGTGATAATTGGACAGGTTGCCACGAGTGAATTAAATAAAGGAAATCTATTCTTTAACTGTTTGGTCCAGAAAGCAATGTGACAAACATTCCTCAGTTTGCCATGATTATGACACTGTGCCAATCTGGCTTTCCGAAACCGACATTGACCAATATCCAGCCATTCATTTACAATTAGGTGTCCATATATTTTACATTAGACCAAGTAAGTGTTCTGTTTTGATTTGTCGGGACCACTGAATTGAATGTCTTTATGACTCAATACACTGCATTACTAAACTATATGGTAATATCTTCCCATAAGGGAACAACTAACAACCTGGAAACTTTTAACCTATTACAACATATGTCAATATTTTGGGGCAGAGTTTCATGTGAACATTCTTACACTGGTACTATGATTTAAATGCATTAATGTATATCTTCACAAACTCCTTTTGAAATGCTAAATTAATAATACGATAATAGCTACCATGCAGACTTATTTCTAAGAGTTGTGTGATGTTTGGCATGAATGACAGCTGTCATAAAACATGTGCTATTAGTTATGACCAATTCTATATGCAATACTATCATTAAAATGGTTTCCAATGGATGACTCGTGATTTTAAACAGGCCATACTTGGTAAAAACAGATTAAGATTGGTATGTTGCTTGTTATGATAGTTACTATATTCTGGGAAAAATTACTGAAAGGTACTGGCATTTCACTAAATTAAAAAAAATTAGATTAAAGTATTACACATTTACAACAGAACTTACTATGCGTGATACTGGTAGGTCATGTTGGAACTATTCTTCAGTGGATCTCTGAACAGAAGAGTGTGCTTGAAACATCACAGACATAATAATTCCTCTTTAAGGGGACCACAAAGAGTTTTCAAAATTACAAGATCTATTTTAGGTGTGTCCAAGAAACAGAAACATGCTTGGACACCTGCAATCACGCAGTAAAGATAAGACGTCAACAGCTGCTTGGGTATCTTGTTGTTGGTCGGTGGCTTCAGACTGCAGATGAGTAGATAATAAGGTGATACGTAATGGATGCAGATGGTGTAGAGGGGATGAGTTGTGATTAACCACTTCAGCTCTGGAAGATTTTACCCCCTTCATGACCAGGCTATTTTTTTGCATTTTGACACTGCGCTTCTTTACCACTTGCCAACCGGCTCCTGTACATATACGTCGGCACTTTGAAGATGGATATCTCGGTAACGGCAGCAGCTGCTGCCACAACCCGAGGTATCCATCTCTTCAGGAGCCAGTTGTGTTTACGATAATGGTGGTCTCTGCGGCGGATTCGCCGCGAGATCACCGTTAAAAGCCTGCGGGAGAGGGCCCCCCCTCCCACCGCTCTCCTGCGCCCTCCGCCGGCAGCGGCGGAGGCGACCACATCCTTGTCGTAGCTGGGTATGGAGATGAGTGAGGCTAAGATGGCCCCATCCGTCTCCATACCATAGCAGGGCGGAAGTGACGTCATAACGTCACTTCCGCCCATACGTCTTAAAGGGCCATTTTTTCAATGTAATTTTTTCAAATGACAATTTTTTTTTTTTATTCCATTTTAGTCCAAACATGAGATCTGAGGACTTTTTGACCCCAGATCTCATATTTAAGAGGACCTGTCATGCTTTTTTTTATTACAAGGGATGTTTACATTCCTTGTAATAGGAATAAAAGTGACCCATTTTTTTTCTTTAAAAAACAGTGAAAAAATAAATAAAATCAAGTAAAATAAATAAGAACATTTTTTTTTTAAAGTGCCCCGTCTCGACGAACTCACGCGCAGAAGCGAACGCATACATGAGTAGGGCCCGCATATGAAAACGGTGGTCAAACCACACATGTGAAGTATTGTCGCGATCGTTAGAGTGAGAGCAATAGTTCTGTCCCTAGACCTCCTCTGTAACTCAAAACATGGAACCCGTAGAATTTTTTAAACGTCGCCTATAGAGATTTTTAAGGGTAAAAGTTTGCCGCCATTCCACAAGCGGGCTCAATTTTGAAGCGTGACATGTTGGGTATCAATTTACTTGGCGTAACGTTATCTTTCACGATATAAAAAAATTGGGCTAACTTTACTGTTGTCTTATTTTTTTATTCAAAAAAGTGAATTTTTTCCAAAAAAAGTGCGTTTGTAAGACCCCCGCAAATACGGTGTGAAAAAAAGTATTGCAATGACCGCCATTTTATTCTCTAGGGTGTTAGAAAAAAAAACAATATATAATGTTTGGGGGTTCTAAGACATTTTCTAGCAAAAAAAACTGTTTTAAACTCCTAAACACCAAAGTGGTTAACTGACAATTTAACTTTTTTTTTGGTGGTATTTGATTGCCTCTGGATTTTTTTATTGTTTATTATATGAAACAAAAAAGATTGACAATTTTGAAAATAAAACAATATTTTTTACTTTCTGCTATAAAACATATCCCATAAAAACATTTTAAAAATCTAATCTCTTACCTTTAAATAGGTTACCCCCCTTTAGTTCATCATGAATACTGCTGCCAGACTCATCCATTTTGCAAAACGCTCAGCGTCTGCTACCCCTCTCTGCCAATCCCACCACTGGCTGGCGCTCACCCAACAAATTAAATTCAAAATGTTAACAATAACTTACTAAGCCATTCACAACTCTGCCCCCAGCTACATCACTAACCTAGTCTCAAAATACCAACCTAATCATTCACTTCATTCCTCAACAAGACCTCCTGCTCTCTAGTTCCCTCTTCACCTCCTCCCATACTCGCCTCCAGGACTTTTCCCGAGCCTCTCCCATCCTTTGCAATTCCCTACCCCAATCTGTCCGACTATCTCCAACTCTATCCATTTTTAGGCGATCCCTAAAAATTTTTCTCTTCAGAGAAACCTACCCTGCCTCCACCTAAAAACTGCACTTTCATTTTCTTCATCAGCTCACCCCCCCACAGTTATTACCTTTTGCATCACTTGACTCTCTTATCTAGATTGTAAGCCCTAACGAGCAGGGCACTCTGATTCCTCCTGTATTAAATTGTATTGGAATTGTAACTGTAATGTTTGCCCTAACATTGCAAAGTGCTGCGCAAACTCTTGGGGCTATATAAATCCTGTATATTAATAATAATCAGTGCTAATAATATGCACTGTCACTGTACTAATGGCACTGGGCAGGAAGGAGTTAACATCAAGTGTTTGTGTGTACTATGTGCTGCTTGTACTGCTTAGCAGGGAATGAGCACACAACGAGATCCCCTGTTACTGACACGGCTCTGTGTTGTTTAAATTCACAGAGTTGTGTTCAAGGAAGCCAGAGCCGATCACCGGGTGCCGGTGGTCAATCATTGGCTGTGCTGGGTCGAATAACAGCCGGGCAGGTGGGCGTGCACGCCCTCTACCCGAAAAAGCAGAATCACATATATACGTGATTCTGCACAGCTGGCACACACTGTAGCAGTAAAGCTGTAGTGCGCGGTCGGCAGCTGGTTAAATAATGTTAGTGTTTACTATGTAGGAGAAAGGATGAGTATAAATGTGTGGCAGTTGAAATAAGGTACAGTTTTTAAACAGTTACAAACAGCTAATATTTTTCAATTGAACAGCATCAACAATGCCCACCAATTTGTACAGGTACCCTCTGCAATTGGCAAAATGTTTCTCTGTAAATTGATCAGGTAACCTGTTTTTGGAGGTCTTTCTTGAGATTGTTTCTTGTCCCTGGATTTAGTATTCATGCACATGTATTTCTGTTCTAACTTTCAAACTGCTGTAAAAACAGGACCAAGATCACCTAACACACAAGCAGCACCAGTTTGACATGCTAAGTCACTGCATGATGATGGAGAGTGCCAGCTACTGCAGGAAAAAAGTAAACAGGAAAAAATTGATGCCAACCTCGAGTGGTTATGCAGGATTAAGGTAAGTAATTACATACATTTGCATACATAAGCAAAATGCACTGTACATGGCTTTGGATACAGTAGTCAAGCTGAAAAATGTACAAGGCGATTATTAATATATGGTGTACAGCAAACTTTTCTTTGACTCATTTGAAATGCCAAACGCTTCCTACCTTTATACAAGTTTTTAGGTACTTGGCATGTGTGTCCACATCCATTCGAACAGCACTTCTTTACCCCAGAGCATTCATTATCTGCATCGCAACTTTCAACACAAGCTGCTGCAAATCCACTGGCTTTTTCTGGAGCCGGGCATTCACCTTGCTTCGCCGACACAATGGATTTGAGAAACTCGCAGCTGGTTAAACATTCATAGTGCTTCTTGGGAAACAGCGGCTGAAACAAAGGGAAAGACATGTATTTTTTCCTGTGATGCTACAGAGGAAATTAAAAAAATTATGAAGAGCTCCGTGAAGGTAAATGAGTCCGCGTAGATGCATGCATTAAATAGGATCTGGCACAAAAGAAAATACTGGTCAATCTTGGTCTGAAAAAGCATCATTGATTGTCCTGGGCCACTGTTTAGTTCCGGGGCATTCATGGAGCTCATAGTAAAAGCTGAACTTGTACAGAGTAGTAAATAACCTAGGAATCAAAGAACAGCTGCTACATTGGCGAGTGTTGAAGAACATTTTCACACAGGTATAAACTGTTATGGCAAATCTACTTTAGGGCAGTCAGAACTTTCATATGATCAGCTGTCAACAGATGATTTGAATGAATCTTTTTCTCATCAAGATTTACATAAACATGTATGACCTACAAAAAAATGCTGCTCCCATTTAAAGGAAAGTATATAGTATTTTCCGTGAGCATTTATTTTTTCAGTGATTACTTTCAAGAAATTAATTGTTGATATTCATTTCACATTTTTACTTTCACACTTCCGCATTTTTTATTGTATTCATTTTGATAAGTGCTGCCATTATTGCCCTCGTCTTGAAAATACCAATGGCTTGGCTGTGCCTGGTCTCGATAGTGAAACATCAGGAATCCTATCTATATATCTACTTCTGGTCAGTGACCCAGAAAGTATTGAAACCAGCATGACAGCCAGGCAACTAACATTTCAGAATGGGAGGTCAGCAAAGGCAGACTATGTATTTTTCTCTTGATAGATTTTTCTAAGGGGGAAACATAGATAAAAGATCTGGATACTAATATAGTAAATAAATAAATAAATAAATAAATATCACTGTGAGCTTCTGTGCTTTATGGAGCTGCCACTTATATATATGTCTACTCTAGCTCTGTTCTGTAAATATGTTACTATGCTTTAAGTAGCTGTTAGGGCCTGATGATGTCTATCTTGTATTCAATGTATTTTCTGCTCTGCTGTGCTCTCCATAGTAACGGAGTTGTCACAGTCCCATGGCAAACCAGAATACACATCTTATTACCCTATCAATGAAAGGTGTACAGTGGGAGAAGCATCTGCAAAGATGGCATTATCTGCAACAGACAACACGTAAGTGTGGCCAAAGGTAAGTGTGGCCTAGTGTTTCAGGCATGCTCCGCATACATACACATTATTGCAACTGACAATCCCCCCAACCCTCCATTTAGATCTGCTTTAGCTTATATTATTTCCAACTATTGCCCTAAAATACTGCTCCCTGAGCAGCCAGCTTATTTTGCCTTACCAAAACCCTGGTCCTGATTGGGCATCTGAGAAACATATAGAGTCCATTCCACACAATGACGCCAAGGCTTAGGATTAAATTCGGAGGAATGTGGCAACAGAGGCACCACAAAGAAATAGGAATCCAGGACATTAATGCATGATGCACAAACGCCTTAATTTAGTTTTGAGCTATACAACCAAAGGTTACACACGGATGCATTTATCAATGTGACAAGCTGATTGGGAATATGGTGCAACGAGTGTGTGATACTCCAAAATGCTTAACACAGCTGGAGGAGTACACTTCTCAGTCAGTAACAGTAGTACAAGGACAAATGAAGACCATGCAGCAGTATGAAACACAAGTAGTTAAAGACTTGGACAATCTATGCATGCACAGCTGAAGACCATGAAGGTGCAGATAGCAAACAGACTCTACTCTTTGCTATCTGCTGGTTCATAGTCAGTCCTTAGATGCAGCTCCAAAATAGACCCAGCATCCTCATAGGGAGGGCTTCAGAGGCAAGCAGTCCCCTGAAGCTCACAGATCCATTCCCACACTGGGGACAGAAGAACCCCTCTATTCATTGCTCTAAGCTATTTAACAGAGATCCAACCACCATCTGGGCCCAGGAATTGGCTAGGCCCTGCTAAATATTCAGGCTGGATACTTAGATTCTCCCGCCCTAAGCTCTAGAAGTTTCTCCTTGAGGCAGGGGAAAGCAATCAAGCTCCTAGACTGTGAAGCTCTGAACAGACCAAATTAAACACTTATTGCTCCTGTGATTACAGCGGAAGCCAAAAACTAAATTTGCCTAGCAGCTTAACTAGTAGGGTGCTACTCTGGGCTCATAGCACTCTCCATATATTTTGTAATAAGCAAGGACATCTTTTTTCGAAGTAAAGCCTTGATAAAGTCACAGTGTATGCCCAATTTTACCTCTTTGACCTGACTACTTGTATCCACCTTCTAACATCTGCTGATCAGAGAATAATTCTGCACAGAAACAAGCCTTTATTCTTACAAACATTCTGAACAGCTAATCACCCAGAGATTAAGCCTATAATTATAGATGCTGTTAATAATTCTATTATATAAATAAAACAAGATGAATGTAAGGTTTATCAGTTCTGTAATGATTTAAGTTAAAAGCAATGCTCATGTGGAAAGAAAGGGATAGCCGCCTGTGAATTGCAAATTTGCAGCTAGTTAATTAAAACTGTTTATTATCCCTTGGGGTCTAATTTGCCCCATGGCCTTCTCTTTCTTGCTCTTTTTTGCTTGAGCCGTAAGTGTTTTGCTCTTCATTACTAGTCTTTGAAGTTCTAAATATAGGTTCAATCACTAATCAGTGAGAGGCTAACAGATTTACAGAGAATTGCGCTGTCTACAGCTGCACCGCAAATGTTAGTTGGCAAAAGAGAATTGTAAAACTAGCTATGTCAAGTTGTTAACTGTCTGGAACCTTAGTCAGATGCACAATTAAGGGATCACTATTGCTAAAAAATATTGAATTCTGAAAATTGTGGTTAAAGTGCATTTAAACACTAATAATGAACTTCTCTTCTTTCCTCCCTCTTGGTCTGTAAATATACAATTGGAAGCATTATACTGTATGTGGTTAAAGTATATGTATATGAACTTGTCTTATTTGCTCCCTTTTGGTATGTTAAATATACAACCTAAAATCTTAAAATGTTTCATTATTTCTTTTCGATAAGTGTAAAAGAAAAAAAAAATTCTGTGAGTTTAACTTTCTATGCTCTCTGCTTTACTGACGGTCACTAGTCAGCATTGTTTTCAGCCCTCTCTGTGGATTATAGAGCACCTCCCTCTATGTTTTGAAGAAGAGGAGGGGGAAGTGTTCTGTAGTCCTTTCCTAGGTGAAAATTAAGCAAAAAAAAAGGTTGAAAAAAGCCAACTAATGCAGCCACAATATCAGACTGGTAGCCTGCAACATATTACACTTTTGTTCTTGAGTTTAGGTAAACTTTAATACATGAAAGCATACAGTATATGAATTTAGTTTTATTTCACACTTTATAATTTTTTTTTACATATGACCAAGTTATCCAGCACTGTAACAATAAAGATGGTCATAGATGGATCAAAGATGAATTTGACTGGTTAAGCAGGAATCAGCTGGAGTTTTGATTCATCCATAGGAAGGCAAATTGTACTGAAGGTAGTCTACCTTCAGTACAACCAGCCTATTAGTTTTTTTTTCTGTACGATCACTGCTGATGGCTATGGCCGCCAGCAGTGATCATTGCAATCTGATGGCAGGGAAACCAGAATACAATCACGCAGAGCAGGGATTCCCCAATCAACACAGTCAAACGAGCAACTTTCTTTCCTTCAACCTGTGGTTGAAGGAAAGAAAACTGCATAATATATGGCCAGCCTAACGGGCTGGAACAAGTATACCACTACAAAAAGTGCTTGAGAACTTGCAGCAACAGTTAAAAAAGATTTAAATCATGGGAATAAAAGGTGATCCACATTAAAAGATGAAGAAAAATATCAATAAAGACGTGAAAAAAAATAATTTTTAGACTATACCTAACTAATCTTAAAGCTAATCTTAAAAAATCTTAAAAAAGCTCCCTCTCCACGCCTAACACCTATGCCGACTAACCCGAGTAAGAAAGATATATAAACTTACATATTTTCAGGGCTCTCTGGTCTGGTCACGTGACCTCCCCCGTGTCTGCCAGCAAAGACTGCAGGGGAGAGGAGGGAGTGCTGACAACAGATGGGCCATAGGAACCTATGGGTGACGTCACCGATTCCAAGCATTTCCAGCCATTGTTGAGCACTCTTTCCTCTCCCCTGCAGCTGCTGACACAGGGAAGATCACGTGACTGGACCTGAGAGGTGTAAAAATAGCTAAATATATACATCTTTCTCACATGGGTTATTCAGAATAGGTGTTAGGGGGAGCATGTAGAATTTTTAGGAGTAGTTGGGTACAGTCTTGAATTCCACTTTAATATATGAATACTATATTTTTTATTATTACACACAGTTCTGAGAATACATGTTTTTTATCAACAGTGGTCCTTTAAGACACAAACAAATTTCCATGAACTGAAAACATGACATCTTATACCAATGAGTTGGTACAGCAAGAACCCCTCTATCCCCCAGTAGGAAGGATCACATATTAGGAGACAATTCCAGACATAAAAACTGGATGAAGGGTTGGTTGGACTTATACAAAAAATTCATTTGTACATCATCAGGCTGGGACAGTGTATGAAGCTGTCTGTCTGTTTTCTGAAATGCATATGTCCAGGGAAACTGTGGGAAGAGATCATTTATTACCATATTACTGTTTATGTGCCCACACATTATAAAAACTCCAAGTTTCAGTCTGTGTTTCTCGGAACAAAACACTATAAATATTTCACTGTCATTTAACAACTGATCGAATCTCAAATGTGTGGGTGTATTTACTCTGCATTTTTATGTTCCTTTTGTATCTGCTAGATGAAAATATTAAAGCAGAACTTCAGGCTATAGAACAATATTGATAGACGCCGTGGCATGTGTTGAACTGTTGATGGACAAAGTTCAAATCTGAATTTTCTCTCTGCCAAAGAGAAATGAGTCATTGGTTTACCTTTTGTCCAGCCCCAAGCATTTTTTTGCTCCACGTCCTTCAGCAGCCACTTCCGCAGCATATGTGTTAGTGAGCAAACTTCATAATATCCATGGCGAATCATCTACCACACAGTCTATAGCTTAGCCAAGTGGTGACTGCTGCAGAAGTTGGAGGGAGATGTGGGTAAAGGAAACCTGTGCTCAAAGAAATGTGTAGGCTGCTACTGTTGACCCCTTTCTGATAATGCCAGTCACCTGTCTGCCTCTGGCTTCAGGATTTTTTGATTCACTATCCTGGAATAAGAATGCAGATCAGAAAAATCAGACCACCTAACCTCCATTACGTTCTTTATTAGTGACTCAAAAAATACTGAAGCCAAGAAGGAGAAGGGAAGGTCAACAATGGCAGTCTCTACTCCTTAGAACACAGACATAAGTCACATTTCTTCTGCACGTCCCTATCAAAATTCTTCTTTATTAATGTTTTCCCTGGGCTGGAAGATAGGGGAGACATACTTGAGTTCAGACTTTTGTTAAAGTTACTAACTGTATACTGCAGAAGATCTAACTTTGGAGGCTCCGCAACCTCTCTAAAATCGCATTTTATGTTTATGTTAATGCCTATGTCGACTTTGCTTTAATTAAGAATATAAAAAAAAAAATTCTGGTTTGATGACTAAAACAGTGTCCAATTTCTTAGCAAAACAGCTTCCAAAACATTATTGAGATGCAATGTATTTCCCAGGTTGTACAATAAATCTGAGCCAATCTGATAAGTTTCTGTATGTCTACCTTACATTTTTCTCCTCCTGGCAATGCCACCCCTAACATGTCAAGCTGTGCTAATTAAGGTAGCAGACTGGCTTACCTAAAATGACTCTAAGGGCAGTTAGACAAATCTAAGAATATCCCAAGTTATCCCTTGTGCATAGTAACTAAGTGAATCATCCCTTCACTTGAAACAGAATGAATTCATATGAACTTTTACAACAGGACCAGAAGACATTACATGATATACAGTTCTGAACAATAACAGACTAAGAAGGAAATGCTAAACTCTCTTGTTACTATATCGATTACTGACTCCAGAAAAGCATGGAGAGATAAGCAAATTGACGTGTGGCCCATCAACAGATAGAATATATGAAACTAAAAGTGCACAGGTGGCAAGGAAACAGATATTAAAGCTGAACTCCAGGCTTACAATGGTCCACCTTAGACCAATGTAGATATGAATATCCCATAACTAAAGCTGGCCATACACTGATCAAAATTTGGCCAGTTCAGCAGAGACCCTACTTGCTTGATTATGAATATGTTGGAGAATTTTTTGCGGTCAGCTGCTGCAGCAAGTCAGCTGTAGCTACTGGTCAGTGTATTCTGATAGCTGCGGGTGGCGCTGTCAGAATACAATATCCCAAGTGAAGATTCCCTTATCCACCTCATTTGTCTGGATGGTGGGATCTGTTGACTGAACAAAAAAAATTAAAAAGATGGATTCAATCTCAGCCGGTTCAATAGGGGCCGTCGGAGATTCAATCCATGCATGGGCAAGCTGGTTGTACTGAAGTCGATCCATCGATCGACTTCAGTACAACCAGCCTGTTGGATTTTCTGCATGTGATTACTGCTGCTGGGTATAGCCGCTAGCAGTAATCATTGTGTCCTGCTGACTGCAAAGGTTTGCTGAGACCCTCTCCTGCCAGCAGAAAACAACAGCACTGCAGAGGGATACCCCGATCAACACTGCAGAAAAGGACATCAAATCATCTGTGGTTTGCTTAGGTGTAGCTGACAATCAATGTCATAGTGAGTACTACTACAGTGATAGCCCCTATCATCGGGGCCTTGTGATGAGCCAATGGCACCCAATGGCCATGCTCCAGCATTGTGATCAGGATTGGAGGGCTGCACTAAACTCTATATAAATACTGACTTTCCAATAGTCATCATGAACACATGGATTTCAGTAGACACCAGTGGCAGATCGGTGGAACTGGTAGATGCAGGTATTTTATGGTGTCTGTTGAACAATGTCACTTATTTTTTCTTAATGTAGGCTTACTCTCATTTAACTGAATATGTATAGGCCTCTTGCACGTGTTCACTCTTAATCTGTCAACATATCAGCAAACTGGAATTTATAGAATTGATTTGTTCAACTTCAGTTAAAATGTATCTAAGCCCAAGAACAAACATCTTATTTATTGCAGCTTACCAGTCATTAGCTGAGATGGTTGCATTAGTTATCTTTTTAAAGCTATATTATTATTTTTTTTTTTTTTTACAAAAAGTGTGCTAGGACTACAGAACATATCCCCTTCTCCTTATCTCTATAAAATAGGGTTGGAGGTTATCTGTAGTCCACGGAAAGAACTGGGCAGGGCTGACAACACTGCTAAGAGATAACAGTTATGCCCTGTACACGCGGTCGGATTGTCCGACGGAAAATGTGTGATAGGACCTTGTTGTCGGAAATTCTGACCGTGTGTGGGCTCCATCACACATTTTCCATCGGAATTTCCTACACACAAAGTTTTAGAGCTTGCTATAAAATTTTCTGACAACAAAATCCGTTGTCGGAGATTCCGATCGTGTGTACACAAATCTGGCGCACAAAGTGCCACACATGCTCAGAATAAATTAAGAGATGAAAGCTATTGGCTACTGCCCCGTTTATAGTCCCGACGTACGCGTTTTCCATCACCGCGTTCAGAACGATCGGATTTTCCGACAACTTTGTGTGACCGTGTGTATGCAAGACAAGTTTGAGCCAACATCCGTCGGAAAAAAATTCATGGATTTTGTTGTCGGAATGTCCGATCAATGTCCGATGATGTGTACAGGGCATTAAGCCAGGTACACACTATTATATTTTAAGGAGGAGGAGGAGCCACTGAAAAGAGCTCAGGAGGAGCCACTGAACTAACAACTAGATGTTAGTACAGCAACCCCATCCCCGTCAGAACACAGCTGTCAGTGCTCTCAGCTATTGGCTGAGAGCGCTGATCGGGTGACAATCGGCAGACCTTTTTCGGGCATTCCCCTTCCACAGAAGCCAGCCAAATGGGCCAATAGAAACGGGTCAATAGAAACCAGCCAATGCCATATGATATTTGGCTCGTATGTACACCCCTTTAGTTATAAGGACAGAAAGCTGAGAAAATAAAAATCATGAATTTTTTAATTTAAAAAAATTACTTTTAGGGAATCTTTGCAATAGAAACTCAAAAAATACCCCCTAGGAATATACGTTTGTTTCAATTTAAATGAAAGGAAAAAGCAGCTACGAACGAAACCCAAAACAAAAAGCAGAGGATTACCAATATCAAAGACATCGTTTAAGTTTCAACATGGCATCTTTTATGAGAGGAAAAAACTTTCCTGGTACAGAATAAATCCGACATACCTCACAGAGACTTTGGCAGCTATTCTTTTTCAAGTCCCAGTTTTCCTTGCATGGCTCCAAGCACTGTTGAAAGATTGAACAAACACTTAGTCAAACGGTTGTCATTTTGCAGTGTGTGTTTTATTTTCATTTCTTGGGAACGTAATACTGAAAACCAGGAGAAAAACAACAGCGGCAGACATAACAGTATTACTTCTGGTGTGACTCAGTTTGAATCTGTCAGCAAAGCGTCCCCCTGCTCCTGTGAACTGAAAGGTTAGAGGAGTGCAATGCTGAGAGTCAGTCCACCCATGAAGACTCTGAGCTTTCAATGTATTCTAATGGTTATTTCTCAGACCTTATTATATTTGTCTGTTTTAGAGGAAATTGGATCCTGATGAAATTCTATCATGTTTTTCCCGCATTTACAATTAACGCAGTTAATTATTTATAGCTTTGAAAGCTGACAGTATGCTTCCAGTAATGGCATTAAGGTTTTCAAACATTTGATACAGAGGCACATCCGTGTTACTAGTATGAGAATTTCACCTTCCGGTGCTGGTAATGTAAGCAAGTCTGTATTTATATGATATGTTGAGGCCAATTTGCTAATATTATTGAGAATATTCACTATTAGTGAAGATTCAAATCAGCTATCCAATCATCTAAAACACAATTTTTTTTAAAATTATTTCATCTGAAAAAGATTGGGTATTTAAAGTGATTGTAAAGGTATTTTTTATTTTTATTTTTCATAATAAACATTATTATATAATACAGGATTGAAATAGCGCCAACAGTTTTCGAGACACAGAAACAGACAGCGGGAGTTGGCCCCGCCCTGCTCTCCCGTCACTGGCTCTGATTGAAAGCACTGGCAGCAAAGCCAGCGAGACCCGAAACTGAGGGAAAAGAAGAGCTGCAGATGTGCATGGTGCTGGGTCGAATGAAGGCTCAGGTAAGTAAAAAGGGGGGGGGGGATGCTGACACTTAACATTGTTTACCTTAAAAATGTAAAAAATGTTTAGGCTTTACAACTACTCTAAAGTGAACATAGCTACGCATTAACGAATGCATATACTCAAATCCTTCATTAAAGCAGAACTTTACCCATAACAACTTGATAAAAAATGTTTTTTTTCTAGCAAGGAACATACATTCCAGATGAATAATTATGCTACCAAAATGATTGTGTGCTGTAAATTACCTTTAGCATTGTTCCTGTTTCTTCTTGCTGGAGGCCACCATTTTGCTGAAGCCCAGATCCCCTGAGCAGCAGTAAATCTTTAGGCTGTCAGCAGATCGGTCTCTAGTGACTCAGATTTTTGGCACAATGCCAAAAATGGAGAGGAACTGAGCATGTGCAGAGCAAAATTAGATGGTGTGTTACTGGATTTTAAACAGTATAGACACTTAATTGTAATGTTTTACATAGCTATACCTGCAAAAGGGGCCAGCATGAAGTAATCTAGCAGGAGTTCATTTTCTGACTAAAGCACAATTTCCACTATTTTAACTTCATTTTTAGGACACTTTATCAATGAGTTAGGGTTCTTGTCACATCTGATATTGTCTCAGAGGACTCTGTAGTACCATCCTAATTTTTTTAGGGAGGCAATTATGTGTCTGCCCTATATATATCCTTCTTAAAGCATCCCTAAATATTTATTCCAGATTTAAGTTACCCACTTTTGTATCAGGGGCCAGATATATAAAGATTTGCTATGTTTTTATAAATTGTTAAAGTGTAAAGACTGCCTTACACAGTTTTAATTTCAGCAGATTCCTGATGAATTGGTTACAATTTGTGGCCTTTTCAGCACCACCCAATTGTTCAATCACCTTTTGTTGAAGGAGCCGGATGAAAAATTGATAGCCAAACAGTGGCTGCATCCAATCAGATGCAGCAACTATTAGAATATTCTGACAGCTGCAGGTGCCGGCTGTCATAATACAATAGCCAGCAGGGGAGATTCCTCTATCTGTGCAATTACCAGTTAAGCGTGGAGGAATCAGTTAGATTTATTTTGTTCAGCCCAAAGGCTGAACAAAATAAATCCGTGTATATATGGTTGGTGTATACAAACATCTAAACAAACCAGTAGTATACAATATACTATTTTACCTGCCATAAAATTGTAGTCTGTTCAGACAATTGTCTAATATAGGCCCCCCACCAAACACTATACAAAGTCCTGATCCTCTCCTTTTTTCAATGCAGTAAAAGCAATATAGTTGGTCAAGGTTATTACTGGATAAAGAAGAAACAGCAGCTCACCGATAAGTTCTTTTTTCCTCCAATCAGCAAGCCTCATTTTTGGGATTTACAGCATGCATTTATATATAAGTATATTGGGGGATAAGGTTTAACTTTCTGTTTATTTTGAAGGTTTAGACAATCAGGTGTTACAAGACTTAAGATGGTCATTTACAATCAAATCCAAACAGTTGGTGGCCTTGATGGCACTCTACTGCCCAATATCTTTTATATCATAATCAAAGGAACCAGATAATTCCCAGCTGTACAGTGACTGCCGCCAATCACTTGCGGTTACTGTTTGGTTGGCCCACTGCATTCTGACAACTGCCAGTGCTGGATGGCCATGTAGGTCCAGCTTTAGCATGTCCTTCACAGTGGTGCTCAGAACCAGGGACAACTTAGCCTGCATCTTTACAAACCCAATATTCAGGGTTTAGAAGGCAAAACTTTGGTAGAATGCGTTCCCTATGGATGTTAATCTTAAAGTGTTTAATTCTTAGATGCACTGTAAAGTTATAAAACCCCAGTGTCTTTATATGTACTTTGAGATAGTGTGGGAAAGAAAAAATTCCTATGTATGATGATGAACAAAAAAACGGATCAATATTATCTCCATTTATCAATTGCGCTTTCACTTAATTAGAGAATACACATCTGGAAACTGTGTATTCTGCACAAAACATTTAAATTATATTTTCTTAACTCTTTACAATTTACAGAGTCAGCAAAAAAAATTAATGTATTGAAATTTTTGCACAAGTTGTTTATGAAAAGAAAGACATGCCAATTATCCGCTGGTCTCCGTAAAGAATGTATAATTTGGGGTAAAATAAATGAACTGTACTGTCAGCATCAGAATTCTCACGAGGTTGTTAGCAAAACAGTAAGCAGAAAATGGAAATGGGGTGTGACACCATAGTAAATAATTAATTGGAAATAGGATAGTGTACGTTGAAAATTGAGTATGGGTAATAGAAAAACAGTGCTTATTCCTAAAGGCTGATTTCTCCCAATGAGTTCTGGAACACTGTGGGACTCATTCTGAAATATGATAACAGCAAACAGAATAAATGATGAAGGTATCGAATGCCCGTTGCCAGATAGATCAACAAAATTAATGCAAACACTTAAATGGCAACGCTAAGATAATTTATAAAAAACAATTTCCAAGCAGATATTAAATCTGAATTACAGAAATTCAGCTCCTTAGTAAAAAGTAAAGGGACACTATGAGTTAAGTCCATGGAGCTGCATGACATCTCCTAGGCTTATCTCTATTTTTTACATCAGTTTTTGCTATTACTGTATTATGTTTCAGGTCTCGGCATCTTCAACATTGGAGTCGATGCAGCTGCTATGCCTTTCCTTCCCCTACTCCTGTCCAATCACAAATACAAAGGCTTCTCTGAATGGGCAGCAGAAGGGAGGGGTGGGCATAGCTGCTCTGTGTGCCTCTCTCTCCTTTCTCACAGCCCGAGAGTCAGTGTATGCTCGGGCAGAGCCATAAACCTGCCAGATTCAAATAATAGAGATACGCTCAGGAGATGTTATGCACCTCATTGGACTTCAAAAAAAGATAAACAGAGACACATTTTGTCATTATTTTTTTTTTCATTTTGCACAAAGTAGGAAAGGATTAAAATCCATATCAGATATGTATTGCTGTCTTTGTCCTCACTAGGGAGCTTCACTTTCCCTCTATTTGTCCTGGTCACCAATAAAAGGGAAAACCTAAAAATTTGAGCTGCCACCAGAACATGATCAATGGGGAAATTTGCCAATGTGGACATCTGTTCTGGTGTATCTCCACACAGGACGTCAGGGAAAATCTCTGCAGTGGGGCAAAAACAGCAGAAAAAAAAAAAAGATTTTTTAGGACAAAATCACAGGTTTGTGTTGGACTTATTGCAGTAATAAAATGCACAAGAACTGCAAAATGGGCCCATAACATTCCTTATTACAAGTGGTTAGCTATCGTCTGTCTTAGATTCTCTGCTCATTTATCCCTAAAGACAAACTCCAGGATATTAGCAACTCAGAGGACCAGTGCTTAAGAGGGCAATGAGCAAGGAAAAATGTCTGGTCCCCAGGGCAGGAAATTAGCTTGGCTCATAGAGGAAACTGTGAATTGATCCATTACTCTGCGGGATGGCTTAGGAAGAGGTTTTTGGAATCAAGACTGAAGAGTAAAGTAATTGATGCAAAATGCACTATTTATATTTTATTGTTGCCTTGGAGTTGGGCTTAACCACTTCAGCTCCAGAAGGTTTTACCCCCTGCATGACAAGGCCATTTGTTCCTATTTAGAACTGCCTTACTTTAACTGGTGATTGCGCAGACATGTGGCGCTGTACTGAAACAAAATTGATATAATTTTTTTCACCCAAATAGAGCGTATTTGTGGTATTTGATCACTGCTGGATTCTTTTATTTTTTTACAGTAAAAACAAAAAGAAGACCTGCATTTAAAAAAAAACAAAACTATATTTTTTACTTTCTGCTATAAAACATATCCAATAATAAATGTAAAAATCTAATTTCATAAATTTTGGTCAAAATGTATTCTGAAACTTGTCTTTGCTAAAAAAATTCCAATAAGCATATATTGATAGGTTTGCATGAAAGTTAAAGCGTCTACAAACTATGGAAGATACATTATATTACCAAAAGTTTTGGTACGCCTGCGTTTACACACACATGAACTTTAGAGGCATCCTAGTCTTAGTCCGCAGGGTTCAATTGTGCTGGCCCACCCTTTGCAGCTATAACAGCTTTAACTCTTCTGTGAAGGCTGTTCACAAGGTTTAGGAGTGTGTCTATGGTAAGGTTTGACCATTCTTCCAAAAGTACATTTGTGAGGTCAGGCACTGATGTTGGACGAGAAGGCCTGGCTCACAGTCTCCGCTCTAATTCATCCCAAAGGTGTTCTATCGCGTTGAGGTCAGGCGCAGGACAGTCAAGTTTCTTCACCCCAGACGTGATCATCCATGCCTTTATGGACTTTGCTAATATAAAAGTTCATATGCGTGTAAAGGCAGGTGTCCCAATACTTTTGGTAATGTAGTTAATATTGGATTTTTTTTTTACATTACTAATGGCAGTTAACAGGACACCATATATTGTGGAGGACTTCCCCACTGAAAGTACCACTCAAGCCACTCTGGTCGGTGATATTTGGTGACTATGGGAGCTTTAAAGGCACCAACGGCTACCTTTTGAGCTGAGGCTCTTTCCGTCTCCTATGGGGTAATTTCCTCTAGGATAAGGTGCGTGTTTTATACACATTTTACTCTACTTATATACATGTAATCCATATATATATATATATATATATATATATATATATATATATATATATATATATACATATTTTCCCCTCACTTCCCCTCCATCTACATTAGGTGATCCCAGTGCACCCCACGTGGTGCGCCCTTGAGCCAAGAGGATTTCTTTCTCACACACCTGCTTTTATTTTGACTGGATTCATCATTACTGTTGTTTTTACCATTGGCTGGTTATGCGCGTTGCATCTATGCCCAGGCACTGTGAGTATTTTCTGTTACGTCTCCTCCTCCCTACCTCTTTCCTTTTCTGTTTACATCATGTAATGCCATCCATGATCTATGAATGCATTAATATGTGTTCTGTTGTATAGACTGTACTTGTAAAGATTGTTAAAACCTTCCCTGAAGAAGGAGCTCTAAGGACTCCGAAACATGTCGGTTATGGTTTTCTGTATCAATCTCCAGTACCACCATTAAGTGGCTTAATTTTTTGCCTGTGGCTTTCGACCACTCATTGTTTCTATGTAATTGTATATATGTAATATTTGACTTCTTTTAACTTCTTTTGATAATAATAAATACTTTATTTCCTCATTTTGTTGTTTGTACATTCCTCAGAGCCTATCAAGTCCCAATTGTTAGGTGAGTCTTTCTCTCAAATCTATCAGAGATGTGGCCAAATTTTTAGCAGATTTTATACATCTTTTTTTCAATGGCGGTTATCAGTGACTTATAATGAGACAATGGGAAATTTGACACTAACTGATGCTGGGGAGAACTGATTAACTGCCACTGACATCACCAATGACACTGATACAGTGATCAGTGCAGGGACGTGCAGTCAGGGGAGGCAGGTGAGGTTTGAGGGTCTTAGCTCAGCGACCTTGGGTCACAGAGACCCCACCACTGGTCAAAAGTTTGGGCTCCTGGCACCTATGGTTCCAGAGATACAGGGCTCCTTGCACAGCCTATCAGAAGCTACATACAGCGCGGCCAGTTTAAATACAAGCTGGCACATGCTGTTTGCAGCAGACTGGGAGGATGAGCTCATGGTGCCTCTGACTTCTTGTCAGAAGCACTGAGCTTAATGGACAGTTTGGAGCTTTGGACCAATGGTAAAGCACTATTGGTCCAAGCTCAGCAAGATCTCCAATAAAAATGCTGCAGTGGAGGCTCTCCTCTCACTGCAGTGTCATTGAAGGGGGCATGTGTCTAAAAGACACATGCTCCCTTCCAGCTCATCCCTCCTAACTACAAGGAAAAAACATGGGTTTATGGGTATAAGGTTTACCCATAATCCCATGTTTTTCTCAGACAGTTAAAAGGGAGAATCTGCTGCTGCTGAAAATGTACTTTTTTAATTAAGCTCAATAATATATTAATATGCTATATATGTTTATAACATAATAATTTATTATTTATCTATTTACTGTGAAATTACTGGTTTGAAGTTATAACTTCAAACTTCAGTAATTTTTCTGTTAAGCCACCTGCTGGAGTACAGATTTTGAAAATATAGTAAATTACCTTAAAAACAATATGTAATAATTATTTGTATATGACTTACTTATGGTAATTGACCACTTGCCACCCAGGCCAATTCTGACACTTCTCTCCTACATGTAAAAATCAGCATTTTTTTCTAGAAAATTACCCAGAACCCCCAAACATTATTTATATATTTTAGCAGACACCCTATGCTCGTTGCAACTTTTTATATCACGGTATTTGCGCAGCACTTTTTTCAAACATGTTTTTTTGGGGAAAAAAACAGTTTCATGAATAAAAAAAAAAAAGACTTTAAAGTTAGCTTTTTTTTGTATAATTTGAAAGATGATGTTACGCTGAGTAAATAGATACCTAACATATCACACTTGTGCTATTACGCACACTTGTGAAATGGCTCCAAACGTCAGTGCTTAAAAATCTCCATAGGCGACCTTTACATTTTTTTACAGGTTACATGTTTAGAGTTACAAAGGAGATCTACTGCTAGAATTTTTGCTTTCGCTCTAATGTGGTTTGAACACTGTTTACAACAGTGCCTCACCAGCCACTGACCTCAACGCACGTCTCTGGATCAGTGATAATACTATACACTATCACTGTAATAATGACACTGGCTGGGAAGGAGTTAACATCTAGGGTGATTAAGGGGTTAAATGTGTGCCTAACAATGTGTAATGTGTGCAATATGTGCTGCTTTTACTAACATACAGACAGTCCCCGAGTTACGAACCTCCTACTTACGAACGGGAGGCTGCGTGACATTCTGCGCATGCGCGGCCACTTTTCGACAGCCGACACCTCGGAAAACATCGGAAAATGATGTATGCGCATGCACGGCTACTTGACAGAACATCGGAAAACATCAGAAAACATCGGAAAACAACGTCTCTGGCGTTCTGCGCATGCGCTTCCGACTTACGAACATATCCGACTTAAAGTGGATGTAAACCCAATGTCATCCTTTCTAAACTACTGCCATAGGGGTTATCTATAAGGATATACATGCCTCCTGCACGTATCTTTACCTGTCAAATGTCTCCCCTCTGTCTGTTATTAGACCCGAAAAACTGCAGATTCTGTGGGTGGATTTGTTGTCTGGAGCTCGGTGGGTGGAGTCGTGATGTCAGTAGACTCCCCGCCCACCTCTACACTCCCCTTGTCAATATGCATTTTCTCCTGTGTATTTCTAACCCTGAACTTCTGCTGAACTTCTGCTATGATCTCTAACATCCAGTGAAAAGACAGGAAAGTAACCACATGACAAATAACCACAAATAATGCTGAGGTGTGGAACAGCCAATCCTTGCAGAGCTGCTGAAGAAAGGAGTGGGAGGGAATTAAAAAATAATGCATGTCTTAGGCTAGTGCACGAGATATGTAAATCACCTGTCACCCACAGCAAGGGGGAGGATTTGACAAAGTTTTTCTCCGTTTGTCAAGATTTTTCTCACTGAACAATAAAAGAGGATTGCTCAGAGATGGATTAACTCTGTGTGGCAAGACTGGGCTCAAATGATAGGAAATCTTATACTCTACAGTATGATATATATATATAAAAAAAAATTTCGGGTTTACATCCACTTTAAGAACAAACCGGAAGTCCCTAACCCATTCGTAACAGGGGGACTGCCTGTATCCCTTTATTTCTTTTTTTTTTTTTTTTTTGAGATTTTATTATTTTATTTATTTATTTATTATTTTTTTTTTTTTATTTTCGAAATATTTTATTGAGTTTTCAAGAAAAAAACATACATATCATTAGCGTTGAATGCGGGTGTATAAAGGTACATATTGCGAACCCCTTGGGGGTTACGAGTTAACCTTACGACAGTAGATACGAATATAACAACGGTCTAGGACTTTGCAATATTACCTTTAAGTGTCAAGATTCGCTCACTTAAATCTTGGAACCCAGAGACAAGGAATGGTAGGGAGAGGGGCCAGGAGGAGAGACCGTCTGCACCCCGACTGGGAACACACTGTGCCTGATCGGAACACTCCAACCTGTCCCTAGCACCCCCTTAGTTAGTGCTAAAGGTCTCTGGGCACCAAAACAGGAAATAAGAACCTACTTCGTATGCTTCCCTTGGGAGCTAGTCTCCCAGGGGTCCCTTCCATGGTTTAAATTAAAGCATGTAAAACGTCGTCTTGGTAGATCAACCTGCTAAAAAACAAAGGATAGGAAAAGAAGAGAAGAAGGAGAGGTGAGAGTGGGGGAGGAGAGGGAGAGGAGAAAGTAGTCGAAAGCCAAGCCACGGGAGGAGTCCCCCCAGACCCAGAAATAACCTGACGCTTTAAGGATCCCTTTATTTCTTATGTCTGCTTGGCAGGGATGAAAAACAGAGAGATTGTTCCCTCTGTACAGAGCCCTGTGTTGACTGTCAGCACAGGGCTCTGGGCTGTGACTGGACACAGCCAATCAGCAGGTCCTGGCCATGAATCATCATGTACAATCACAGTGGGTGTCTGTGGGGTGGGGAACATTCGCGCACTCTAAACTGGGAAGCAGGCAGCAATGTACCAGTATGTGGCTTTACCTGCACAGGCCACAGTAAATTGCGGGTGGGTGGTTCAATAGTTGTTAAAATGGTATGTGTGCCAAACATTATTAATGAATTTTAAATGAACAAAAGCTAATAAAATGTTCCCAAAAAAATCTATTGCTACAATCCAGTTTCTGGCTGTCAGTCTCACATAAATGAATTACACATATTATCATTTTTTATCTCACATTTATTTTAAAAGCAGCACCAGAAAATGACTACTTGTTATTTATTTGATGTCATTACAGAATGTAACAGTTTGTTATAGATTGCAATCCTATTAATTCAATTACGTGGGGAATGCTAAGGTTATTTTCAGGACACAGTTGTGTTCGCTCGAAATCTCAGATGATACCATCTGAAATCTTAGTACTTGTAAATTGATTGGTTGATTTTGACTCAGTGCCAAGTCTCTGCATATTTTTAGCAGGCCAGCATACTGCTGAAATAAATGATGTGTATGTTATGGCTTTCCTGACAGAACCATAAAGCAGATTAATGGAGACACGACTGGATAAACCATGTTGACATTTCATTGTTTTAAAATATCAACATGTTATAATTTAAAGATAAATAAAGAGTTGTTCGGTATATCACGCCCATCATCCCACAATGTCCTACTTCCTTTAGACCTAGGTTAGGAAAAATCGGAACGTATTACTATTCATATATGTGTTTGTGGCAGATGTACCTTCAGATTATGGACCTCTAGTTACCCTGTTTGGGTCCTAGAAGGACGCAATGCCATGCATTCTATAGCTCGCCATACACTGGTAGATTTTCATACAAACGTTTGCATGAAAATCTCATCAGTGCATTCAATAATGTCATCAGAGACTTAATAAATGTCATTTGAAAGTACTTGAAAATGTTATTCGCTTTTCATACTTGATCTTAGAATGAATAGAATTCCCCCAAAAGACCACATTTACTGTTAATATTTAATTCATTTGAAAAAAAAAAAAAATTTCATCCAGCTCCTGTAGGCTGCAGCACTGATCAGTGTATTCTCTGCTGTCGGAATACAGTGACACAGCTAGGAGAATTCCTGCATCTACCTCGGATGTTTGGATGAGGAAATCAATTTAATTTTTATTCACTCAGCCCACTGGCTGAACAATAACAAAAAAATTGAGCTATGTATGACTAGCTTAGGAATGTTGTAAGAACATTCTTTCATTTTTCTAATCAGTATTTTGGTTAATTGACGTTTGTTCTTGACCACAGTGATGAAAACAGTCAAAAGAGCAGGATGGAAAAGTATTCTTGAATGTAAAAAATTTCTAACAGTGTATGTGGTTTTCGTGTGGTAAGTCGATTCATTCCAAAATCAAATGTTAAAAGCAAACAAAATCTTTAAAACAATATTTAAGAACTTTTTTTTGAATTTTCATTCAAAATTCTACTAGTGGCACAGGGAGTATTGATATTTTTTATAAGACTCTTGGATGTGCATCTTGAAGAACACAATATACAAGGATATGGGAAATTATTATCAACAATGACACATGTACACCTACACAGGTTGAACTGGATGGACTATTGTCTTTATTCAACCTTACCTATTATGTATATGAAACTATGTAACAGGGACCTATGTTTTTTTGTTTTTTTGTATTTTTTTTCAGAATTCCTCTACATGTAGCTGTTAGAAGATATGGAACCCTAGATGTAAAGAGAACATAAAGAGCTATTGTTTTTGAATGGCAATTAAAGCCCAACTGAACCTTCAGTTTAAATCAGCTAAATGCATTACAGGGGACATCAAAACAAAAGGTGATTAAAATGTTACAATTCATTAGATAAACTGATCTGCAAGATTTTGAACATCTGTTGAGGCACCTGGAATGTACTTGGTTGATTTAAATTGTAAGTTCAGTTGGGCTTTAAGCCCAATTAAAGCGGAAATAAGTCCATCAATTTAATGATTTCAAAAAACAGTTACATTGGCAACATGTCGGGAATGCTAACTATCAATTATGCTTGTGTGCTCATCCAAGCTGTCAAACCATTAAATGACTGGTCACATGTGCAGCACCATGACAGTTACAGATCAAACTGAAGCTAAGATTGGCAGCTCCCTTGGTTGAAAAGGATAGAAGGGTTTAGTTCTGCTTTAAACCTTACCTGTACTCCACTCCAATGAAGTAACATCTGTGAGCTGCCTCATTGATGCTAATATCTTCTCCCCTGCCTTTTCTGGGTTCAGGATCTTGGGCCAGTTTTATTGGCTGGTACGAAATGACCTAACACCCACGCATGTATATGGGAATTAATTCATCCCAGTACCCGGCAGATGCCAGGATTGTACACTGAGTTGCGTATGTGCAGCTCAGTGTACACTGTCAAAAAGATTGCGAAGAGGAAGATAAGAAGCCTTTGCTGCAGAAGAAATATAGGGGTTGATATAGGCACATAGGCTGTTCACTTTGCAAGGAAATTTTTCCCAGAGCTTAGTGAATGAAGTGAAGCTCTGCCGATTGCCATCATCCAATCACGTGCAAGCAAAATTACAGTTTTTTTATTTATTAAATATTTTCCTTGCACATGATTGGATATTCTTTGCAAAGTGAATATTCACCACATTCACTAAGTTCTGGGAAAAAATCCCTTGCAATGTGCAACTTCCCTTAACAGTGAACAGCCTATTTGCCTTTAGTAAATCAACCTCATAGTATGCCTCTTCTGTAATTAAAAAACTTCCCGTGGTTTAGTTTCAGACCACAGTTCCACTTTAATAAAGTTCTTTTTTACAGTTGTTATTTTTCTACAAGAGTGTTTAGATGTAGAAACGTAACCCTAAGTCTTACTAAATGCAGGACAAGTTGACTGTAATAAGACATGCTTAATCCAGCTTTCAACCAGTGCCTTTGAACTCTTGCTCTGTCAACAGTATATCATATCACCAATGTCACCAGTCACTCTGTCAACGAGCAGATCCAATCTGGATCCACTTGTATATCAATAGCTACGAACGTGATGCTTGTAAATATGAGTGCAATGTGGTTTCAGTGTTAAATGGGTGTCCAAGAAAGGCTGGTACAATTTTAAAAAGGTATTCAGTTTATTTAATGATGCCTCACTTGCTGGTGGAAGATGAAACCGTACAACTCAAAAACAATTTTTAGCACCACGTACCTCACTTAAATGTTTTCCTGGCCTAGAACATTTGACGGCTCTGTAACTAATACAGTAACGTTCGAGGTGAAATTCGTCACTATGTTGAGAATTTGACAGCCGGAAGAAAGGAAGTGTACAGTGGATGACATAGAAAAACATATGTGTTCATAAACCCTCTCTTTCCGCCTGTCTGGTTAGGAAATAGAAAACGATGTCAAGAGCCCTGTGGCACTCTGTTATTACATTATGTGCATACATTTCATTAGTCATCTGTTCTTAATGTTTTCTACAGTAAATAACAATAAAAAACCACTTCATGTGTAGCCAAGCAGAAAACTAGCCTAATTTTCTTTATTTACTGCTCAATGGCATCTCTCCTGGAGCTGAATATTGGATACAAAAGATGCAGAATGAATTCAGCAGACGATGTATCAAATATATATATATACGTTCACGTTATTTTTGTTTTTTTAGTGTACTGCTCCAATCTAAAAGAGATATAGCACATATTTTGTTAATAAACCCTACATTAAAGAAACGACTTAGTAAACTTTATCTTATTTTATTAAAAGTTACCTGAAATAAATTTTGATGTACGTTCACACTATTACATGCTTATTGTTCCATATTTTGATTATTCCACATCTAGATCTATAAGTTCTCCCACCATGAGATAGCACCTTAAGAAAGTTTATTTTTATTTTTACAGAATTAGACACTGACTGGTAAAATTGTACTGTGAGGAACAGCAAGGCCCAGCCACTGGTGAATTACTAAGCAAGAAATAGATTATTCATATTAAATAATATATTATCCCCATATTTCATATTCCTGATATGTACCATGTACTTGTATGAAAAAGTATCCTGGTCGCTTTGCATTGCGTTCCTTGTGTGATATACCTGGTGATCCTGCCAGTCCCTCTGGTTTCATATTAAAAACAGGATGAGAGCACAGCGTGGTCAGTTTACTGGTTGCGCTGGGAACTCTGTCTGCTCTCCTGCTGTTTCTCCTTCCCCAGCTCTCTGAGATCCTTATGCAGCTGAGAACAGATTGTGTGATCTTTTATAAAAAAGAGGGAAAAGGGTATTTATAATATATATATATATATATATATATATATATATATATATATATATATATACTGTATATTTATATACATAAATGGTTTGCCTTTCATTTATATTTAAATTGCATGGGTTGTCTTACAAGGTAAGGGTTCACATATACTTTAAGGCTCGGTTCACACTGGTGCGATGTCAGACATTGTATGTGATTCGCACTACATGCCTGTGAACATCATATGCAATGTCTGTGCGATGCAAATTTGCCCATACAATTCGTATGGCTGAAATCGCATCACAATGGTGCAGGACCCTTTTCTTGGTCCGCACTGGAATCGGATCACATAGGTGTTCAGGCCCATGCGATCCAATTCCGCAGTTCGCACTGCGTTCTGCAAACCGATTTGGGGGTGTCATTACCTTTATAATGACACCGCTGCGGTTCACAGAGAGCAGTGTGAACTGCCTGTGATTCAGATGTGAACTGGCCACAGGAATCCGTGTGGTTCCCTAATCGTACCAGTGTGAACCGAGCCTGATCAAATATGATAGTCTTCACATATATACTGTGGCAATCATCTCAAATTGCCAGGTAGTCTGGGGTGGAGTGTATCTGCCACCCAGATTGTGGCAGTGTTTCCATTAAACCGACCCAGAGGAAAAAAAATTATGAATGGCAGGAATTTACATTTCTGTCTCATTAAATATCTACAGCATGGCCAGGGGGAGCGAGGCTGGGCCTCTATTCCATGCTAGGTTTTCCACCTGGGCTGCAATAAAACAGGAAGATCTGCTTGAGACAGAATATTTTGCCTGGAACTGGAAGAGACAGAGATAGTGAGCAAGCAAGCCAAGAGGATAGTTGCTAGATGTACACATGAGCAGTAAGTTAGAACTTCTGCCTGAAAGCACTAAGATCATGAAATCCCAACCACAACATTACCTGCACTGAGTCTACGTGTTCTCCCTGTCCTTGTGTGGATTTTCTATGGCTATTCCATTTCCTCTCATGCTCCAAAGACATGCTGGTAAGTTAATTATCTCCTGTCTAAATTGGCCCTAGTATGTGTATGTATGCACGTGAGATATGGACCTTGTAGGTTCTTTAGGCTGGGTTCACACCATTGCGAATTGTATCCGGGTTCTCCGCATCCAATTTGCAATAGCAGGAAATTTTGACCGGCTCGGTTCACATATCTCTGCAGCAGGTCCATTGCTATTTGCGCATAAATGTTGTGCATCTTTTTATCCGTTTCAGGTCTGGATTCAGCCAATAATTTGGTCTGAAAGCGGAACTGAAATGGTGAACCAGGATGCACCGGACCCCTGCTGTGAGCCGTCTGCGGCTCATATGTGAACACAGCCTAAAGGGCAGGGGTGCTAATGAACAATATATGCAGACTGTTGACTATAAATACCTGCAATATATAATATATATATAAAACTTATATATATCATATAATATATATAATATAATATATAAAATGTTCTTATTCAATAAAAGCGGGAAGGGAAAACCCGAAAATATAAAAAGAGATGTAGGCTGTCCATTAGATGCTGTCTTTTAATGCTAAATCGTTACAATTTAAAGTCTATTTACAAATCCTACACATTTACAAACTTAAGTAAATTTGAGAAAATGTATTTTTACTTTCTTACAGTATCTATGGAATCAACCTTTCATACCACACTACTAATTAACTGCCATTGAAGCAGACATAAAAAGCAGGAATCTTTAGGTGTTTGCATAAGCATGCCTGCTTCAGATCCTGCAAAAGAGGTATATTATATGCAAATCTCAACATCTGGCCTAAATGGTCAGTTGGAATATAATGATAGAAAACATTGACAGGAAGTTTCAGTATTTTCTTGCGAAGTGCCCCAAGATTCTTGGGGCACACTTAGGGCTGGATCTGAAAGAAAGAAATGTACAAGCATCAACAGATATCTACTCTTAGTTTTTGGTTCTGCTTAACTAGTTACACAACATGGAAAGTAACTTTAAATATGATATATGGAACGATATGGTGCACTTGAACACACAAAATTTATTGTTGATATCATATTATGAAGCAAAAAATAACTTCAGGGATAAGCTTTGGTTTTTGTTGTTCGCCTCTGGTAATGCATATATCAGTTGGGTGCTTGTCCACCATGTTCTATGCCACGGATAAGCAAAAAAGTTCTCTTCAGGAATCCCATACTATTACCACAATTGTGTCTATAACTGCACTGGAAAAGTTGTCTGCCTATATTAATATCAAGATTGTACATACCACCTATTCATGGTGTCAAGGACCAAGGTTTGCCCTGCATCCCCATCTACTACCTGGCTATTCAGCTGTAGCTAGGATCTCTATGGCCTCATACCCCACTTCTTCACCTAGATCAAGAAAATCCACATAATGAACCTCTGTGTTGAAAACTCGGATTTAGGTAAGGTTCATATGTTTAAATATTAACATTCTAGCTCAGCTCTGTTTTTAGCATGAAACAAGATCAACCTTTGTAGTTTTATAATGTCTAAAAGAATGATTGACCTTTGCAGACACATCCATTGTTAAAAAAAAAAAAAAACACTAACACCAAAACTATCAGGGAAATTGCAGATAATTTGTTATTGATTGTCCTCTTCAAATTCCAGTCACACTTGTCAATAAAACCTACCATTTCAGACCACCAGTGATTCAGAATCGCTCCTTTGTCTGAATGACAATTTTGTTCTTTATTCTGGAATGGCCTTGTTTCATTTAAGTGAACTATTTTCACAGGGAGGGATGGGTCTGGTTTTAAGACTGCCTGCCTTGGGGCTTTCTCTTCTAATTTCATGCAATAATAAAATGCTATTGTTTCTTTCAGGATGCAACATGAGTGGTGGCCCAGTTAGCATGAATGTAGCAGGAAAACTGCCTGAAGATTAACATCATAAACAGCTAAAATGAAGAAGAAAGACAAATTTTGTTTGCTCCTGGTTTACTATTTTTGTGCAATGTATATCATTTCTAAACACTAACTATATATAGATGTCTATAGATATCTATATATGGATATATATATATATAGATATCTATGTCTATATATCTATCTATATATAGATAGATATCTATATATAGATATATATATATATATATATCTATATATATATGTATAAATATATATAGAGAGAGATATATCTCTCTCTCTCTATATATATGCAGCAATGTAATTCTAAAATGTTTTTTAATGTAAAATGAAAGCATTACATAATTACTAAGAGTACAGCTCTCAACATTTCAAACAAAGAGAATAAACACACAAATAGCATATCAAAGACACGTTCAGACTGTTTGTTGCATCTCTAATCATTCCACATTTCTTTCATTGACATAATGGATTACTCCACTGTAACCATATAAATAGAGCAGCAATTTGTTGTGTGTTGATTAAAAATTCCTTTAGGTCCGGCCAGATATGAGGTCGCTTGGAGTGGGATGCAGGTTCACATATTTCAGTGAATTGATAGTCCCAAGTGTAGCAATGGCACTCTATGGGGTTGATTTACTAAAGGCCAATAGACTGTGCACTTTGCAAAGTTGCAGTTGCTCCAGAGCTTAGTAAATGAGGGAGAGCTCTGCTGACTTCCATCATCCAATCAAGTGCAAGCAAACATGCTGTTTTTTTTCCTTGCATGTGATTGGCTATTCTTTGCAAAGTGAAGCTTTACCTCATTTACTAAGATCTGGAGCAAGTGCATTTGCAAAGTAAACAGTCTTTTTGCCTTTAGTAAATCAACATATATGTTTGCAATAAATGCCCAAGTGCCCACACAAAAAGAAATCCATATAAATCCAAAACTGGTAGAGGAACTCATAATGTTTTGAGAAAGATGGAGCTTGATTGAGAAGTTGACAATAAAACGCTGCTGTTTTGATCCAACTCCTCTGCAAGACCTGCGAGTGCCTCTACAGTATGTACCTGTTTTGGATTTATAGGAGTTAATATATACAGTACACGCTATAATAATACTAGTAATAAAAAAAAAGACCCCCTGGGTTAGGTAATTAAGATAGTAAACTTTCCCCGAAAATATGGAGAACTAGTGCAGACCCATGTGACTGGCAATGAGGTATGAGTGACCAACTCAGCACAACGCTAGTGAGGGGATCTTAAATGTTTTTATATGCAAGGGATGTGCTTTTTATATTTGTACTGAATAAAATCTTCTGAATTATCAAAGTGGTGCAGGATGACCAGTGGTTGAGAAAGACCAGTTTTGACATTGTTCAGGTAATTCATAAGCAAAACATATGCAAAATGCTCATTGTATGAAATCCTGAATGCAAAGGTTAGAATAAATCATCCGCCAGATTTAAATAAAATGTTGTCATTAAATAACGAGGCTTGAATAATGTATAAGTAAATGCAGCTACATTATGGGCACTAATTCCTTATAAACATGACTTTCCGGTAATTTGTCACACAGAGCTTGTATGATGCACAATCAAATCCTTTCTGTGTCCTATTACTGGTGTTCAGTTTCTATCACGAAGGCAAATATCAAAAAATTACTTTGTGTAAATTATTCATCATAGCGTTTATGTAATGTCACTTTGGCAGCTAATGTTCAATGTGTGATTGAATGATCTGTTACAGATCCAAATCCTATGTAAACATTAACATCTCAAATCCTTATATTGTTAGCATTAGTAGATAGGAGGGTATATTATATTTAGTTATTTTAAACTTTTTTTTTAATTCTTCAGTTGCTTCCTTGTTCCTGGCCTAGGCCAAAATGATGTCATACATGCCAGGAGTCTTCATGTTTTTTTTTTTTTTTTTTATCTGGAAGAGGAGAGTAGTGGCTTTCTTAACTAAGCACACCCTTCTGTCTACATGCCTGATCTAAGGGCAGATGAATTCCAGGAAGTAAATGCTACATAAATTATCTGCCCTTCTTTAAGATGGCTAGAAATGCAAGGGAGCATTTTTCAAAGTGATTTCTAACGCACAGAGACATAAATGGAAGGGTAAGCTTGCTTTGAATAATATAAATAAATTAAATAGCATTTTCATTTTTTAACGTAATTTCAAAGTAATTTTTAATATTTGTACAACTAAAGCTTAAATTAAATCTTATAAATCGAAGTGCTGCCCTACTTGCTGATGAACATACAAATTAAACATAACTTACTGTTAGTGTCAGCAGCTGAAAATTAAATATATCATCAATTTAGATTTTTATTTACACTGGTTCTGATAGCTTGCAAGACCTTTAGTTACTCATCTTTAAATTAAATAATATTTGGTGATCCGGCCATGCAGATCTGTGTTCAGGCACTTACTGTTGCAGAGTCTATCCCTGTTTTCCTTTTGTGCTTATGTGTTGTCACCCTTTTGCAAGGGCTTCTGATGGAGACTACAAGTAATCATTTTAACACATGTTTTTCAGGCATGGTTCAGTCCGATCACCATTAAGGACATCCATCCTGATTATTGCCATGCAGCCATCTGTGAAGTGCATGCATGTCGACAGGATATGGCTGCAGAACTGAGAAGCAACAAAGGATGAAAATAAAGTGCTTAATCAAACCAAATGTCATCCAGTTGGGGTTTATATCTACTTTAAAGGTTGAATCAACCTGACAAACAAAGGGGGTCTGTAGGAGGTGAACCCCCTCAGTGTTAATATGTGAATGGGTCTACCATAGAGCTAAAATATTTGTTTAGCACAGAAAATCTATCTTGGAAATGGATATTTCTGTACATGTTAATAAATTCACCTACAGTGGGGATGGAAAGTATTCAGACCCCCTTACATTTTTCACTCTTTGTTATATTGCAGCCATTTGCTAAAATCATTTAAGTTCATTTTTTCCTCATTAATGTACACACAGCACCCCATATTGACAGAAAAACACAGAGTTGTTGACATTTTTGCAGATTTATTAAAAAAGAAAAACTGAAATATCACATGGTCCTAAGTATTCAGACCCTTTGCTCAGTATTTAGTAGAAGCCCCCTTTTGATCTAATACAGCCATGAGTCTTTTTGGGAAAGATGCAACAAGTTTTTCACACCTGGATTTGGGGATCCTCTGCCATTCCTCCTTGCAGATCCTCTCCAGTTCTGTTGGATGGTAAACATTGGTGGACAGCCATTTTTAGGTCTCTCCAGAGATGCTCAATTGGGTTTAAGTCAGGGCTCTGGCTGGGCCATTGAAGAACAGTCATGGAATTGCTGTGAAGCCACTCCTTTGTTATTTTAGCAGTGTGCTTAGGGTCATTGTCTTGTTGGAACGTAAACCTTCAGCCCAGTCTGAGGTCCTGAGCACTCTGGAGAAGGTTTTCGTCCAGGATATCCCTGTACTTGGCTGCATTAATCTTTCCCTTGATTGCAACCAGTCGTCCCATCCCTGCAGCTGAAAAACACCCCCACAGCATGATGCTGCCACCACCATGCTTCACTGTTGGGACTGTATTGGACAGGTAATGAGCAATGCCTGGTTTTCTCCACACATACCGCTTAGAATTAAGGCCAAAAAGTTCTATTTTGGTCTCATCAGACCAGAGAATCTTATTTCTCATCATCTTGGAGTCCTTCAGGTGTTTTTATATCAAACTCCATGCGGGCTTTCATGTGTCTTGCACTGAGGACAGGCTTCCGTCGGGCCACTCTGCCATAAAGCCCCAACTGTTGGAGGGCTGCAGTGATGGTTGACTTTCTACAACTTTCTCCCATCTCCCAACTGCATCTCTGGAGCTCAGCCACAGTGATCTTTGGGTTCTTCTTTACCTCTCTCACCAAGGCTCTTCTCCCCCGATAGCTCAGTTTGGCCGGACGGCCAGCTCTAGGAAGGGTTCTGGTCATCCCAAACATCTTCCATTTAAGGATTATGGAGGCCACTGTGCTCTTAGGAACCTTAAGTGCAGCAGAAGTTTTTTGTAACCTTGGCCAGATATGTGTCTTGCCACAATTCTGTCTCTGAGCTCTTCAGGCAGTTCCTTTGACCTCATGATTCTCATTTGCTCTAACATGCACTGTGAGCTGTAAGGTCTTATATAGACAGTTGTGGGCTTTCCTATTCAAGTCCAATCAGTATAATCAAACACAGCTGGACTCAAATGAAGGTGTAGAACCATCTCAACGATGATCAGAAGAAATGGACGGCACCTGAGTTAAATATATGAGTGTCACAGCAAAGGCTCTGAATACTTAGGACCATGTGATATTTCAGTTTTTATTTTTAAATAAATCTGCAAAAATGTCAACAATTCTGTGTTTTTCTGTCAATATGGGGTGCTGTGTGTACATTAATAAGGAAAAAAAATGAACTTAAATGATTTTAGCAAATGGCTGCAATATAACAAAGAGTGGAAAATTTAAGGGGGTCTGAATACTTTCCGTCCCCACTGTATATGGTAGCCTTCCTAAGGCTTCATGTACACACAGCCTACCTTGACCGCGGCTGGCGGTCAAAATGTTTCTATCCTGAACATGATTCTTCCTCGTTGAGGAGAGGGAGGTTGAAGCTCCCCTAACTGCGGCAGCTCCTAAACTCTAGTAAAAGTCTATATGTACATTGACACATAGGCTTTTATGAAGTTGAGTTTAGGAGCTTTGGCAAAAAAAAAAAAAACGCCATCATATGAATGACTGCTACATCTAGCTGTGTTTAGTGGCCACCTGGCAAAAAATGCTTTGCACAGCCCATTCCCCGTTCATTATATTTAAAGCGTTTGTAAAGGTGTTTTTTTTTTTTTTTTTAAAATAACAAACATGTTATACTTACCTTCACTGTGCAGCTCGTTCTGCACAGAGTGGCCCCGAACCTCGTCTTCTGGGGTCCCTCGGCGGCTGTTTCAGCTCCTCCCCGCAAGCATTCACCACCTTAATGCGAGCTCCCTCGCACGGTGGTGAGTGCTTGCGGGCGCGCTCCCGTGATACAGCCGGCGGCTATAGCCGCTCGCTGTATCACTCGGCCCCGCCCCCCGGCGCGCCGCGTCATCGGATGTGATTGACAGCAGCGCGAGCCAATGGCTGCGCTGCTTTCAATCCATCCACTGCAGCCAATCAGCGGCCAGGGTGAGCGGAGGAACAGATGTCGGGAACGCGAAGCTGACTTTCGAGGCGTCAGGTAAGTAAAACGGGGGGGCTGGGGGCGGCGGTTCTGTCAGAAGTTTTTTCACCTTAATGCATAGAATGCATTAAGGTGAAAAAATTTTTACCTTTACAACCCCTTTAAGCTCCTGGTTCCTTTGTGAGCCCAGGATGACAGCAAACAGATTTCAGATGGAGAGCAGTGAAGATCAGTAATCTTAAGGCGGTAATAAACCGCTGAACCCCCCCCCCCAAAAAAAAAACCTGCAGGAGAATAGCATAATGTGTTAGTATGTATTGTATACTGGCACATTATGAAATACTTACCTTAGAAGGAAGCTCCCGCAGCTCGCCTGGTCACCGCCAAGAAGGCTGACATGTTCCCACGTCGTTTCTTCCGGGTTCGCGGGCTCCAGCGCTGTGAGTGGCCAGAGTCGTGATGATGTCACTCCCGCACATGCGTGTGGGAGTCCTCCACTCCGGTAAGTTCCGGCACGAGCCACCGAAACTTCAGAGTGCATGCGCCGCTGACGTCAGCGGCTGCATGAAGGGTGAATATCTCCTAAACTGTGCAGGTTTATGAGATATTCATTTTACCTAGAGGTAATCCTTATTTTAGGCTTACCTCTAGGTAAAAATGACCAAGCGGGCAATACAACCACTTTAATCCCTTCAGCCCCAGAAGATTTTACCCCCTTCCTGACCAGAGCACTTTTTACAATTTGGCACTGGGTCCCTTTAACTGAAGATAGCGCGGTCATGCGACGTTGTACCCAAACAAAATGTGCATCCCTTTTTCCCCACAAATAGAGCTTTCTTTTGGTAGTATTTGATCACCTCTGGGGTTTTTTATTTTTTACTCTATAAACAAAAAAAGAACAACAATTTAAAAAAAAAAAAAAAAAACAATATTTTTTACTTTTATGATAAATATCCCGAAATTTTTCTTTAAAAAACAAATTTCTTCATCAGTTTAGTTTATGTATTCTTCTACATATTTTTGGTAAAAAAAATTGCAATAAGCAAATATTGATTGGTTTGCGCAAAAGTTATAGCATCTACAAACTGTGGGAAAGATTTATGGCATTTTTTTTATTAGTATTGGTGGTGATCTGCGATTTTTAGCGGTACTGCGACATTGCGACGGACAGATCGGACACTTTTGACACATTTTTGGGACCATTGACAGTTATACAGCGATCAGTGCTACAAATAAGCACTGATTACAGTATAAATGTCACTGGCAGGGAAGGGGTTAACACTAGGGGGCAATCAAGGGGTTAAAGGTGTGTTCCCTCAGTGTGTTCTAACTGTATGGGGATAGGACTGACTAGGGGAGGAGACATATCGTTGTTCTTACTTAGTAGGAACAAACGACATGTCTCCTCTCCCCTGACAGAACAGGGATTTGTGTGTTTACACACACAAATCCCGGTGCTGGCTCTTGTGCACGCAATCGCGCATGGCAGGTGGCGATCGCGACCACCAGCCACGCGCATCGGGTCCCACGCTGTGCAGCGGGTATGCACGCGTGCCTCCGGCGGCACGCATGCGCCCTCTGGCGGCTCTTAAAAGGAACCCCATACCCGTACAGGGTTCCCTGCAGGGGTGCCATTCTGCCCCCGTAAAAAGACGTGAGCAGTCGGGAACCGGTTAACTGTAGTGTACTGAATAAATCTGGAAATGGCTTTTTATGCATTGAGAATCTTTGTGTTAAGGATGTCCATTAATTCTTAAGGGTTCTCAACACACAAAAAAAACAAACCTGTGCTTTGGCAACACACATCTATAGCACAGTTGCATTTGGGCCTATTTTATAAGTGCACTGGGGTGCTATTCAAAAAGAATGGCAGTGTACAGCAATGCACATATAACGGTCTTAGCGTGTTACCAAAATGCAAAGGGGTAGAGCCAGGGGCGGCCCATCCATGTGTCCGGCCCCCTTCAGGACACTGGTGCATGGATTCCAATGTGGGGGGGGGCTGTTTTTTTGAAGCTCTGATTAGAGCCAGAGGCTCTAATAGGCTTCGATATAGGGTGGGCTTGGGTCGCAGAGAGTGCGCTCTGATCCCACCCAGGTGTGTTAAAACAGCGATTGAATATTCGCTGTTGTAACACTGATCCTTCTCCCGGCCAATCAGAAAGCGGGTTTTGAGAGGGGGGGTTTGTCTGCCGCTCCGCCGCCCCCCCCAAAAAGAAAACACCAGCTGCCACTGGGTAGAGCCATCCAAATACTGCTACCACACTACAGGGTGGCAGTACATAAATGTGCATGCTCCACACATGACTGAAGTCGAAGAATGCTTTTAGGGATATAATTACTGTCTAACCTTAAAGTGATCAGCTGTAAAGCTTTGTAATGTGTTGCCTATTTACAATGTTGAATCTTGAAGTTTTTGCTATTTCACAAGCACACAGGATCGTGAGGCTGGGTATATTTTGTCCCTATTACTTCAACATCTTTTTTTATATTTAATGAAAAATGCCAGGATTTGGAGGTTGATTTACTGAAAATAGGCTGTTCACTTTGCAAGGGAATTTTCCCCAGAGCTTGGTATATGTGGTGAAATTTCACTTTGCCAAGATTAGCTAATCAAGCAAAATAAAAAAGAGCATTCTTGCTTGCACGTAATTGGATAATGGTAGTCAGCAGACAGTCATCTACTTCTCTAAGCTCTTGGGAAAATTCCCTTGCAAAGCGCAACTTCCTTGGTAGAGTGAATCAACAATGTTGTGTTTGTGTGTGCAAACAAGACAGTAAAACCATGCAGGTTATAGTGAGAAGTAACTGAAGGAGTCCAAGTTGGTCAACTCTATTGAGTAGCATAGTAAAGCTTTCTTAAAACAAAAGGGATTCACATCTCATTCCATCACATAGCCCAAAAACAAGAGGGTTATTTGTCATTTCAGGACAGGGAGTGGAGCCACCCATACAACTACTTAACATCCAAATAATCAAAGACACATTAAAGCGATTAAACCCAAAACTAAAAATGTAATATATTGCAGCTTACCAATCACTGGATGTGGTGGCTACATTTGTTTTATTTTTTAAGACGTTTTCCCCTCTCTTTTCTCCTTGTGATCTGGCCAGTAACACACCCCCTGTAATAGAGTGCCTCCACTCTGGATGAAGGAAAACAGGGGGCACCTTTGGACAGCAGCCTTGTGAGTCTGGGGGGGGGGGGGTATTATATGTATTAGCAGATTTAGATACACTAACAAATTAAACCAAACTCCAGCTAACACTTTATAAGCAATTACAGCAAACATTTTTTATTATCTTTTTGGGCTAAAGGTTTTACAGAATAAATAAAAGCTGATCATTGTAAGCACCCCTGTCAGGGCTGAATGGTTTCTCTCACCCCTGTACATTTACAAGAGAGCTTGTTCTTTTGAAAAACAACAGACCTACCAGCCAGATCACCAGATGAAAATAGAAGAAAGAAAGCCTAAGAAAGAAAACGAATGCAGCCATAACATATAAGAATTGGTAAGCTGCAATATAATAAATGTTTGCTTTTGGGTTTAATACCACTTTAAGAATCACTGGGGTTTAGTGTAAATATAACTTAATATGACACAGATTCACAGATGCATTTATTCCAAAATGCATCTGTGAATAAATAAAAACACAGAGTATACTCAAACTATAGAGTTCATAAAAATGTGTGCAACGTTTCCAGTTTTATTGGTTCTATTCTACGGAGAACACTGAAATGTACAGTATGTTACTGCTAATGGTATACACATAAACCAGTATGTTGATATTATTTTAATTCTTGCAGTGTATATCAGAAAATAAAATGCCTGTTCAACAAACCATATCCACATGTAATTGGTTAACACATCGTGTGTGATAATTATCACTAAAGCTAAAAAAATCCAAGGAGCAATGAGGTTCTAGAGGAATCAGACTAAAAGCCATCAGCTAAGTGACAGATGTTTGACACATATTGATCCCTGCTGAAGTGACAGTATTATCTACATTATCCACATTATCTGTGTCCCAAGTGCCAAAAAGCTGTAGATTTGTTTAATAACCTTAGGACCAAATGTGCAGAGTTGAGATTTTTCACAGCTCTGTGGTAGTGCATGTCACAGATAAAGGTGAAGGTTAGTCAAGTACATTGTTTGCATCCATTTAACTTGTTTTAAGACAAGTATTTAAGTCACAAAAAAGTAGCTTCAAATCATGCTTGCGCTGCTCAATCATCCTGCTTTATAGATAGATAGATAGAGAGATAGAGAGATAGAGAGATAACATATATATATATATATATATATATATATATATATATATATATATATATATATATATATAAAAATATTTTATTATATCTTTTCATGTGACAACACTGAAGAAATGACACTTTGCTACAATGTAAAGTAGTGAGTGTACAGCTTGTATAAGAGTGTAAATTTGCTGTCCCCTCAAAATAACTCAACATACAGCCATTAATGACAACAAAATGAGCACCCCCCTAAGTGAAAATGTCCAAATTGGGCCTAATTTGCCATTTTCCCTCCCCGGTGTCACGTGACTCGTTCGTGCTACAAGGTCTCAGGTGTGAATGGGGAGCAGGTGTGTTAAATTTGGTGTTATCGCTCTAACTATCTCATACTGGTCACTGGAAGTTCAACATGGCAAAGAACTCTCTGAGGATCTGAAAAAAAGAATTGTTGCTCTATCTAAAGATGGCTTAGGCTATAAGCAGAGCATAATCCCCTTCGTTCAGAGACTGGACCGGAGGGCAGTATTCCAACATGATAACGACCCCATACACACCTCCACGATGACCACTGCCTTGCTAAAGAAGCTGAGGGTAAAGGTGATGGACTGGCCAAGCATATCTCCAGACTTAAACCGTATTGAGTTTCTGTGGGGCATCCTCAAATGGAAGGTGGAGGAGCGCAAGGTTTCTAACATCCACCAACTCTGTGATGTCATCATGGAGAAGTGGAAGAGGACTTCAGTAGCAACCTGTAAAGCTCTGGTGAACACAGCCATTAATGTCTAAACAGCTGGCTATGAAAGTGAGTATAACCCTAAGTGAAAATGTCCAAATTGGGCCCAAAGTGTCAATATTTTATGTGGCCACACTTATTTTCCAGCACTGCCTAAACCCTCTTGGGCATGGAGTTTACCAGAACTCTCAGGTTGCCACTGGAGTCTTCTTTCATGCCTCCATGATGACATCACGGAGCTGGTGGATGTTAGAGATCTTGCACTCCTCCACCTTTCATTTGAGAATGCCCCACACAGGCTCAATAGAGTTTAGGTCTGGAGACATGCTTGGCCATTCCATCATCTTTACCCTCAGCTTCTTTAGCAAGGCATGGCGAGGCCTGTTCTGAGTGGAACCTGTCCTGTTAAACCAGTATGTGACCAGTATGAGAGAGTGAGAGCGATAACACCAAATTTAACACACCTGCTCCCCATTCACACCTGAGACCTTGTAATATTAACAAGTCACATGACACCGGGAGGGAAAATTGGGCCCAATTTGGACATTTTCACTTAGGGGTTTACTCACTTTTGTTGCCAGCGGTTTAGACATTAATGGCTGTGTGTTGAGTTATTTTGAGGGGACAGTAAATTTACACTGTTATACAAGCTGTACACTCACTACTTTACATTGTAGCAAAGTGTCATTTCTTCAGTGTTGTCATATGAAAAGATATAATAAAATATTTACAAAAATATGAGGGGTGTACTCACTTTTGTGAGATACTGTATATTTAGTGGTCCAGTAGAACACTTTTTTAGAATATGACAATTTATTAACAACTGATTTTATTGCTTGCATATAAATGTTGGCCTGGCAAGGTAATATCATATTGCTAAGCAGTTTCCATTTGTCAGCTATCTTTGTGTATCTTCTCAGCAGCAGCACATGACCCTGGCTAGAGTGTACAAAAGCCTTCAGAAGCTGTTACTCATCCATCTGCCACCCAGTGAGTGAATAATGAGGCCTACAAATATCCATCAGCAGCATGGTTCAGAACCAAACAAAAATTAACAACCGTGGCCAGTTCGACCTCTTCCTGTTGGGCACACACGCCACCCAGGAGAAATCTTTCCAAGGCTTCTGTCTTCCATAATTTGAACATGCACACTCACAGTCTAAGAATCCTGCAGCATTAGCAAGCTACTAGGTGCTTATTGTCAGTGTTACCAACCTCAATACAGCAAGGCCTTTTCAAACAAAGAATATATCCATATGATTACACATATCACAAAATAAAAATAAGAGGCTTTACTTTTCATTTAGTTAGTAGAAACCTGAAAAATCATTCTACTGTAGCCAACTGTAGTTCAGCAAATTCTGATTAATAGCACAAATAAATCCTGAGAACTGAATCCCAATTTTATGATGCGTTGTGTTAATGCAAATGTTACACACACGTAACACACGTTATTTTGTGACACAAGTTAATGCACATTATAAGTGTTTGTGCACTACGGTGCCATTCCTTTTGAACTGGATGCAGTTTTGATGCACAAATGTTGCAATGCACCACAACACATAGTTAATGCAATGCCATGAGGTGGATTTACTAAAACTGGTCCACTCAGAATCTGGTGCAACTGTGCATGGTAGACAACCAGCTTCTAACATTAGCTTATTCAATTAAGTTTTGTCAATAAACCCTGGAAATTTATTGGTTTCTCTGCAGAGTTACACCAGATTTTGCGGTCATCAGTTTTAGTAAATAACCCCAATGTATGGTCTTGAGTTGCAACAGGAAAAAAATGCTGTGTTCAGTTTTGTTTGTTCTGGTGTGTTAGCAGCCTTAATGCAGCATACATGCATGCAGTGTTTCTTAAACTTTTTTCAGTCAAGGGAGGGGCAAACAAAGATGTTGTACAGGCACCCAACATCTTCCGTATCAACTGATGATGTCATTTGTTGTAAAGACGCCGGAAAGTAGAAGGATGTTAATGTTGCATAATGAAAACCTGGGAAAAAAATGGAAAAGCATGAATTGGCTCTAAACTTGAAACTGTATCTGAATTACAGCTGTTTCAAGTCTGTATGACATGATGACAATATAGGAGCACATATTGAGAGACAGGTAGAGAACATTGTCGCCCTATACCAAAAAGTGCCTGAACAAGGACCTGGTGGGATCATTAGGTTTTGATGAAAGTTGCAGAGGCCAGTTCACACCATAGAAACCCAGTCTGGATGCGTTCCAGATGCTTTTCTGCATGAGCGTTTTTGATGCGGTCCAGTGTGTTTTTGGTGAGTTTTTGATGCAGACCAGGGTTTTTCTTAACCTTAAATAAGGACATGTGTGTTCCAGTATGTTTTTGGTGGCTTCCAGTGTGTTTTTGATGCATTTTACAGCATTCCAGTACAGTCCAGTACAGGAAAAATGCAGCATGTTCTACTTTTTTTTCTGGAACTGGAATGCACTGGAACTGCAAGCACTGGTGTGAACTATGCCATTGAAAACCATATAACCTACTTTCCATGCGTTTTTGATGCAGAAAAAAAATGCACTGGACTGCATGTGGAGTGAACTGGCCCTGAAAGCATATCTTCACCCAAATATTTAATGTATTGCAACTTGCCAGTTCTTAGATGTTGTGATTGCTTTAGAATCCATTTTTCATAGTAAACCCATTCCTGTCCTTGGATGACAATGCTTCTTTGTATCTTTAGCGGAACATTATTGCCACTTTAGGCTGCTCTACTGAATAAACATCTACTGCTTTCCTCATCTTCATAAAATAGGGGGAGGTGCTCTGTAGTTTAGAAGAGAACTGTCGGGAATTGAGAACATTGTTTGAAATGAATGGGTGAGCACGGTTCGCCCCAAGGACCTAGCCCCCTTAAATTAACTAGTTAGTCAATCATTACATCTGTGGTCTCTATATAAAGCATAATACTCTTTGATGCCCTCTAAACCTAGCGGTTGGCTAGTTTTTTGGGTGACCCTAGGTTTTTCCCTGCTTTTAATACTGAGAATGATTTCTCCAAATGGATTGAGAATGAAATAGCCAATTTGGAGTCCCTAACCAGAGAACCCCCTTTTTGTTCCTTTTCCTTTCTCCAAATTAACTATGCATTACCCCGGACAGAATTCTATAAGGTTCTACAGATACAAAATTTTTTCTTTGCCCACTTCCCCTTGAGCTCAGGCAATGTTGACACCATCTTTGAGCGCCTATGCAGATCTCTAGAGACAAGGGTAATATTTCTATTATATTTAAATACCTCAACAAATGAGATTTTCCAGCCAAGTCCTCATTGATGCTCATGTGAGAAGCAGAAACAGGCCAGGTAATCTCCCCAGATAAGTGGTTAGACATGCTCTCCAACATGCATAGATGCACAAAGTCTATGGTAGTGAAGGAAACGGTAGTCAAGCTTCACACTGGATGGTATTATACACCTGTTAAATTGCACAGATTTTATCCACTAGTGCCAGAAACTTGTTTTAGAGACTGGCCTGACAGGGGCACATACCTCCATATCTTCAGTCAATTTGGCAAAGGGTGTCTACTAAAGTCGCCCAAATGTCAAGCACACGGTTGACTCTAACTTTCCAGATATGCTTATTTTTCGCAGATTTACCAGAAGTGCCCCCCCTCGCCAAAGGTTAGCTCACATTCTATTTAGTGCTGTACACTTGGAAATTGCTTAGCATTGACGGTCCACTACGGTCCCTTGGGATCATGTGCTGAGGCGTATGGAGGCCATACAACTCATGGAACGTGTTCACCATTCCCTTATGGATACTATGCCTATATTCAATAGAAAATGGGAATTTTGGTCCTCCTACGGTCATGTAGGTTTGTTGCTCAATAGATAGTTTCTTGCCCATGACAGTATATACAGTAACTATAGTACCTTTGTTTTTTCTTTTTATTTCTTTATTTGTGTTATTTCCCTGGGTTTTCTTTCTCTTACTTAAAAAAGCAGTACGCTATATTTACTGATATACATGGCCAATGAGTACATAGTTTGTTTATGTGCCTTTGATTATCATACTTCAGCATAATCAGGTCATAATCACTTAGGAAAATGTTATTTTTTGTTTTGTGTTCTTGGAGAAATGTTCATATCAGACTAATGTTCCTTTTGTAACAATAGTCGTTTATGCTGTCTGTGTGTCTGTTTTATTTTTTTCTTTTACCACAATAAAAAAAAAATTGTTGTTAAACAAAAGTTCCAGCCTGCAAAAAGACCAACCTAATTTAACACACTAATTCTACAGCATGTAATATTTTTTTGTCCCCAATTTTCCTTGACATTCATGTTTCAAACCATGCGTCTGCCCACTACAATCCACTCTGGAAATAGAAAAGTGGTAGTATAGCTTTAACAGGAACTGGCAGATGCTGACACTTGCATTAAAGCATTTGTGTCACTAATTCGTCTTGCATCTCTGAAGCACTGTCCTCGGTTAACGTGCTGGATCAGCCATGGTTCACTGATAATTGGGCTACTGCAAAATACTACTTCATCAACTTCTCTCTAGATAGCAAAGATTTACAGCTGATTAATCTGTATAGTTCACTTGCTTTTTCAAACAGTTCTAGGAAAAGATTATCTCTATGGCCAAGTAACTTTAAAGAAAGTAGGCTGGCTCTGAGTCTTCGTTGTGAAGACCCCATCATTCTGTAGACAGTGTTCAGCAGAGCGGATAAAGCAAACAACGAGCCTGTTAGTTCCCAGGAAGGGCACCACCATTTCCCTGCACTTGAAGTTTTCTTTTTTTTTTTCACTACTTTATAACATTTATTTATTTTTTGTTGCAAATGTGCAGCACTAAGCATAAAGCATTTTTTGTATCTTAAAGTGATTGTAAACAATCACCTTGTAAAACAACTCATTCAGTTTAAAATAAAAATGAAAGGCAAACCATTTTTGTATAGATATAAAAAAATATACAAATACTTTTTTTTCCTTTTTTAAAAATGATCAGATACCCTCTGTTCTCAGCTGCATAAGAGCTGGGGGGAGGAGAAGCAGCAGCACACCGAGCTTCCCAGTGAATATCTGTGCAGCGGGGCATGTCAGGACAAATCTGATCATTGGAGGAGGGCATGGCTAGAGAACTGACCACGGTGTGCTCTCCTGCTTAGTGTAGTGAGTTTTTAACAGGAAAACAAGGGGACTAGCAGGACCACCAGGGATTTAACATAAAGGAAGCAATAAAAAGAGAACAGAATACTTTCTCAAACAAGTACATTGTACCACAGGCACATATCAGAAATATGAAGTATTGGAGTAACAATCTAGTTTGGGTCCTGATTCTATTCTTAGAATAAATAAAGCAGAATTAAAGGATATATAATAAAAAAAATAACACCTAAAGCATTAGATTTAAAGTGATTGTAAAGGCAACTTTGTTTTAAATAACAAACATATCATACTTACTTGCTCTGTGCAATGGGTTGGTACAATCATCCTCTTCTGGGGTTCCCCACCGGCGTTCATGGCTCCTCCCCTATCCCCAATGCCCCCCATAGCAAGCCGATTGTGCAGGCTCAATCCCGAGCCGGATTCTCTGTCCATTGATATACACAGAACAGATTGGCTCCACCCCTCGCTCTCTCCTCACAGGCTGTGATTGACAGCAGCAGGAGCCTATAGCTTCCACTGTTGCCTCCATATCCAGAAGTTTTTTTTTTTACCCTGCAATAAGGTGAAAAACCTTCTCCCTTTTCAACCACTTTAAACAAAGTCAACCACATAGCTTAATTTTTCATTTTCAGCTTATATATTATCATAAATATCTAATGATCCTATCAATAATTGGGCCTACCTCAAACCACATGGCAATGCTGAATCCTTTACAGTAAATCATAGCAGAGTTGCTGACCTATTTAGCGATGCAGTTTGCGGGCGGGCCGTTTTAACCCTTTTTCGGCCGCTAGCGGGGGTCAAAACCACCCCGCTAGCGGCCGAATAGCGCTGCTAAAACGACGCTATAAATAGCGCCGCTTTACCGCCGACGCCCGCACGCCCCAGTGTGAAACTAGCTGATGAAGAAATAACAGATAGATATAAAATAAAAAAAAATCCCAAGAATTGTTTTTTTTTTCATTAACCTAATCTTTGTACTCTAATTAGAGTTGAAGAACTGAACATTTTAAGATTAGGGATTTTTGATGACTTGCAATTTGTCATCTTACTTTATGTATTCCAGCATAGGGTTAATTATTACATTTATTTTATTTCCATTAAAACTCAGAAGCCACATGGGTATTTTGGAACGCACCAAATTCTTTCATATATTTAGATTAATAAACATTCAAATTTGAGATATTTACAACTGAATAATACTGAAGAACTTGGCTGTTTAGTCATACCTTCCTTATTTCTGGCAAATTTATTCCGATGTATTCCTTCAACTCTAAATGTATTTAATTTGGGAACCATTAAAACACACTGTCCAAATTACATTCCAAATGTCAAAATAAATCTGAATTAGAAGTTAATATGCATCTTATGTGGTTACATATCCTTTCTATGTTGTCCAAGTCTACTAGAACAGAAAGAGATGTTTTGTTCCATTTTCTGTATGCTACATCTAGCCTGGTGAACATTCAGGGTGGGCTGCCCCGGGGGGTTGTAGGGTTGCTCTTTTCCCTGAAAAAATTACCAGCCTTCCTGTCTAGCCAGCCTTTTGCTTTATACCCCATATTCTGTTGCATCAACTTCAATTTTTACCATACGACCAAGGAAAAAATCTGGGGAAAATCTTAGGGCAGAATGAGATAACTAAGGAAAAACGATACCCCAAATATTTCTCATCATATACACCCATTTGTATTACATTATATAAGTCAATTATCAATGCAACCACCTTTGGTATCCTAACCTCATATATTCTTTGATATTCATTGCAGGTACCCAGTGATTGTGTGTTTTCCAAAAAATATATTAGGTGTTTAAATACTGTAAATAATAATACTTACTTATATCTGTGTTATATATGATTTAATATTTGCAAAAACTGTTATGGTGATAGAATGGAGCTCCTAGTGACCAGATAATAAAATAAATGAGAATTGTACTTGAAAATGGGACCTAAGCTGATTACAAATTATGCAATTTTAATATTTTATCTGTGCAGCAAATAAAAGGTGTCACTTAGTTCAACGTTGTTCTGCTTTACTTTGTAATATACACACACTTAATAAAAAAAAAAAAAATCTATTCGTTACCCAACAAAGAAGGACAAATAGTGTTAAGCAAACATTATCAATCGATGTCCATTTAATGGCATCTTTAAAAGCTCTCTGTGTTGTTTTTAACTATTTTCTTTTTTGCTCTTCTTTTCTTATTCTTATTTTAATGCCTGTTTGTTGACAGTATTAATGGTTTCTTATCGTGAATGTGGTATCCCATGTAATAACATGTAAAATGAAGAGCATTCTTCTTTGGAATGTAGGCTCTTTAGCATCAAGTGATTTTCTTTAAGGTGCTCCAGTATATTCAGTCTGTTAGTTCAGTACAACAGTGAACATAGACTCAAAGTGAAAAGTCCCTGTATAAAAAGTAGTTCTTGTAAAAAAAAAAACACTTTCTTTCCATCCATTTATTTTAAAAGAGGTTTGTTATAGTTTTCATGTATGCTTTAGACAATTTTCAGGTACATATACAGCAAGAAAACCCTGGAAGAGGTTTTAACCTTCTTTACTTTACTTAGAAACAAAAACAAAAATGGCTTCAGTTGGGTTTTTGTTTGTGTTGTATATCTGCTGCAGTGGCGGCTGGTGGTTTTATTTGTTTGGGTGGGGCTGCAAACAACCAACCCCCCACCACACCTCAAACCCCCCTCCCCCCGGTGTCTGCCTGTCCAATGGCACTTACCCCATCAGCGGCAGGGATCGGCGGGCACATCAGGGATCAGTGGGCACAAAGCATCAGGGATTGGCAGGCACATGGGGCTGAGGATCAGGCTGCGGCAAGCATCTGGCAGCATCTTCTGTGTCCTCTTCTCTTCTGAGATCAAGGCGGCTTCCGCTGTGCGTCTCCTCCTTCTAGTCGTCCGAGGCCACCCTACTTTGAAGTCTATTAGAGCCTATGGCTCTAATCAGGTGCTTAAAAAAAACACCCCCCGCTGTAATTCATGCGCCTGGTGTCCTGAAAGGGGCCGAACGCATGAATAGGGGGGGCCGCGTCAGACATAGATAGATTCATGCTATGCGTAAATCTATCCATTAACCATATAGGGGGTGGCGTAGACAGAGGGGGCGGCGCCTGTACGCCCTTAATGGATGGGCCGGCCCCGATCTGCTATATTCCTCTTTCCACACCTTTTGTGTGCGTTAAAAATCTTTCTTCTTCTTTCAGCAGTACATAGGGGTAGATGGGGTGACTGCATTTACACTGTGTGAGAGCTGATTGGAGGAAAGGGACCCCCCCCCACATAGGCAGAGGAATGAAGGAACATGCAGATCTGTATTCTGAATAGACAAGATCATGGTGTATCTCTCTCTAAGCTCCCTCCCAGACACAAATTTTTAGCTCATGTTATCTCATGTGTCAGTAAGTGACTCATGCTGATACCAGAGGAACAAAGCACCAGAGAGAAACAACACTTAGAGCTTTGGAGAGAGACAAGTAAATGCTACAGATATATGAGCTTAGTTCAAATTTTATAAATAGGGTTTACAACCACTTTAAGCTTCACTTGTTGTATTGCGATTTTACATAGACAGACAGGCAGTTTTACCAGTATACTTGTCAATGTGCACAATGTTTTTCATAGGCAGAATAAAGCCCATAGACATCTCCTGATCTAGGCATACTTGGAGAGTGATGATGCAATATGAGCAAAGCACAAAAACCCTGAACAAGTGTTCTTCCCCTGGCTTTGGTACTGTCTCTTAATGACTACTCCCTCCCTTACCCATGCAAAGTGGTCCTCTTTTAAGAATAACTGTTCCAGAAGATACTGACAAACAACAGAATAGTACATGCATGTTTCACCGTTCACTAATGTCCACTGCCAGATTAAGGCCTCATGCACACTGGTATACTGTAAAACCCTGTTTCGGCTGACAGTAGAAAATCAGCGTTAAAAACTCACCTAAGCTGTATTTTTTCAAATCAGTTTAGTAGAGTTTAGCAGCGTTTGGTGTTTGGGAGTTTATTTATTTGGTGCTAAATGCGCCTAGTGTTTAGGAGCATTTAGAAGCATTTGGCAGTGTTTAGTAGCACCAATCGTTTGTTTTTTGCCAAAACTCTGCTACTCCTGGATGCACTGGCAGTGGGTTTTTTTCCTCCCTCTAAACTTTCCTGCCACTAAACACTGCTAAAAGCCAATGTATGCACGAACACATGCAGGGGAGTTTAGAGGCAGGAAAAGAAAACGCCAGACACCCCTAGGAGCAGCTGTAAAAACGTCCAGTGTGCATGAGGCATAAGGCTTCCATAGCTTTCACATTCCAAAGTAGCCTTGTAACCTGCTGGATTTGATTTTTACCAAATGCAACCTTTCATGAGAACTACAGCCCACGTCCGCTGCTTGCCCCCGGAGCCGATGCGAGTGCCCGGCGGTCGCGATGACCGCCAGGCTCCCGCGATCGTTCGCAACACCGTGAGAACTGGGAGCTCTGTGTGTAAACACAGAGCTCCTGGTTCTCTGAGGGGAGAAGTGACAGATTGTCTGTTCATACAAAGTATGAACAGCGATCTATCATCTCCCCTAGTCAGTCCCCTCCCCCCTTCAGTTAGAACACACACTAGGGAACATAGTTAACCCCTTGATCGCCCCCTAGTGTTAACCCCTTCCCTGCCAGTGACATTTTTAGAGTAATCAATGCATTTTTATTGCACTGATCGCTGTATATTAGCCAATGATCCAAAAATGTGTCAAAACTGTCCGATGTGTCTGCCATAATGTCGCAGTCATGATAAAAATTGCTGCTCGCCGCCATTACTAGTAAAAAAAAAATAATAATAATAATAAAAATTCTATAAATCTATCCCCTATTTTATAGACGCTATTACTTTGCGCAAACGCAATACATATCGGCCTAAACTGAGGAAAAAAATTGTTTTTTATAGATTTTTTGGGGGATATTTATTATAGCAAAAAAGTAAAAAATAATGTGTTTTTTTTTCAAAATTGACGCTCTTTTTTTGTTTATAGCGCAAAAAATAAAAACAATGATCACAAGAAAGCTCTATTTGTGGGAAAAAAGGACTTCAATTTTGTTTGGGTACAACGTTGCATGACCTAGAAATTGTCAGTTAAAGCAATGCAGTGCCGAATCGCAAAAAGTGCTCTGGTCAGGAAGGGGGTAAATACTTCCGGGGCTAAAGTGGTTAAATTACAATTTTGAGTTTCTAGTGTAAATGCATATTTGCATTTGCCTAAATACACATGCAAAAGGGTAAACTAAAAAATGAACTCAGAAGTTGTGACACTTTACAAAAAGTTTAGTTTTATACTGTGTATGTTCAGATATAGGTAGAATGTGCAGTTATATGTGGGTGATAAGTCAAATTCACGCTTTTTAATCAACAATTCAGCTTCACCTAACTACAGTTGTCATCACAACTTGGTGAAACCAAATCTGTGATTTCTGGAGTAACCTAATCAGTTCAGTCTTGGCATTTTTCTCATTCCAGGCTCTATAGCACAGCAGTCGAATCAAATTATGTCGCTTTCCCATAATAAAATTGTGACACACTCTTCAGTATTTCTGCAAGGTTCTCCTTGGTTGTAAAGTGTGTAAAAAAAAGTATCCTCTCTCTGCATGCCTTCTAGCTGACATGAGTGTTCCTAGGATAAGGGACTTGGAATGTTGCAGCCTTTGAAGACTAATGATCTCCCAAACGCAGCCTAATATGTTTGATAAAAGTCTCTCAGCATGAAAGCACAAAACATTTACCATAAGAATAGGTGAACTGTGGGACTGGCACAGCATTGACACAGTCTCTGGCTGGGTCTGGTGTTGAAGCACACATTGTAAGCTTTGATTTAAGTGGGTTTTGACTGACATGAGGGAGCAGGGAATCAGTTGAAATCATTAACTCATCTTTCCACCTGAATTATCTCTAAAAGTAACTCAACAGGAAGTTTCAAACACTTCGTATTTAAAGAACAATACCTCTTTATTTGGCTTGTTTTGAGCCTCCAAGTTTGTAGAAATTGTTAATTTAGGTAGCTTGTGTCTTGTTAATCTCAGACCCAATGCTTCTAAATGAAGTGCAAACATTTTCCTGACCCATTCATTCAAAAATGATGCAACATTTGCAGCTGAAGCTAAAAGAGAGGTATGGGTTCTTAAAAAAAAATATATGCTACATCTGTCCCTCACTAGTTCTAAGACTGAGAAATAAGTGATCAAAGACCGCTGATCGCTCAGCTCTCAGTCTTCCGTGTGCAAAGATCCAGTGACTGTCACTGACCAGCTCCCTGCTCTGCCCTGCCAGTGCTTACTGGAGCGCTGGGCTGTGGAGGGGGCAGGAGTGGCTGGCTCAGTCTCCCAGCGGCTCTCAGTCTGGATCTTCAAGAGTCTGGACTAGCTGAGTGATGTAAGGCGACAGCAGGCTTTAGCCCACTGTCAGCTGAAAACAGGTCACAGGAATGCAGAATGAACTGCACTCCCCTGATCCATAAGAGAAGTATAGCAGAAACGGCTGTGACCATACTTCTCCTTTGGAGACATGTTAAGGCATGCTAATTGTTTTTACTTTTTCCCCCAATGTATGTATTAAAGTGGAAGTATATTAAAAACTTTTTTTCATAGTCCTTTTAGGTTTGCACCTTATATCTTGTCCTAAACAGGAAGTGGGGAAATCTTAGGGAATTAACAGGCTAATGTTTCCCCCACTCCACTAATAAAGTTGCTTTCATTGCTGTTCCTGTCCCAGTTGAAGAGATTTTCCTCCTCAAGGCACAACAGGAGGTGAACAGAAATCTCTCCTGTGGTTCCAACCCTTCCCCATTCTATTCAAACCCTTTCCTCCTCTATCCAATGATAAAGTGATTGTAAAAGCTATTTTTTTTAGTTAAAAAAAAAAAGAAGTTATATTTACCTGCTCTGGGCAATGGTATTGCACAGATCAGGCCCTTAGCTCCAATTCTGACGTTCCCTCCCACTGCTCACCATTCCTCCTCTGTGGGGGCACCCACGTGGGTGCGCTCTGGAGCTGTGCTGTGTGTGTCTATGGATACACACATGGCTTGGTGATGCCCCTGCTCTCTCCTCACATGATTTCACTGACAGCAGCAGGAGCCAATGGCTATGGCTATTCCCACAGTCCCCTGTAAGAAGAAGAAGAGAGGGCAGTGGTGCCACAGACAGGGGCAGCGCTGGATCGATGGAGGACTCGGATAAGTGTTGGGGGGGGGGGGGGGCAGTTATTGAAAGTTTGTTTTACCTTTTGAGTTTATAACCTATTCAAAATAAACACATTGGTGGAAATTTACTAAAACTGGCGCACTCAGATTCTGCTGTAGCTGTGCATGGAAGCCAATCAGCTTTTAACTTCAGGTTGTTCAATTAAGCTTTGCCATTAAAACCTGGCAGCTGATTGGTTTCTCTGAACAGCTGCACCAGATTTTACACCATGCAGTTTTAGCAAATAACCACCATAGATTGTTCACTCTCAGCTTTTCTATATCACAGTGGTAGCAGTTTCAAATATCAGCTGCTGTAATCATTTCACATTCCACAATAGATGCCTTTCAGTAAGAAAAATTCTATGCATACATATAGCATAGGACCCAATTATAACCTACAGGCAATCCACTGTCTATGGAAAATATATATATATACATATATATATATATATATATATATATATATATATATTTTTAATACCAGTTAATGACAGGATTTTTACAAATGACTCTAAGGCCAGCCATACACAGTTCAAATCTCGGCCGGTTCAGCCGAAACTGGCTGAGATTCAAACAGTTAATGGGCACGCTGAATGTACCAAGTGGATCAATTGATCAACTTGGGTACAACAAGCCTGCTAGATTCTTTTTTTTTTTTTTTTTTTTAAGCCTGCTGGATTCTCTAGTGATAATCGCTTGTGGCTATAGCAGTGTTTTTTTCCACCAAGAGAAAACTTTCCTGGTACGGTCTCCCTAAGACCAACTCTATGTTTTTTTTTTAATTGCTAAATACATGTTTTGAAAAGCAATGATTTCAAAAACTCAGGCCCAGAAATATAGTCTGTGAAGAAAAAATGAATTCCAACTGTTCAGCTGGATGTACTACACAGCTAGTATGACACAGAAAATAGACTAGATTAGCTGAAGGCGCCACACACGTTTCCAATATAACATCAAGACTATTGTCTAGTGTTCACATTCATTGCTGGCATGCTCTTCTGTCTTTCTGAAATGTTATATTGTTAATACATTTATATAGCCATTTTCACAGCATACCATTTGATGGTACTCACCAGCTACTCTATAAATCTTTATTTGTTTAGGCTACTGTAGGATTGTAAAGTTGGAGCTTTTTTATGCTAGACAATTCCTTTGCTTTTTTCAAAGACTTTTTCACATTCCTTGAGATAGGATGAACAAATTTGGAATCTAGAAGTATTATGTGCATTGGTCAAGTCAAATTCTGGTAAGAGAGCGGAACCCCTATTTGACAATCTGTCACTCAAAACCTTTTAAGAAATATAGAAAAAGAAAAATGACATAGCGATGACCCCAGCTGTGCTAGTAGTAGGGATTGAAGCTTGGAACTTCTGTGTAACATCAACCTGATATTATGATGATAATATAAACCTGTGAAGAGAACAGTGTGCTGAACTGTTTAAACTTGAGACCTGAGTTTCCAGATGTACACCAGTCTCTCAGCTTCAAACTTTGAGTGCCCTCAGATACAGAATTACAGCAGACATGATCAGGCTTGTGTTCCACAACCACAAAAACCACTAGGCAACTGTTTTGCCATCATAATATTCCAACCATCATACACAAAACCATATTATTGTTTTTAATTAATCTTTATTGTAAAATATGACTTGACTAAGATGTATATTCTCCTTTTTATGACCCAAGGATATTCATAAAAACTGCCCCTAAACCGGTAGGGCAATTCTGTAACTGACAACTCGCTAGTGATAGAATCACTAACACACAGCTCGACTTCCTATGAGGTATTGTTCTCTTGCTGCTCCCTCACTAGCAACTAAGATTTTTCAAAATTTCAGCTAGCATTGGGATTGGCTCCTATTAAAGAAGTGGTAGTTGTTGCTTTTTTGTGCCATAGGAGAGGTGATACCAGCTGCGGGATAGCTATTGGGATATGGTCCTTGACCTATAGCAATACAGGCTTTGTAAGAAAAGCTGATGCACCTGCTAGTACTAATGGACTGGTTTTAGCGCCCGTGGCATGCTGAATTCCATTCAGTGCACAAATTGTTATTAACTACATATATTTTTCCATGATTAGTAGAAATGCAATCAGGTAATGCACTAAGTTTATTTACACATTGTCACAATATTCTAAGCCTGGTTAGGATTAGGGCATGGAAATTGCTCCACTATACATTTTTCATGTATAAGAGTGATTCTAGAAGAGGGTAATCCCTTAGTACAGCCTCTTTCAACCAGGGTGCCATAGCACCCTGGGGTGCCTTCTGAGTTCTTCAGGGGTACCTTGGCAAAATAGCTAAAAGTTGCCTCCCATTGCCCAAAACTTGTCAACAAGCCAGCAGGTGGCTCGAGCTTGCCTTTTTTTGTTACTCAAAGCCACAGGTTTTAATTGTGCAGCATTACAACCTTGGGCACTGTGCAGGTCAGCTGCTGCCACTCTAACAACCAATGATGTTGTAGGATGATGAGGAGGAAATTGGGTGCCTGAGGATGTCCTTGTTTACCCCTCTTCATCAGCACTTGGGTCACATTAGCTGAATGAGGGAGAAAAACTGAAGGAAAAGAGAAGTGCTGGAATACTAGTCTGTACCATAGTGAAAAGGTGTATTTTGCTTTGTAAAAATAAATAACTCCCAATGAGTGTCCTACGTGTGTCGATGCAGTTGCATGTGAAACTACTAGCTTTGTTTGTTAAATTTTAAAATAGGGTGATTGAGATTGAATATAACTGTAAACGATGCCTTGACTGAAAAAGGGTTGAGAAACACTGCCTTAGTAAAGCATTGTATGCTTACATGCCCCAGCATAGTAGGCACCTCTAAGTATGCTTGGCATACTAATAAAGGGGAAATCTACATGACAAATGTAGCATTAAACTAAAAATAAATCAAAATGTGGTATTATATAAATTATAGTTTCCCTTTAAATGCTATGGAGGGGTATGCAAAAAGCAGTACCAAAACACCTGGCAAATTTTTGCATCACAACTCGCTAAATAAAATTAAATGTCTTATACACTGCTATGAGCTATAGTATATTTTCCACAGTTACCAATTTTCATCTTCTCTTGTTTACCAGATATCAACCCTGGATGTTAAACCCTGCTGACATGGAAAAATCACAACACTGTAAAGCTAAAGATAATAAATGACATTTATTGCACGCCCCTACAACGGTTTCTACATAAAAATTCTGCAGAGCTATGCACATTGTTCACTTTTTTTTTTTAACAATTTTATAGGCTGATGTAAATGTCGCTATAACAGTCAATGCCAATAGTAGTTTTCCATGACTACATTGCATTGTAGTTTATTCTCTTGGACCAAGCCTAAAGTTCTTTATAAGACCCATGGTAATATAAAATAAAATTGTCTCAGCCAGCTTTCAACCAGGATGCATTTCAAAGTTTTTCCAACTAATTGCTCTACAACCTGATTTTTATCTTTACCAGCAAGCGGGGCAGTGAACATTTTCTATCTACGAGAGCAGGCGCTGTAGCTCTAATATTTCATCTTGACAAACAATGTAATGAAACCTGTCGGCTTAGAGCATCTGTTCAAAGAACAAACACAAGCACACTATTTCCTGCTGTCAAAGCACAGGGGAAATTTACAACTCAGGGCGCTGAAAAGTAGCCAGGTAAACAAGATCATTTTGTACATGCTATAACCTTCCTTTGGTTGTTGCAAGTAAGTGCTTTGTCTTTGCATATAGCCCGAGGCACTAAAAACTGATTTAAGGAGCATCATAAACAGTACCATGACAATAAACAGCAGCAAGTATTGAAAAAGACATGGCTTAGGTTAGGGAGATAAAGGGAACTGGAAACACAAACTTGGGCAATGAAAACTGAACATATGATGAAAAAACATGCAAGTAAATGAACTTGATGGACATTAGTATTTTTCATTGATATTTTTTTTTAAATAACAAACATCTCTGTACTTACCTGCTTTGTGCAAATATTGTGTGGAATTGCCCAAGGGAGACCCCGAACCTCCTCTTCTTGGTCCCCCACTGGTGCTCCTGGCTCCTCCTATCTGTCCAGGGCCCCCACGGGAAGCCGCATCCCATGGAGGCACTCATGCGTCCATTAACACAGACAGTTAGACTCTCCCCTGTCCCCCACTCCCTTGTCACTGGAGTTGATTGACCAGAGAGTGGAAGCCAATTGTTCCCACTGCTATCAATCTGCCCAATGAGAAGGGAGACAGCAATGAGAGCCACTGCTCTCATGCACGTTGCTGGATCGGGTCGGGCTCAGGTAAAAATAAGTGGGGGCTGGGGGATCCTGCAGCAAAAAAAAGGTTTTTTACCTTAATGCATAGAATGCATTAGGGTAAAAAAACCTTGAGGCTTTAGAACCACCTTAACTAGGTCACTATATCCTATGAAACTTTGTAACCAAGGTTCAAAGTTTCATAGATGCACAGAACAAAACTGCTGAAATCATATACAAAGCTTAACCTTTTCAGTAAAAGACAGCCCTGATCCTCATCGCACCTTCTGAGCCTTCCTGTTGGTCAGTGGGTCCTCTCGTCTTTTAAAAGGATGAATAGGAAGGCTCAGTAGATGTCAAGGGGCCTCTGATGGGTGTAACCATTCTCTAAATCTGCATACTGGTTCTAAGACAGCCACCATTAGTCATGACTTTGAAACTTGCATGCAGCCTGTGAGTTAAGATATTGTTACTTCCAATAATGGCTTCTAAGCAAGGTGGAAAAGTATATGTAAAGCCAAAACATTTTTTTTTAGTTTTGAATAGCATAGAGAAGGTTTAGAACCTCTGCTGAATGTTTATTGTTTATTACCTGTGTCCCAGTTGGTGAGATTCCTTATCCTTATTTGTCCTAATGACCATTCTCACTGAAACACGAAGTGATAGGTAAACCAATATTTTACAGATGTAAAATATCAGGTCTGATGAAGAAGCTGTAGCTTTGAAATGCATTACCGCCCCTTGCACTAATGAATGGTCTAATTTCCTGTTCCTGTGATATCACATCTAGCCCAGCGCCATCTTGCAGTTCACACTGGTCACGGCCGTGATCAGCTGCTCCTTACTTCCTGTTTCCTGGTTCCCAGCTCCTTCTGGACCCTTGCAACACACCACCAGTGCCACAGGCAGCTAAGGCTAATAGGATGTTTTTTAAAGCTTCCAGGACTGACAACCTTCACTATATGCTGACCTCATCTATTCCATTTGTGGGTTATTACTTGTTTTTATTAAAATTTAGGATTAATACTGCACTAAGTCTGGCGCCCCTCTGTTTCCATTTTTATACAGAGTCCACTGCTTCACTCTAAGGGTCTCCAGGTGCTGATCATACAAGACAGTGGACTATACATGGAGTATGTGTTTTTACATACATTTTAACATATCTATGTGTGCATGATCACACACATAATTTATGCATACATATGTGTATATTCCAGGTGCCATATAACCTTATGCTATCACCTCTATTTAGCGCCTCTGTTTACCATTGTTTTTACTAACCACTAGGAACAGCAGATCTCTCTCTCCTCCACTGTCAGAACAGGGATCTGTCTGCTTACATTGACAGATCTCCGTTCTGGCTCTCTTTCCCGCGATCGCGGGTGGTCAGCGGGCATCACGGCCGCCGGCCGCGAGCGCCGGGTCATCACGTCTTCCACGCGCGTGCCTGCTTTGGCTCTTAAACGAGCCGACGTACATCTACGGCGATTTGCGGGAACGAGCTGACCTGCTGCAGTATAATGACTGGTCAGCAAGTGATTAAAATGACAAGATTTTTACAAAGCTGAAGAAAACACAGAAGACAATATGTGGGAAATAGTTAAAAATCGTATCTTAAAGTGGAGTCTTCCATCATTTAAATAGAAAACATACCTATTGAGTAAGCCACAAAAATAGCAAACTGATCATTTTGCCTTTTTAGAAACTTTCTTGTAAAAGATTCAGACAAAGCATGGCCCAGTTATTACTAATAATATTTTAACTTGTTGCTTTTCTAAATAAAATGGATTCAATATTGGTGGGCCAAATATCCTACTGCATCACTAGACTATTCACTTACCCTACAAATCTAACTAAATAAAAACAGGAAGTATTGATGAATACTATTAAACAGTATATCCCTAACCTGGAATCAGCAAATGTTATGACAGAGGAGTATACGGAAGAGCTTGAATTGCGATGACTGACTTGACTGTTCAGACTTTTGAATGGTTCCGCTTCAGACAATCTCCTTTTTAGCATTATGGAAGGAACTGCTCAGCTGTTAGGGGTTACTGAGTGAAGTGTCACAAAGTAACTAATCCTTGAAGATCAAAGCTTCATTACCATGATTTCTCATATCACACTAATGCCCTGTACACACAGTCGGACACTGATCGGACATTCCAACAAAAAAATCCATGGATTTTTTCCAACGGATGTTGGCTCAAACTTGTCTTGCATACACATGGCCCCACAAAGTTGTCGGAAAATCCAATCGTTCTGAACGCGGTGACGTAAAACACGTACGTTGGGACTATAAACGGGGCAGTAGCCAATAGCTTTCGTCTCTTAATTTATTCTGAGCATGCGTGGCACTTTGTGCGTCAGATTTGTGTACACACGATCGGAATTTCTGACAACGGATTTTGTTGTCGGAAAATTTTATAGCAAGCTCTCAAACTCTGTGTGTCGGAAAAGCCGATGGAAAATGTGTGATGGAGCCCACACACGGTCAGAATTTCCGACAACAAGGTCCTATCACACATTTTCTGTCGACCGTGTGCACAGGGCATAAGAGTATTGTGGCTTCACCAAGACCATTTGACCACACTAGTTTTGATAATGTTGTTGTTGGAAGCATTTTATGCTATTCCTGTACATATAGAGGCTATTAAACACCATTGCATATTGTTGTCATTAACAGAAGACTTTTGAAAGACAGCAAAAAATTTTAGAATCACAAAGGTCTTCAATGAAATCAGCCAGACAAAGGTCTATACCAGGGATATGCAATTAGCAGACCTCCAGCTGTTGCAAAACTACAAGTCACATCATGCCTCTGCCTCTGGGTGTTATGCTTTTGGCTGTCAGAGCCTTGCTATGCCTGATGGGACTTGTAGTTCTGCAACAACTGGAGGTCCACTAATTGCATATCCCTGGGTTATACTGTAGCCAGGACAGGTGAGGATAAAGTATATGAGCTGTTCTATCAGTACATAATTGATTTTTATACTAAACAAAAGTAAGGAGATGCATGGTGTATTTGGGACTAAAAAGATAGATGGCAGATTTAAAGAGAGAGTTGAATATTAATAAAGCAATCAAAGGAAATGTTCTAGGATTACCGGTTGTATAGTGTGTGGCAGCACAGTGGTGTAGTGGGTAGCACTCTCGCCTAGCAGTAAAAAGGGTCGCTGGTTCAAATCCAAACCACAACACTGCCTGCCTGGAGTTTGCATGTTCTCCCTGTGCCTGTGTGGGTTTCCTCCGGGTACTCCGGTTTCCTCCCACACTCCAAAGACATGCTGGTAGGTTAATTGGGTTAATTGGCTTCTGTCCAAAATAAATTGGCCCCAGTGTATGGGTGTGAGTGGGGGACCTTGGATTGTGGGCTCCTTGGGGGTGGGGAGCGATGTGTGTGTGGAGCACTGTGTAATAATTGACGGCGCTATATGGGTACCTTAAATAAATAATAATAATAGATGGGCATCTTGATGGGACACAATGTATAGGGGTTGTGGACATGCACTCACACTCACTCAGGTTGAACTGGATGGACTGGTGTCTTTATTCAACCTTACTAACTATGTAACTATGAAGACCTTGTGGAAACTATTGAAAAAGTCAACGGGACCCATGGCTTTACTATTTCTACAAAGTTTATTCGTATGGAAAAGCTTGTGATTCATTAAAGGCGAATGAAGGAAAGATTGTGTGACCTATGTTATGGTGGGAAGGGCAATATACACAGTGTGCACAGGGATACATTCAGAGATTTAAGAGGGGGAAAAGGCATTTTAATGGGTGTGCAGGTTTATTTTGTCCATTTTAATGTTGTTAAATGTCATTTGTGGCTTGTTTTGGCTATGGCATAAGGGGGTGCGCTCAGCATTTAATTTAGTGCAGTGCTTGGGGTTATAGCCACTGACCTTGAAGATTCAAGCAACACTCCTCTCCCCAGATGTGGAGGCTGTCACAGTCTTAGTAAAGGTCTTTTATCTTACAAGCTCTTGGTTGGTTGGTTTATGTTGTAAGTGGGTTTTTACTGGAGTAGCTAAAAGCCTGTCTGGTTGTTAAGACTGTTATTCATGTTATGGGTAAAAGTGTATCTATGACTGGCACAGGTTATGTTTGAAAGATGAGTTTATATGAAACTGCACTACCTCAATAAGGCTGTGGCCTTGCATTTTCTAACATAGGTGTCCATTTATAAAAATGTGATCAGCGGTGATCCCAAGGATCACCGCTGATCTCAGTCCATTAACAGTTTATGAAAAAGAGATGATCAGGGGAGAACATGTTCTACGCCGATGATCTCCACAAACTGAGAAGCTGTGATTGACTGGCACAGAAACGGACAGTTTATGAAGCTACAATCTCAGCACTTCACTGGTGATCTGTGTCAGAATTTACACTCCCCGATTCCCCAGCTCAGAGGTGGAGAATCGGGGAGAGAGAATACCGGGGGAAGGAGGAAGATTTTTGACTTATGTATATTTAATGTGTGTGTGTATATATATATATATATATATATATATATATAGTGTAGGGGGACAGATATTTTATTAACTAGGTGGGCAGTCTCCTCCAGGAATGTCTCTGTACTGAGCAGTGATAATTCATCACTGCTTAATAAACGAACATCTCTGTGTTTCAGTGAATTTCTGGTAATGTAATCTTGTTATGTCTCACAAGATTCCAGTATCAGGGGGCGTTCTCCACTGTTTGAAGCGTTTTTAGATCACTTCACTCCTCCAAAGGAGAAGCGATATTCACCGCTTCTAGTTAATAAAATATCTGTCCCCCTGCATAAAATGGCATCCAGAGGAGAATAATCTTTTCTGTGAATGCCGAAGAATGGAGCAGTGAAAAATTTTCACTGCTTCATAAACGGACACCATAATACTGTATGTTTCTGTGTCATTATTGGACAAGGCTACATTTGTTATGGGGTGTGAATGCATGCCCTTCTCAGCAGTCAAGTTCTGTAATCATCCCCTATCAATACAATGAGCCTCAGATATAAAAACACAAAGATATTTGCTGCTTCTCTCACCTTCACTAAAAACTACTGCTAGAGTTTAAATGATTGGTATGGCTGATACTTTCATTTTTCATTTCCACACTTTTTACAAAATGACACAATGACAGCAAGGTAAAATGTATTCAATTTTGTATGCAGTTCACAAAAATAAAGGAAGGAAAGTAAAATATGTCCATGGTTACCACAAAATAAGTTGTCCATGACAATGAACATTACCAAGATAGTCTAGAAATTGCTATAGCTATATGTTTTATTCATTGTAAATGACTTTTTTATTATTATTATGACTGACTAGAGGGAGAAAAGAACTATATTTCTATTTTAAGTGACAGAAGATAAAACTCTTTGCTTGAGATATACTGTTGTATCCAACCCTCCTTTTAAAGTATTACAACTAGAGTAATAAATATAACCTGCAGTGATCCTATTCTTGGGCCATGCTGCTGTGCTGAAGTGTCAAGGAATCCTGTACAGACAAAAGGTATTCTTTTAACAAAATGCTAACCAGTATCATCCATTCAGAGAAGATACTCAGTCTTACATGTTATTATTTTTTATAATTTAAACTGGATTTGACCCAGACGGAAAGCACTGCCAATTGAGATGGAGATCAATTTAGGAGGGACAAGGAAAAAAAGTCATTAATGTAGTATATTCCTCCACCTTCTTTCTGTTCTTGACAATTATCCTCTGTCAAAGGCTAAAGACCAAGAATCTCAGGAGAATCATAAAAGAAAATGATCCATAAACGGCAGACCACTTCTGTAATGTGGACATTACTAATCTGATTATGCGAAGTGTTTAAATGGTGGCCAAGTATTTGACTACAGATTTAATCTACAGCCATATTAAATAATCAGGTGGGAGAAAGCTATATATTTCACAAAGTCCTTCACATTAATCTTGTTGATTTAATCACTGAAGGGATTCCATTAAATGGAGGCAGATGTACATTCTCATTAATCAAGTGGGTTCATGCTGCTAGCTTTAGGTCAGTACAATTTTAGTGGAGTGTAATCTGTAATCACAGACTTTTAAATTGTGGCTGACGCACTTGACAAATATGTCACTACTACAAGTATGAAATTTCACTGTCTGTAAAAAAAAAGTATAATGTGGATATTTCTATTACCTAACATTACATTGTATCAAACTATTAAAAATACACATAACGTAAGCAATTTACAACAGTCTGTATTTTTATTATTTTCTTTTAAAGCAAACCTATGGCCTGGTTAAAGTTTGGAACTTGGCTATTGCATAAGAATTTTGGCAATTCCAGGTGGCTGCACAAATTTTGATTTAATTCCAGAGTACTCCAGGACCCTCAAAACACAGGGCACTTTATTATGCACATAGTAACAAGACCTTTCCAGATCACACTCTGACTTTTCTCTACCACTGTCCATTCCTGAATTGCCTGTGAAGACACTCTTCTTTGCCAATAGGGAGGCAAAGAAGACGGTGGGGAGAAGGGGATCACAATAATATTAGGCAAGGTCTTACTATGCTGGAAATTAAATGAACATTCATGCCAACACTTGGAGGTGCTGTGTAAGTCTATGGCTAAATTACAAGACTTCAGCTAGCCTATAGTTACAAGTTAGGTTCCTATGGTTGTTGATAGTTTATTTGATGTTAACAAGCAATGGGAAAGGATTGAAGTACAATTCACTCCCCCCCCACACACTCACCACCACTTAGATGCTTATTTCCATTTCTGTGGTGGTGGCAGAGTCTATCAATGTTTTGAGCGCAAATCTTCTACACCACTGGTCGCTGTCTGAGCAGTAACTCCCCCCAGACTTAAATGTGAATTGGCTGTACTCCTAGAGTAGATACAACATTCTTGTGAAGTTAGCTCCACGTTAAGATCTATGGGAGAATTACTGTGCAGATGTACACCAGGGAAGATTTTATTCTGATATAAACAATGGGGTTTGGGCTTGTATTAATGGCATAATTTTTACATCAGTTTGAGATGCTTCAGTGATCATTCAGAATTTATGAATTTGACCTGCAGTTGACCTCCTTCTAACCTCCATTTGGCCATCTCCAAGCAGTTTTAATTTCTATAGATTTGTATGGGAATGCAAAAGCTATTTAACACGAACAAACACCCATCAACACAGGCCTTTATGTTTCTTTTTTTTATGCTGCTTGCTGCAGGTTGCGTGTGGACTTCTTGAGATCCTGACTGTGTGGTTGATCAAATAAATTACCAGCATGCAGGAATGAGCTTGCACATGTTTATCACTTTTAATAACGGGAACTATAGCTATCATACAGTAATTAAACTACATAAAAATGTTGCTTTAAGTCATAAAGAAACATACTTTGATCATATGCCTAGATCTAGAACCAGCCTGAAGCATAATAATGATTAGTGAAAAACATCCATATCAAACCCTTATACCACATACACCTCTAAACAGTAAAATGAAGAAAATGTAAGAGGTCTTATTGATCTAAATTTGTTGGATCATGTGCACCTGTGGATTAAAAATGAATCATTAAAAATTGCAACTATTTTCCAATGTAATGTTTTACATTTTGATTTGCATTTGATCCAGCTATAATGTTCTACAACTGTCAAAAAATTAAACTGTTGCTTCCTTGCAAACATGCTAACAAAATGGTAAAATAGTAAAATATTGTCCCATGTTAGTCACTGATTAAGGAAGAAAGTTTGGAATTTAAGTGATACCCTTTATTGGCCAACTTATGTTATTAAAGATCCAATGTTTCAGTATTACTTAGATCCCTTTCACAGGCTTTATACAAAGGGGATCTGGGTTATTCTGAAAACTTGCATTAACCTAAATGAGCCAATAAGGTTTATCACTTAAATTCAAAACCTTTAAAAGTCTGATATCCATGAAATCTGCCCAGACACAATTATACCATCTCACCTTTCTTGATTAGCAGCAATTTTTTTTTCTTCACACCAAAAAGCTTGCAACAAGTGTTATACACAATTAGTGTTGGATGGAAAACCATAAGAAATAGCAATCATCACTTTACAGTAGAACACCATGCAAGCTGCTAAATACAAAGTTGCTTGAGCCAGGTGGCTTCACAATATATTAAACTAAAACACCTTTTTTACGTTTAATGCTCTAAACAGAACATTCACCCAACTATCCACTCAGAAACTGAGCTTGTAGTAGGATATAAAAATGCAGAAAACATGACAAACCTTTACTTAGAATTCTTTCATTTCTCATGCACGATCATCTCAATTTACGCACAATAGAGCATTCCCATCATTATTTGAGAAGTACAGTAGAATTAACACTGTGTTTGATGTAATGCATCTTTCATCTATACAGCTTAGTAAGATTTCTGCCTCATAGAATCAGTTAGTCATGAGTTGATGTGTTCTCTGGGTTTTTTGTGTCGGAGCCTTGGTAAATAATAGAATATAGCTGTCTTAAGCCTCTAAAGCATTAAAAGGTATCTGAAATGATTTGCAGCCCCTCCCAGAGGACACAAATGGGTTAAACGAACAAGAGTTCTCAGTTCTATTCTGGACTTGTCAAGTCTTGAATAAGCACTATCACTGAAAAGCAATGTTTAAATGGAGCCCTCAACAGTGAAGGAGTTATTATGGTACTTAAAAAGCCTTGGGAGTAACGACAGAAGGATGAATCACACAAAGAGAGAACATTTTTCCACATCAACTATTAATGGCTCATTTTTCTCACTTTCTCTTTTTTATTTAAAGAAACAACAATCATGAAAGCACCAGAAAAAGATGCGTTTTACCTTTGAACATTGCTTGTGATTCTGGCACCAAATCAAAGAACCGTTGTTCTGTAACAAAAACAGAAAGTTCAGTTAGAAAGTTGAAATCAACCCGGGGCTATTTCTACAATAATTAACATGAATGCATTTAAAAGGGAATGGTTCATTTTTGGGGAGGTAATTTAATCATTATTTGGAGAGCTGTCATCATTTGTGGACCCATGAGCATCGCTAGAACCACCAGGTTTAAATATACCATTCAGCATTATTACTGATTTGTATGTTTTTTCACCAGTCTGTAGTATCATATTGGTCAGTCCTCCAGGTTGTACAATCCTGCTTTCTACAAACTGGGGTTGGTTTACTAAAGGCAAATGAACTGGTCCACTTTGCAAGGGAATAATCCCCGGAGTCTAGTGAACGTAGTGAAGTTTCACTTTGTAATGTACCCAATCATGTGCAAGGAAAATTTAAAAAAAAAATAATTTTATGCTTGAACATTTTTGGATAATGGAAATAAGCAGAGTTTTGCTTCATTCACTGACCTCTGAGAATAATTCCATTGCAAAGCACAACTTCCCTTGCAAAGTCTATTTGCCTTTAAAAAAAAAACAACCATGTGTGTCTCATAGATTGTACAATTTCTCATGTAATGTCATCTTTTAGCTGAGAGTTTTAGTGGACAATTAAGTTTGCTATAAACGAGAGATGGCAATTTCAAGACAAGTGGAAAGACACATGAGGGTAACAAAATAGGTGTGTGCAGCTGTTCATTCACAAATGGAAGCATAGTAAACACAGTTAACTATGCTTCAGTTATGAATGAACACAGTGAGCGAGTGTGTTCACTGTGTTCATTCAGAAAAAGAAGGGGCTGGTAAATTACATTACAATTTACTAGCCCCTTTCCCTGCTCTCTATCCTGAAACATCCCCTGCAGCAGCTGGGGGGAGAGGAGAGGAGTGAAGCCAGCAGTACTATGGGGCAGGCGGGCCAACACGGGGGGGAACCCTGGCAGTAGGCGGAATCGGCACCGCACATAGTGATTAGGGTGTGCCCAGGCACACCTGACACATCTCCTTCGCACGCCTATAGATAACAAACAATTGTAACAGTTATACTCTGAGGAGAAGGACAAGAGTATGTCACTTTGTTGTTATGTTCAAAGCCTCTCTCAATCCACTAAATAAACAATATGTGGTGATCAGTCTTATCAAAGTAGTGCCACATTACATATTCTTAGCATATGGGAACATAAAAGTCCAAAGCAAAATGATATAACAGCAGAAAACAATTCAATAATATCATTATTCTGTGAAACATATTCAATTAGATTATAGAGATTTAACAGAGCTATGTGTATCTGTAAACAACCAGATCATAGTCATTTGTAGGAATTAGTTAGCAATTGTTTCATTATACAAGGCACTTTAAAGTCAACTCAACATCTGCAATAAGATCTTGTAACTAAGCAGTAGGATAGACTCACAGTAGACTTGGCAGAGCAAGACAGTTACAGGCCAACAGCCTAAAAGTTAAGAAGAGATTAGTGTAGTAGTTAAGTTGCTGGCCCTGTTCTGTGGTCAGTAATTGCCAAACCAAAACTCGGCTAAATGTTATTGCTGGAATAGATTCAAATTATTCAAGGCAAAAAAAAGCCATGAACCTCTACCAACATCAATGTCAATGCTTTGATTTAAATGTTAATAGTAACAGTAACATCATGGTATCTCTAATTAAAAAAAAAATACTAAAAATTTGCTGTGTTAAGCTTCCAGTAACATAAATCGGCAGTTTATTAAATCATAGGAATATTTTAATAATGGGGCTGTGCATATTTTTTCAAAAGGTGTAAAAGAAAAAATGTTTGCAACTTGTTATGCCTTCTCATATCTCAGGATGTATAATTAACTTTCCTAGATTATAAGTAAGATTAGATTCCACTGAACTGTCTTGCAGAACAAATTCCCAGCATCCCGCAGATCTGACATGTGTCCCACTGCTGGTCGGGTGCTGGCTGTACCCGGTGGGCTACACTTCGACTCCTTTGCTGGGCCAACCAAAAACATGGAAGTACCCACTTTCCTTGAACAAGCGCAGAAAAGCTGTCAACCATCCATCATGTGGCAAGATCTTCTTGGATCTGCCATAGTGTATGCATGCAAGGTTCTACTGCAGCTGCCCCTATGACCTGGACATCTACCACAGCTGCAACTGTGACCTGGACATCTACTACAGCTGCAACTGTGACCTGGACATCAGCGTACATCTCAACATATGAGTAAGAGTCATCTGCTATTATCCATTATTCTTCTCCCCCCCATACCTTTACCTGGAGCTTCAGCTCCCCACCATTTTCCCTGTCTCTTTACCATTACCCCACCTGTACCTCTCTATACCGGAGTGTGATGTGAGTGATAGACCCCCACTATTATCCCTGGCCCCTCCCTTATACCTGTCATTGTATTTTACTCCTTACTGTATGTGCACCCCTATGCTCTCCTGTAGCCTCATCCTGGACATCAGTGCCCACTTCATAGAAAAAAATGAAACATACACTGAGCTTAATAAAATCCAGACTAGAAAGCTTCTACATACATTATATCATGATTAAAAGCATGAAACTGGCATGAAGGTCAGACAGTATAATATAAGGATCGTGCGTGAAATAACAAATGTAGGACAGAAGACCAAATGAAACCTAAAGAGAAAAAAAGTCACAGATTCCACAAGACCGTCCAAAGTTTTTAACAAAATTCTGGCATCCCTTGCACCTGGGCTGTGTCCAGCTGCAAGCTCTGGTCCTGGAATGCTCATTCTTGCACCTAGTTTTGGCTCTTTTATTGTTCGTTCTGGCAGAGTTTCTCCTGCCCACCATGAGCACTACATTTCTGGCAGAGGGAGGCAGTGGTGCAGGATGCAGAGTGTGGGCAGGTAAGTAATCCACTGTACGCCAATGACTTTCCCTGAGCTCCTCTCTCTCTCTATAGAGCCTCAGTGCCCCCCCCCCCCCCCCCACAGAACATTGTACCAGTGCCTCCACCACTAATGCCCCCCCCTACCATTCACAGAGTATTAGTGCTCTCCTCGCCCTTCACAGGGTACTAGTGACCCTCCTGTTCCCCACAAAGTGGCGCTAGCCATTTTTTATTTTTTTTTTACAAATAATTTAATTATCATTATCAAAGGCAGAAACATATACATTGTGCAATGTGTACATTATAGATATTGTTCAGTGAACAAGAGAAGGCACAGCACAATTACAATGCTAATACATAATTATAGAAAAAACTGAAACATACACTGTGCTTAATAAAATCCAGACTAGAAAGCTTCTATATACATTATATCATGCTTAAATCATGCATGAAGGTCAGACAGTATAAAATAAGGACCGTGCATGAAATATCAAATGTAGGACAGAAGACCAAATTAAACCTAAAGAGAAAAAAAAATCAGACCAGATAGGCATCCCAATAAACCAATTTTTCAGAAAAGGTGGCATAGAATTTATATGACATATATGGTCCAAGTGCTATCATCCATTGCATACAACTAAATAATGTGTGCAACAATCTCTCACATGAGGTGCGAACCCCGGGGATTGAAGCAAACAAAAGGCACATTGGTTAAAGGGTAACTCCACTTTCGTGGGGAAAAAAAAATAGCAAATAAAGAAAAAAAAATATATAACGCATATAATTGTAATTGAATGTTATTAAAAATTATCTTTCCTTTTCAATCTTCAGCTCTGTAATTTTCTGTGAATGCATTGCAATATGGCTACCTGGGGTTGTTCTGTACACAAAGTGTGTACTGACCATTCCCCAGAAACATCATTTCCTGTTTGTGTGATTGGCTCACAAATTTTCCCAGAAATCTGCACTAAGATACAAGTCAGATTTTAGGCATCCCCTGCAACAAAAATGTCATTTTTGGAAAGATACTTTCAATAGGAGCACGTCTAAAGGGATGTAGGCCCAGCAGATTTCCTTATTAGTGCCCAGTTGCTGCCACACCTGACAGTTAATTATAAAACCACTCTCATTAGTCCCACTCAGAACAGAGGCAGAGAAAAACACACATGGATTTCTTCAGAATAACAAAAGGTGGGAATCTGCAACAAAGTTTGTTATACTCCTTGCAATGTAGATAGATCACCCAAAGGGGAATTTTTTTTTCTTAACAAAAGTGGAGTTACACTTTAAGGATAGACTGGAGCCAGCTATTAGGGCAAATCTAGTAGCAGCTTGCTGCCACAGTGGGTGGAGTGCTTTACAACTCCAAAAGATATGAATAAATGTACCACGATCCGGGCACGCACAAAAGCAATTCACGGGAACAAAGGATAGACAGCTGAGTGTTTCTGTCTACTCCCTTCTATGTACTTGTATAAAGATGGCCATACACTATGTATCAGGGAAATAGGTGCATTCCCAGGCACAATAGTGCAGGAATCGCGAACCGGCCCAGGGAGAGGCACGCCGGCGCGAACCAACGCACAAGAATGCGCAGTGCTGTGAACAGGCGAACGCACATGCGTGGCGGCACACGCACAGCGTGATAGTGGCGCCACTGCCTATTTGAACCTGCCGCTGACAGTGGTGCATTGCTGGTTTATCGTCAGCTTCCCTCTGTGTTCCTGTGCCTTGTTAATTCTGCTTATCAGACTTCCTGTGTACCGACTCGGCTTGACTTGACCTGCTCTTCTTGATCTCCTGGCTTGACCACTTGGCTTGTATCCTGACCTTGTTCCTGCTTGCTCCCTGAATCTGATTTCGGCCTGGCTTATGGACTCTGTCTTTACCTGTCTCCTGTGCAAAGACCCGGCTGGCTCCTGTTTATGCTTATCTGTACTGTGTTACTCTGAATGACCCCTGGCTTGGCTCCCGACTCAGCTATCCGGTCTGCTCCACTGGTCCGTACCTCCAGGACCATCTAAGCACACCTGCCCTGCAGTATAACCTGCCTGTTCCAGCAAGCTCCTGGCAACCAGCTTCAGCAACCAGGCAACTCATGATTCTGTGGGCACCACACTCCCTGTGTCACCTCCAGGGTTGTGCTGCACTCAGCCACAAGGGGAGCCCTCCCAGCATCTTGGCCTCATACCAAGTTCCTGACACTATGCAATCTGATTGTGTATTTAGTGAGAAGGGTGATCACTGATTGATTGATTGCATTTCATTAAAAAAAAACGTGCACCTGGGAATGGGAGGGTGGATGATGAAGGGTGTGTCCAATGAGGTCAGCTGGTCAACATCTTCCTGTGTCATGACCTCTAGTCTGATCAGGAAGAAGACATTACTAATGGAAACATCTGGATACATGGATTAACACAATAAAAGTAAGTGACTGTAGATTTAAAGGAAAGCTTTGATATTTTTTGCAAAAACAGTACATGAATGCTATATTGGTGCATAGGGAAGCTGGAATTTAGAAAAAAAAATGTGTACAAAAGTGAACTTACCCTTTAAGTGTGGATCATCTAGCTCCTGTAAATTTGTGTTGTCTGCTAGATGTTATAAATTGTGCAAATCCTTTTAGACATGTCTATTAGTCACAAGTCAAATATTGATGCAGGATTGTAGGTACACAGAATATAGAATTGACTATGTCTGTGTACTGTCTTGGGCTATTGCTCAATTCAGCTGATGGCAGACAACTCAAACAAGTTAGTCTAAATTTTAGGTACCAGCAAACTGTCCTAATAAATCATTATTGTAGGAATATCTGAGGTAGAAAACTAGCCTTGTAAAAATCAATTGATCAATAAAAGGACATGCATGCTCTAGTGATATGACATTTCATGTATAGAGCCATCTTTACAAGAGTTTGCACCATGACAGATATATCAGTAAATGTGTTATTCAACTATTTATTTGTTTTAATTGATATATACGCAATTGCTAAAAAGCAAGTACATAATTGCAGTGCTTATTACTATAACACTCCATGTGGATTGCCTTGCTGGTCTAAAATTCATTAGTATACCATAGAAAAAAATAGTTTTTGTGAATGGAACGTTGACCTTTATGGCAGGAAAATATGTATCATGACTCTGGAAGAATTAGACTCTTAACCACTTCTCTGTAGGGGAGAAACGTAGGACAGCATATCTTTTGAAAATAGTGCATTACCACAATCTTGCTCTCTAAACCTTTTGCATTGCCTATTATAACAAGACCCCCCAAAAGCAGCAGGAAATTTTGGAATTTGTGTCAGCCTGTCAGATTATATGGCCATGTTTGCTTTACTAGAGATACTCCACACTGTATGTTATTAATAAGGAGCGAATGAAAGCTGCTAATCCTGTGGTCTGAGCACCAGCTGAGACAAAGCATATTACTGCATCTGTCTACCAACTGGACTTAGCCATAGTGAACCTCTGTGAATATAGCTTCTCTTTCTCTCTACGTACATATAACGTGTCTGTGTATGTGTAGACATGGTGGCGCTTACAACTCTTAACTGTAGGCAGCAAAAACGTAAGCAGGTTTATTGCTTAAGAAGGTTTAGTCCCTTCCTAACCAATGAGACCACAAAACTCCTGATTCACTCCCTGGTTATTTCTCGCCTAGACTACTCTAACTCCCTCCTCATTGGCTTACCTTTAAATAAGTTATTCCCCCTTCAGTCCATCATGAATGCTGCTGCCAGACTCATCCACCTTACAAATCACTTAGCATCTGCTACCCCTCTCTGCCAATCCCTCCATTGGCTGCCACTCACCCAACTAATTAAATTCAAAATACTAACAATAACTTACAAAGTTATCCACAACTCTGCCCCCAGCTACATCACTAGCCTAGTCTCAAAGTACCAACCAAATCATCCTCTTCGTTCCTCCCAAGACCTCCTGCTTTCTAGCTCCCACATTACCTCCTCCCATACTCGCCTCCAGGACTTCTCCCGTGCCTCTCCTATCCTTTGGAATTCCCTACCCCAATCTGTCCCACTATCTCCTACTCTGTCCACTTTTAGGCAATCCTAGAAAGCTTTTCTCTTCCGAAAAGCCTATCCTGCCTCCACCTAACAACTGTACTTTCATTCTCTTCATCAGCTCATCTTCCACAGTTATTATGCTTTGGATCACTTGACTCTCCCTTCTAGATTGTAAGCTCTAATGAGCAGGGCCCTCTGATTCCTCCTGTATTGAATTGTATTGTACCCGTACTGTTTGCCCTAATGTTGTAAATGCTGGCGCTATATAAATCCTGTATAATAAAGGCAGTCCCCGAGTTACGAACACCCGAGTTACGAACAACTCTTACTTACGAACGGCCTCAATGCCGGCCACTTGTGCTCCACGCTGGTCCTGGATACCTCCGGACACATCCCATACTGCAGTACTACATGTACTGCATGGCCAGAAGAGCCCCAGATAACATAACAAGCGCCTGAACATCCCACATCCATGCACAGGCGGACATTACACTTACAAATGCAGTGTTACGACTTACGAACAACTTCAACTTACGAACAAACCTACAGTCCCTATTGTGTTCGTAACTCGGGGACTTCCTGTAATAATAAAAATTGTGTTCAGTGTCAACTAGTCAACCAGTTCATTATCATTCTGCAACCTACACTGAAATAATGTAACATCCAAGGCTCAGTTCTCACATGTCCAAACTCCTCCATATATTCAACACTTCTACACATTTCATTTCATCCTCCAGGTAGTAGCAGTAGTTTTTCATTGTACGGCAGATGGTAGTTTTTCGGTCTTGTATTGTAGATGTCCTTTAACTGATCTCCAAGATAAAGATAGAGACAGCAACTACACAGAGGAATTCAGTCCACTCTGATAACAGACTGGAATCATAATACAGCTGCCTTATTGGCTAAAATTATATTCTGACATCACTGCTGCAGAAGACTTGAGATATATTGAGACTACACAAAACATCCCATGTTTCTTATCTTCTGACTATGCAAGCATTTCCTTTACCAGGTGGCTTTTTTGACAGGTTGATTGATAGTTGCACCTAATTACTAATCATTAGGAGGACATATGATAAACCGCAATTCCTTTTAAGTCACAAAGGTCAGGACTAAGCCAACAGTTTGACTTTTAATTTGTCCAAACTAAGGCTGATAAATGATGTCACAAAAAGAAGTCAGCAAAATGGTATAACAGCTTATGCTATGTAATAAGCTTACTTAAACTGGTAAAATTATTAAAGTGGTAACTAATAGAGTCCATAATTGGTAGCTACAATACATAAGGATAGTGCAACTGCTATGTGAAAATAGGCTATGCCATGCTGTTATATCATTCATCAAGGTACCAGATCAGTCTTGTCCTCAAATAGGTCAGATTCAGATGCAAGCAATAGATAGTACCAATGGCACACCTACAAGCTATGCTGAGTGCAACCATAGTCAGGCAAAGGTTGGGTGATCCTTATTAGTATCTCTAAACATAGCCTAAGTGAGAGACTATGTATCCATTGCTCTGACAATAGAGGACTTTTGAAATGGAAAAAAAATAAAGAAGATCTCAAGTGAAAGGTTAGTTTGTCATTGAAAATAGCAGTCCATTCCCCAGATATGTGTCTCTCTGCTGATGGAGTCAAGAACCTGCCCTGTCTAGCAGAGGTCAGTGAGTTAGGTTGGGCTGCTGTTACATGTAGTAAAGTATATCTAGTAGTAGTAAAGTATATCTAAAAGTAAAGTATAACTAAAGCCACTTTTTAGGTTTAGCTATAGTAGGGAAGGGTTAAACTACTTTCAGATTTTTTTTGTTTGTGTCCCATTTGGGAGATTTCTCTCTTCTTTTGATCCTGTAGACACAACATGAAGATGCTCTTTTAGACAGCTGTCATATGAATTCCCATTGGAATACTTACTCTCTATTTCTGTTCCTATTACAACCAAACATTTTGGATTTCCCCTTTCTTTTCTGTTGACAAAGGGTGTGTCTCACCAACAAGTACACAAGCAGCAATAAATGCCTGTCCTACACCATTCACAATTTAAAAAAAGTTTTGATTAAGATACACTTGAAATGCAACTAGCACATATACTCAAATTATACTTAATTTCAGCCTCTTGTAATCACTTTTACTGCAGCACTTGGAAACAAAGTGTAAAAGGCAGCACTATGAGCCAATTAGGTGTTCTGCATTCACATGTTATCAAAAAGAATGTGCTGACAGGGGGAGCACAGAGGATGACCTCATCAGTCTGTTGCTGATCCTTCACCATCCAATCACATGCCAGTGTTACTCAAATGCAACAGAAAAAAGCCAAGGCTCCAGACTGTGCTGTGTGGTAGGACTACGTCAATCTCAGGAATGGACAGAAATACAACTCCTTTTACAGGTAAACAGCACCAATGTGTAGTTGACTCCTGTATTTTGTTATTTTTACTGTCACTGAGAGTAATGAAAAGGCTTCCATGTTAAAGGACCAATAATGCTTTATGAGTGTCATCTCTACTGATTGCATTGGAACATTTTACTACTACCACACCGCAGACTATGATGGTACTACTACCTTTCACTATATATTTCTAGATTGTAAGCTCTAACTAGCAGGGCCACTTGATTCCTCCTGTATTGATTTGTATTGTATGTGTACTGTCTGCACTCATGTTGTAAAGCACCACGCAAACCGTTGGCGCTATATAAATTCTGTATAATAATAATATAAATAAATTCAATACAGAAATTGCAGTTTATTTCAAAGATGCACATGCTCAGGATGTCAGTACATAGATTGCATTAAATATCAGCATCACTGGAAATTCTGATTAACTCCATTATTATCTGTTCCAAATGGAATTTTGTTTAAGCCACAAAAATTGTGCCAAGATTACTTTCAATACAGCAATGTTAATATTTATAAAGAGCAAAAAGAAATGTAGCATTCCTGCAACTCTATTGTATGAAATGGTAACTAGTACTTTTATATGCCCGTTTAACCACATTAAAGGTGATTACAATGATGTTGTCATTGTATACAGTATATATGTTAGCTATTGAAAGTCATATGTCTCAGCTATACAGAATATCATTAGGATTTACCACCATGGCAGATTTTACTAGCAACAAGTAAATGCTTCTTTTAAGAGTACATTCCTATCTAATGATGCTCTCATGGAAATATTCAACAGGACATCAACACATTGTCTAACACTTGCCTAATGCATGTATGCTATTAAAAGATAAACTTAATCAAAATGATTTTAGAAGGGATGCTACACTAGCCACTAGTCTGAGAGTGCATGATTCACAATTCCAGCACTTACTTGTCTGATCCCATAAATCAAAGTGAGTCTCGCCCAATCCCATTTTCGTACAGTTTGGGATAAAATACAAACTCATTCCTTCAGAGATTTAGAAATAACGTGTCTCTGACAGTTCTTAATTTTAATGGTGAGGTTATTCATCTTCACGAATGGATGCAATTTACAGAACAACTATAAAACAAAACAGTTTCAAAGCCATCCTGTCATCATATATTTTTGATACACACCTCAAAAGGCAACTTGACATTCATAAAAGCTTTCCTTTTTGTGAACTTCACAGAGATAGTGTCACTTTGCCCATTCAGGTGACACCATCTGCCCAACCCCCTAGACATATAAACTGTCCTAGCCACACTCCTTAATTGGCTCCCAGTACTGGCAGAGCCTTCACTACTGGAGCAAGATTTTAGGGCAGTGGTTCTCAACTCCTGTCCTCAGGACCCACTAATGCCGCGTACACACGGTCGGACTTTTCGTCTACAAAAGTCCGACAGCCTGTCCGACAGACTTCCGACGTACCTTCGGCGGACTTGCGGCAGACTTTGTTACGAACGGACTTGCCTACACACGACCACACAAAAGTCCGACGGATTCGTACGTGATGACGTACACCGGACTAAAATAAGGAAGTTCATAGCCAGTAGCCAATAGCTGCCCTAGCATGGGTTTTTGTCCGTCGGACTAGCACACAGACGAGCGGATTTCGGGGTCCGTCGTACTTACGACGTAAAGATTTGAAGCATGTTTCAAATCTAAAGTCCGTCGGATTTGAGGCTAAAAAAGTCCGTTGAAAGTCCGGAGAAGCCCACACACGATCGGATTACCAGCCACCTTTAGTCCGTCAGCGTCCGTTGGACTTTTGTAGACGAAAAGTCCGACCGTGTGTACGCGGCATAACAGGCCAGGTTTGCAAGATAACTGAAATACTTCACAGGTGATATCACCTGCTGCTCAGTGATTGCAGTATTCTAGTCTGCATCTCCCCAAGGTAATACTTAAATTCTGGCCTGTTAGTGGGACCTGAGGACAGGAGATGAGAACCACTGCTTTAGGGTATGGGGAGCATGTGAACTTCCCTATGTGTCAATGTTCGAGCTTGAGTGGTCAATCACCAGGCCCAAACACTGAGATGTGTGTTTGGGGGGTTGGGTGGTTCGAAGTGGACGGTGAAGGTGTCATCATGTCATACCCCTGTCTAAGCTTTAACACCAGTCGAAACCAGAGTTTAGACAGGCAGGATATGTTGCAGTGGAAAGTTAAAGTGTCACTGGGCAAACATACATGAACAATTAGGTTTGAACTCACTTTGGGAACACAGCCCAAATGCACTTCTTATTTCCATGTCAAAATTTGTCTTTTGCATTAGTTTAGCTGCCTTGCTAACAAAAGTCTCGTAATCTGCAGGTATCCTAATTGAATAAATAATTTAAATTGAAGGCATACGCTTCATTGTGTTCAGTGGTTCACACTTTGTTGTTATGTCTGCAGCTTTACATACACACTCACCTACAAAATTGCCTGCAAAAAAATACTGGGGGCGGCACAGTGGTGTAGTGGATAGCACTCTCACCTAGCAGTAAGAAGGGTCGCTGGTTCGAATCCCAACCATGACACTACCTGCCTGGAGTTTGCATGTTTTCCCTGTGCCTCCGTGGGTTTCCTCCGGGTACTCTGGACTCCTCCCACACTCCAAAGACATGCTGGTAGGTTAATTGGATCCTGTCTAAATTGCTCCTAGTATGTATGAATGTGAGTTAAGGACCTTAGATTGTAAGCTCCTTGAGGGTAGGTATTGATGTGAATGTACAATGTATATGTAAAACACTGTGTAAATTGACAGCACTATATAAGTAACTGAAATAAATAATAAAACTGACTCATGTAGGTACTTAGGTTGGATATGGCTGCAAACCCACCCTAAGCACCTATGACAGATCTACTAAAAACTGTCTGCCCTGAAGTTTTGAAAAACTGCAGAATTAATTGGATTTTCTGACTTAAAGGCTTAAAGTTCACTTTTTTTTTTCTAAATTCCAGCTCCCCTATGCACCATTATAGCATTCATGTACTTTTTTTGCAAAAATATCAAAGCTTTCCATAAAATCTACAGACACTTACCTTACTGTCCTACATCCATGATTCAAAATGTATCTATTGTTTCTGTCTTACGTCCTTACAGACTGTAGGTTATGACACAGGAAGGAGTTGACCAGCTGATCGCATTAGCACACACCCTGCTTTATCCATCCTTCCACTCCCAGGTGCACGTTTTTTAAATTAAATGCAATCAATCAGTGATCACCCTTCTCACTAAATACACAATCAGATTGCATAGTGTATAGCCATCTTTATACAAGTACATAGAAGGGAGTGGACAGAAACACTCAGCTGTCAAGCCCCGTTCAAATCTCTGCATAGCGGGAACTCACATTCCCACATGGGTTTTTTTTTTTTTTTAGCGAGGTGTGGAGGTGTATGGAGCATTTTCACTTATCACACATAGGGCAGCCCATCTACCTGAATGTGCTGCCCTGCACACAGCAATCTCCCCAAAAAAGCTTCAGAACTTTATTTTAGAGCGGAGCCTGGTGCGTTTTTAACTGTGATTTTTGGTGCAGTGCATTTCTGAAATTCAAGGAAATGCACAGATGAGATTGGAGCGTCATTATTCTTGTGTTACCGCACAAATTTCATTTTCAGGCCCCATTCACATCTAGCATAGTGGGAGTGCACATTTTGTGTCTCGTCTTTCCTGTGACATGCATAGGGCAGCCTGCTGATTTCAATGGGCTGTGCTATATGTGGCTTATGGGACATGTTGGCATTTTGTGGGTTGCGTGTTTTTTACTGTGCGTTTTGCAGCATTTGCCATCTGTTTTTTCACATGGCAAAATGTGTGTTTGTTTCTGTGTTTGGTGTGTTGTTAACAATTAATGGCACTGAAATCACAACTAGTAATTTTAGGTGTATAAAGGTGGCCATACACTATACAATCTGATTGTACAATCTCCTTTAGATCTGCCATCGATTATGTAGAGCAAGGGCCTGCCTGATTGGATACAGAGTGACTGGCTAGATAGGTGTTTCCTCCTATTATATCAATTTGGTAAGTCAGATTGTATAGTGCAGGGGTCTTCAAACTATGGCCCTCCAGTTGTTCAGGAACTACAATTCCCACCATGCCTAGTCATGTCTGTCAATGTCAAAGTTTTACAATGCCTCATGGGATATGTATTTCTGCAACAGCTGGAGGGCCGTAGTTTAAGGATCCTTGGTATAGTGTATGATCATCATTATACACCTAAAATTGCTAGTTGCGCTTTCAATGCCATTTATTGGTAATGGCACACCAAACACAGAAGCAAACACACGTCTTGCCATGGGAAAAAAACGAGCGGAAAATGCACGCACAGTAAAAAACACGCAACCCACAAAACGCCAACATGTCCCAAAAGCCACATATAGCACAGCCCATTTAAATCAACGGGCTTCCCTATGCATGTTACAGGAAAAACGAGACCATGAGGGATGCACAGGCGAGGCAAGTGCTGGCTGCTTATGGTCCCTCCTGCAAAGCAAATCTGTCACAATGGACCTTGTACACAAGTCAAGGCCCGCTTAATACATTAAGCCAATGACCTACAACTCTATTTTGCTTTATTCCTGAGTAGTTCATAATAAAGGTAATTCAATCGGAAGAGCCAACCCACATCACAGCAGTAGAGGTGAGACTCCATGCTTTTTATGGGCAGTACTGGCAGCAGATCTCATCATTATAGACTCTGAAGTAAATGATACATGCATTTTTTCCTGCAGGCATTCAACCCTAACCAAAATATCAATTTAGGGTACAAAGATCATTTCATTTGTGAATAAGCAATTACAATGCAATATTTGGTATTGCTAAAAAAATTATTTTTCTCCTTTTAGTTAGAGATATTATATTGCCAAAGGCAGTTTCACTATTGTGTGATGTATGTTTGCATTATGAGGCACATAATGCTCAGAAAAAACTTATGTTTGTAGAAATTAAAGAAGAAGGAAAAGCATGTTATCCTAGTAAATACTTTAAATACCTCTTTTGTGGCTTTCTTAATCCTAGGCCAATAGGCTATATTTGCTGCACACTTTTGCACAGACCTCCCACCTAAAAGAAGACCTTGAGCTGTTTTTCTATACTGCAATAATTTAAAGCCATCATTCTTAGTAATATTTCATGTCCTGTCTGACCTTTTTATTGTCTTTACCTGTAAACCTATCAGTTTGTGCTTAAATTGTATTTTTAAATTGTAAACTATTGTAATACATTCCATTGCTCTGTGCATTGCTGTCTTGTATGTCTCAGGATTAAATATGAAAAGCAACATTATTTTTTTTGGATGATTTTTAAGGGCGCAATGGGTTTTAAATTGCATCCGAGATTGAAGGAAGCTCATTTCAACTACCCTGGATCTCTTCTTATGCCAAAAAACAGTCTCTCAGTTACATCATGGTTTTACACTTTTATCAAACAATAAAAAACTGCAAAAGGTGAACTAATAACAATTGATGTACACACATAATGCCTAAATGCAAAAAAGCATAAACACAAAAAACACTAGATAAAAGAAATAAAACTACCCCAACTACACTCTACAAAAACACAAATGGAGCCATCTTTTTTTCCAAGCAAATTGCATCAACTCAGCTCAATTAGTGAATTAGACTTTGTAGGTAATTTAATGCAAACTTCCTAATTGGTCTGACAACTCTGTTTCTGCTGCAGTAAAATCCCAGTCAGTGCTATTAGTCCTGCCTGAGTTTTCCCCTGGTAGACTTCAGATCCCCCACCCATGTTTTGGAGATAATGAGAGCAGAAGGTGTTCTTCAGTTTAGGACCCCTTTCACAGCCTGCTCTGCTCTGTTGGCAGTCAGATATAAATGAAGCTGCTGTCCATTTACACTAGACTACTCTCCAATCCGAATCAGAGAGACAGAGGGGAACGGATTCCCTTTCATTTGTTTTTGCCAGATCAGATCGGAGGTAGGCGGGTGTACATCTGCTGTTCTATAGAGGAGAATGGAGGGCCAGATCGGGTCCACCTGAAAAATGGACAGGCAGACCCGATCGGACCGATCATGCAAAAGGGGCCTAACATGGAAAAACACAGACAGGACTGATGATGCTGCTTTTGATATCAGTGCAGCAGAGCCACTGCACTGTTAACACAAACAGGAAAGGAATAAAACTTTAGGATAGATATATATATATATATATATATATATATATATATATATATCTATATCTCATCTCACAAAAGTGTATACCCCCCCACATTTTTGTAAATATTTTATTTTATCTTTTCATGTGACAACACTGAAGAAATTACACTTTGCTACTTTGTAAAGTAGTGAGTGTACAGCTTGTATAACAGTGTAAATTTGCTGTCCCCTCAAATAAACTCATCACATAGCCATTAATGTCTAAACCGCTGGCAACAAAAGTGAGTACATCCCTAAGTAAAAATTTCCAAATTGGGCCTAAAGTGTCAATATTTTGTGTGGCCACCATTATTTTCCAGCACTGCCTTAACCCTCTTGGGCATGGAGTTCACCAGAGCTTCACAGGTTGACACTGGAGCCCTCTTCCACTCCTCCATGATGACATCACGAAGCTGGTGGATGTTCCTTGCGCTCCTCCACCTTCCGTTTGAGGATGCCCCACAGATGCTCAATAGGGTTTAGGTCTGGAGACATACTTGGTTAGTCCATCATCTTTACCCTCAGCTTCTTTAGTAAGGCAGTGGTTATCTTGGAGGTGTGTTTGGAGTCGTTATCATGTTGGAATACTGCCCTGTAGCCCAGTCTCTGAAGGGAGGAATTCATGCTCTGCTTCAGTATGTCACAGTACATGTTGGCATTCATGGCTCCCTCAATGAACTGCAGCTCCCCAGTGCTGGCAGCACTTATGCAGGCCCAGACCATGACACTCCCACCACTATGTTTGACTGTAGGCAAGACACACTTGTCTTTGTACTCCTATCCTCACCTGGTTGCCGCCACACACGCTTGACACCATCTGAACCAAATAAGTTTATCTTGGTCTCATCACATCACAGGACATGGTTCCAGTAATCCATGTCCTTAGTCTGCTTGTCTTCAGAAAACTGTTTGCTGGCTTTCTTGTACATCATCTTTAGAAGAGGCTTACTTCTGGGATGATAGCTATGCAGACCAATTTGATGCAGAGTGTGGCGTATGGTCTGAGCACTGACAGGCTGACCCCCCCACCCCTTCAACCTCTGCAGCAATGCTGACAGCACTCATACGTCTATTTCCTAAAGACAACCTCTGAATATGACTAGAAACTGGTGGGGTCAACCTGCGCTAGTGAGCAATACGTGAAAATAATGTGTATTCACAAAAATTGCAGCAGCAAAAAAAACTTCAAATATCCATGAAGTGATAAACATATAAAATAAAACTTAATTGCGCTAGCAGTGATAATATAATTGAAAAAAGTGTTTAGGACACACAATATATGTATGTAAGTCCCAATCAACAAGTAACAATAAGTGCATAAACCTTATAACAGGAAATAGTTATGTGCTAAGAGTCGATGTTCAGGCAACAACACCACCTATAATATGTCCATAAAACAATAATTCCAATAGGAATAAAAGTCCATTTAAATTGTCTAGTCTTCAAACCATAGGGGCTGATAGATCAAAGAAGCTTTCTATCGGACGTGCATTGATTGCAGAGAGAGTAATAGGTGTGCGCTTACCCCTATTGTTGGACCTCCTCTGTGGCAAGGTCTTACGAGCTTGCAGATTTCGCCCTCTGCAGGGACCAAATGTTGGTAACCAGGTCTTGACAGCGTACACCGCAGACTTCCAGATGGTCGGGATAGTCCAACAGCTCCAGCATCAGAGGGGGGACCCGAAAATGGAGAGGCCCATAGACAAAAAAGACATAAGGAGAAAAAGAAGAAGCTCCTCTGGTGTAATATCGTTGGGGTTTTATTGGATGAACCACAAGTGAACATTTAAAAAAACTCCATAAAAAATTCATAAAAAGCTGGCATATACAAAGGCAGGACGCCCGTGCAAAGTAAACCTTTCAGAACACGTGATGGCAAGCACTGCGAGGCCACGCCCTACATGTTTCGTCATACGTGACGTCATCTACGGGGCACGGGCGACGCAATGAACCATCACCTTATATATCAATAGACGGAGTTACAACCACGCCCTCATCCCCGCCCACGTCCGTCTTTCGACAGAACATGTATAGGAGATTCGACGGGACCGTCAGTATGAAGCCGCCCACAGGGCGGAACATAAATCAAAAGTAGAAAACAGATACTAGGATACAAGCGGAAATAAAACCAAGCCTCATTTTAGTGCCGGTCTAACACACCAACAGGCATGCGCCAAGACGAGCCAAGCCTCGATCTGGCTGACACCAAAACCTCCTATAGAGGTAAACTATAATCAGAAACCGGAAGAGATCTAGCGTGTACCCCAGATGAATTTTAGAGATAGACGCCCATAACATACCTGAGGCTTCCGGTCCTAAATGTATCCAAATTCAACTAAAAAAAACTTTAATGTCACTCTAAAGATTAAAAAGCCTTTTGGACAGTACGTATAATGTACATGGCTGTATTTTTCGCTGTGCATTTGGTATAATATTTCTTTAATTTTTACTATTTTACCCAATTGCACTATATTTTAAAGAAAACAAATATAAGATAACTATAAAATAAAAATGTAATGGAAAACACAAGTCTAATAATTAAATTATGCATATATAAAAATCTATAGTGAATAGAAGTGAAAATATTATATTTTTTGGGCCATACCCACAACTAATATCTCCAAATATATTATTTTTATTTTTATTTATATAACCTGTCAGCCAGGACAAGACTCAACCCCTCTTTTTACAATTTCAAACCTTAGACCATTTCAAAAAAACAAAACAATCAACTCTAAGGGTATATGGTGGAGCAATTCACAAAACACAAGAACATTATTAATTGGGGGATTCTAATTACAATATAAACTCTTGCTGTCGTAAAGGGGGGCACATATGATATTAAGTCTTCGGTTGTGTCACGCATTATCGATAAACGCATTGATCTCTATATCAACGTTGAGTCCTCGTGGTTTAAGACACCCCATTTTAAATATCCACCCCATTTCTAGCTTGGATATAGCTCTTCTCTTAGGCCCTCCTCTCCAGGGAACACTCAATCTATCAATACCCACAAATTGAGTGCCTCTGGGATCTTTATCATGCACATTCAGATAATGTTTAGATACTGGGTGTCCTATAAATCCTCTCTTGATGTTACTAATGTGTTCGTTTAACCTGACCTGAAGGGGGCGAACAGTACGTCCCACGTACTGAAAGCCGCAAGGACAGGTCAAAAGATACACTACATGGGTAGTAGAGCATGTAATGAATGATTTTATGGCAAAAGTTTTTGAGGTACTAGTCGCATGGAAATGTGTTACTTTCCGATCTTTAACAGCATTGACCGTACAAACCGCACATTTCCTGCATCTATAATACCCTACTAAATTTTGAAAAAACACTGGTTTTCTTGTTGGCGGGTCACATACGCTAGGAGCCACAGATGTTCTAATCGATGGTAGTCCTTTAAAAACCACCTGGGGTTTCTCCGGGAGTACGGGGCCCAATATATTGTCATTTTTGACAATATGCCAATATTTCTGTATCAATTTCCTTATTATAAAATGTTGGTGAGAATAATTGGTTACAAAAGGGCAGGTAAAGTCCTTCTTTGGGGTATTCTCTATCCTTGTATGATCTTTTAATAGGGATTCTCTATCCAATCTCTCAACCTCCTCAACTCGCTCTCTTAAAAAGGAAGCATCATAGCCCTTTTCAAGGAATCGTTCCATGAGGACATGGGACTGAGTCCTAAAATCATCAATAGAGGAACAGTTGCGTCTGATCCTAACATACTGGCTTTTCGGGACTGAGTCTAGCCAGGATTTGTGATGGCAACTGTCTCGTGATATAAATGCGTTTCTGTCTGTGGACTTAAAATAAGTGGAAGTCAGTATAGTATCTCCCTCCCCCCTTATTTTAAGATCCAAAAAATTAATCGAACTTAGACTGGATTCATAATTGAAGTGAATCCCCCTATCGTTCTTGTTTAAATTTTCCATAAACTGACATAAGGAATCATGGGTACCATTCCATAGGAGGAGGACGTCATCAATATATCTTGCCCACAAGACCAACTCTGGTCTTCGTTGGGCATAGATGACATCCTCCTCCCATTTCCCCATGAATAAATTAGCCAGACTGGGGGCAAATTTTGCCCCCATGGCTACTCCCTTCCTCTGTAAGAAGAAGAGATTCCTATGCCAGAAAAAATTATGAGTTGTAGTGTACTCCAATAACTCCATAATAAACCTCTTTTGTTTCCTTGGCAATGTCACGTCTCTGTACAAATAGTATTTGACTGAGGATATACCCCAATCGTGGGGAATCACCGTGTACAGAGACGTGACATCCGCCGTAACAAGCCAATAACCACTTTTGTATCCACAGTCCCTAAGCAAATTGATGGCATGCCTGCTGTCCTTAATATAAGCAGGTAATGAGCGAACCAAAGGTTGCAGGAAGTTATCGATATATTTGCCTGCCCTCGAAGTAATAGAGTCTATACCGCTGATTATTGGGCGGCCAGGTGGATGGACTGGGTCCTTATGGATCTTTGGGAGATAATATATGATTGGTATCTGTGATGATACTGGGACCAAAAATGATTTTTCTTTTTTATTTATAACTCCCAATCTAAAACCATTTTATGTCAGTTTATGGAAAATTTAAACAAGAACGATAGGGGGATTCACTTCAATTATGAATCCAGTCTAAGTTCGATTAATTTTTTGGATCTTAAAATAAGGGGGGAGGGAGATACTATACTGACTTCCACTTATTTTAAGTCCACAGACAGAAACGCATTTATATCACGAGACAGTTGCCATCACAAATCCTGGCTAGACTCAGTCCCGAAAAGCCAGTATGTTAGGATCAGACGCAACTGTTCCTCTATTGATGATTTTAGGACTCAGTCCCATGTCCTCACGGAACGATTCCTTGAAAAGGGCTATGATGCTTCCTTTTTAAGAGAGCGAGTTGAGGAGGTTGAGAGATTGGATAGAGAATCCCTATTAAAAGATCATACAAGGATAGAGAATACCCCAAAGAAGGACTTTACCTGCCCTTTTGTAACCAATTATTCTCACCAACATTTTATAATAAGGAAATTGATACAGAAATATTGGCATATTGTCAAAAATGACAATATATTGGGCCCCGTACTCCCGGAGAAACCCCAGGTGGTTTTTAAAGGACTACCATCGATTAGAACATCTGTGGCTCCTAGCGTATGTGACCCGCCAACAAGAAAACCAGTGTTTTTTCAAAATTTAGTAGGGTATTATAGATGCAGGAAATGTGCGGTTTGTACGGTCAATGCTGTTAAAGATCGGAAAGTAACACATTTCCATGCGACTAGTACCTCAAAAACTTTTGCCATAAAATCATTCATTACATGCTCTACTACCCATGTAGTGTATCTTTTGACCTGTCCTTGCGGCTTTCAGTACGTGGGACGTACTGTTCGCCCCCTTCAGGTCAGGTTAAACGAACACATTAGTAACATCAAGAGAGGATTTATAGGACACCCAGTATCTAAACATTATCTGAATGTGCATGATAAAGATCCCAGAGGCACTCAATTTGTGGGTATTGATAGATTGAGTGTTCCCTGGAGAGGAGGGCCTAAGAGAAGAGCTATATCCAAGCTAGAAATGGGGTGGATATTTAAAATGGGGTGTCTTAAACCACGAGGACTCAACGTTGATATAGAGATCAATGCGTTTATCGATAATGCGTGACACAACCGAAGACTTAATATCATATGTGCCCCCCTTTACGACAGCAAGAGTTTATATTGTAATTAGAATCCCCCAATTAATAATGTTCTTGTGTTTTGTGAATTGCTCCACCATATACCCTTAGAGTTGATTGTTTTGTTTTTTTGAAATGGTCTAAGGTTTGAAATTGTAAAAAGAGGGGTTGAGTCTTGTCCTGGCTGACAGGTTATATAAATAAAAATAAAAATAATATATTTGGAGATATTAGTTGTGGGTATGGCCCAAAAAATATAATATTTTCACTTCTATTCACTATAGATTTTTATATATGCATAATTCAATTATTAGACTTGTGTTTTCCATTACATTTTTATTTTATAGTTATCTTATATTTGTTTTCTTTAAAATATAGTGCAATTGGGTAAAATAGTAAAAATTAAAGAAATATTATACCAAATGCACAGCGAAAAATACAGCCATGTACATTATACGTACTGTCCAAAAGGCTTTTTAATCTTTAGAGTGACATTAAAGTTTTTTTTAGTTGAATTTGGATACATTTAGGACCGGAAGCCTCAGGTATGTTATGGGCGTCTATCTCTAAAATTCATCTGGGGTACACGCTAGATCTCTTCCGGTTTCTGATTATAGTTTACCTCTATAGGAGGTTTTGGTGTCAGCCAGATCGAGGCTTGGCTCGTCTTGGCGCATGCCTGTTGGTGTGTTAGACCGGCACTAAAATGAGGCTTGGTTTTATTTCCGCTTGTATCCTAGTATCTGTTTTCTACTTTTGATTTATGTTCCGCCCTGTGGGCGGCTTCATACTGACGGTCCCGTCGAATCTCCTATACATGTTCTGTCGAAAGACGGACGTGGGCGGGGATGAGGGCGTGGTTGTAACTCCGTCTATTGATATATAAGGTGATGGTTCATTGCGTCGCCCGTGCCCCGTAGATGACGTCACGTATGACGAAACATGTAGGGCGTGGCCTCGCAGTGCTTGCCATCACGTGTTCTGAAAGGTTTACTTTGCACGGGCGTCCTGCCTTTGTATATGCCGGCTTTTTATGAATTTTTTATGGAGTTTTTTTAAATGTTCACTTGTGGTTCATCCAATAAAACCCCAACGATATTACACCAGAGGAGCTTCTTCTTTTTCTCCTTATGTCTTTTTTGTCTATGGGCCTCTCCATTTTCGGGTCCCCCCTCTGATGCTGGAGCTGTTGGACTATCCCGACCATCTGGAAGTCTGCGGTGTACGCTGTCAAGACCTGGTTACCAACATTTGGTCCCTGCAGAGGGCGAAATCTGCAAGCTCGTAAGACCTTGCCACAGAGGAGGTCCAACAATAGGGGTAAGCGCACACCTATTACTCTCTCTGCAATCAATGCACGTCCGATAGAAAGCTTCTTTGATCTATCAGCCCCTATGGTTTGAAGACTAGACAATTTAAATGGACTTTTATTCCTATTGGAATTATTGTTTTATGGACATATTATAGGTGGTGTTGTTGCCTGAACATCGACTCTTAGCACATAACTATTTCCTGTTATAAGGTTTATGCACTTATTGTTACTTGTTGATTGGGACTTACATACATATATTGTGTGTCCTAAACACTTTTTTCAATTATATTATCACTGCTAGCGCAATTAAGTTTTATTTTATACTCTGAATATGACGCTGAGCATGTGCACTCAACTTCTTTGGATGACCATGGCATGGCCTGTTCTGAGTGGAACCTGTCCTGTTAAACCGCTATATGGTCTTGGCTACCGTGCTGAAGCTCAGTATAGGGTTTTGGCAATCTTCTTATAGCCTAGGCCATCTTTATGTAGAGCAACAGTTGTTTTTTTTCAGATCCTCAGAAAATTCTTGGCCATGAGGTGCCGTGTTGAACTTCCAGTGACCAGTATGAGAGAGTGAGAGCGATAACACCAAATTTAACACACCTGCTCCCCATTCACGCATGAGGCCTTGTAACACTAACTAGTCACATGACACTGGGGAGGGAAAATGGCTAATTGTGCCCAATTTGGTCATTTTCACTTAGGGGGTGTACCCACTTTTGTTGCCAGCAGTTTACACATTAATGGCTGTGTGTTGAGTTATTTTGAGGGGACAGCAAATGTACACTGTTATAGAGGCTGTACACTCTCTTTACTTTACATTGTAGGAAAGTGTCATTTCTTCAGTGTTGTCAAATGAAAAGATATAATAAAATATTTACAAAAAATGTGAGGGGTGTACTCTCTTTTGCACTTGTGTGAGATATTGTGTATATATATATGGTATATATATATATATATATATATATATATATATATATATATATATATATATATATATATATATATATATATATATATATATATATATATATATATATATATATATATATATACCATATATCAAAGTCAAACTGATATGGTTTTACTTTCTTTTGTCCAGACACACATTTTAAATGCATTAGAAAAAGCAGCAGGAAGCATTGAAAATATAAAAATGAAAGATGAAATTTGATTGGTTACTGCTATTAACACATAGTTTCCTTTTCCTCCAATTTTACCCTGAAGTCTCAACCTTTTTTTGGAAACCGTGCCAAAAAAAATTCTCCTACCTCTTCCTTTATTTTCCTGTATTTTGAAAAATGTTTTATTGCAGGTCCATGCTAAAGAAAACATTGTTCTGTTTACATTTGGCTTGTCTGCATTCTGTACTGTAACTTCAGTTAATGAAAACCTGAACTTTGGAAGCTGTACACAAAATGAAAAGTTTAGTCACCAATGTTGCCAGTGGACTCCTGCAGCTGATCTTGCCCCATTACTAATTTACCATTACTTGTTTATATTGGTAGAGGAAGGGCTTTTCCTCCTCATATCAGAACCCCAGAAAGGAGAACAGTGAGCAGCACAGTAGTGACATCACCAAATATCACTCCAAGTCCTGAGACTAGCAGACAGAGGCAGCAATGCACACTGCAGATATACAGCTATTAGTCTACAGCAGCCTTTCTCAACCTTTTCACAGTGGAACCCTTGAAATAGTTCTCCAGTCTCGGTTAACCCCTGCTAAAAATTAGAAATCTAGAACTCATGATACATTAGTGTGATGGTCAGTGGGAAGAATGGTCCTTACACTTGTGGTCATTGGGAAGAATTACCCCCTTACAGATAGCTAAAAAGATCAATGGTGTCGGTGGGAACTTATTAGAGAGGCAGAAATGGCCTAATGCTGAAGGAACCCCTAGCAACCTCTGGAGGAACCCTGGGGTTCCACGGAACCCTAGTTGAGAATAACTGGTCTACAGGTACAGGAGTGCCTAGACACCCTCACATACCAAGGGTGTACTGCTTTTTTCCAGGTGAAATTCAAGACAAAAGATACATTTTCAGGGCACTACTTAGGCACAATTAACACATCTTATTTTTCCCTAAGTCATAGCAAACCTTCACTTTTTTATTTCAGTTCCACTTTAAGAGCCTTTGCTATAAAACATCATGGAACTCCCCTTGAAATGGAACGGTACATTCAAATGTGTACTTCATTAGCCAAGTTGTGTTGTGCCAAAGAACACACACTTTATTTCTCATCCGCCCTCTGCATACTTGTGCAGGAAGTTTGAGGATCTCATCCATGAAATTTCGCTAACTTTATAAAATGAAATGTCCAAAAAGAAAGGTAACTGCATGCATTCATTTATTCAGAACTACATCAATAATAACATTATTAGCTATTTTGCTGGTAGTACGATTATACTGCATGAACTGTGCTGCTTAAACAGATAAGGAGCAGGGATATACTTTTCACATAAAGTGGAAAAGACCTTTAAATAATAATTACAACATACATTTCTTTACCATGTTATTTTTCATTTTCAGCTGGTAAAATTAATAGAGCTTTATGCATCATTACATTTTAACGGAACCCGCGGCTTTTTGGATGAATAAATTGTATAAATTTGCCTTTTTTAACAGAATTACATAAATCACATAGAAAAATTGGCCTAATTATTTGCCACTTACAATAACATGCTTTTGCAGAAAAAGTAATCCATGAACTGTCTATCATTTTCTAAATCCTAAATACACATTAGAGATGCTGGGTTTGATTTAGTAAAGAAGTAGTGACCTTTCAGTGAGCAAAGAGAATATTCAACGAACTTAGTAAATAGATTCACTATTCACTAATCCAATGACCTGCTAGCAATGTGTCCCTGATCCTGCAGCCTCCTTGGGCATCCCCCTTTTATATCCCAGGAGGCTGCAGAAATAGAGACACATAGCTTTGCAGGGCAGACCTGATGGCGTGTCTTTGGGGGCAGCTGCATGGACCCAGAAGGGATAACCAGCTCCCAATCAGAAAGGAAGATGGCAGTGCAGAACTCGGCCTGTGGCAGCAGATAAGGGGAGTGAAAAAGATCAACACTGGATTTGCTGTTCGCTGGGTGGGAGAGTAGCAGACCGTTCATAAGGGGCACAGGGGCGCCGCCCCCCTAATCTCTATGCGCTGGCCCCTAATCTCCATGGCGGGTGTCGGACACATAGAGTTCTAAGGGGGGGTTTGTGAAGCACATGATTAGAGCCGGAGGCTCAGAGCACTACACCCTGAGCCCACCCACTTGTGACAATAGCAAATCACCACTCGCTATTGTCTTTCTGCTTCTCCTCCCGGCCAATCAGTACAGGAAGCGGGTTGTGAGACCCGGATTTACCGGGAGGAGAAGCAACCAGATTGGCCAGGAGGAGAAGCCAGGGAAGCTGCCCGCGACCTGCATGGGGTAAGGGTGGGGTTGGAGGGCTTGCGAGCGGGGCTGGCAATCTGGCGGGGGTGTTTGTTTTCCACCTCCCCAAAAAAATGGAGCACCAGCCACCACTGGTGAGTATGCTAATTCAGGATATAAGGCAAAAACAGACTGAAAAAAAACACAAGGGGACACAGAGAAGTGAAATTCCTCTGTAGAGATTATGCATGGGTAGAAGGAAAGAAAATTGCTTGATTCCCCCATCAACACAGTCAGTCACATTGCTTCAGCGCTATTGTGTTCTCCCGGTGAGGAGCGTTTCCAGCCAGCAAAACACAATTATCACTGCTGGTGACTATAGTTGCCGGCAGTGATTGGGTAAAAAAAAAAACCAACAGGCTTGTTGTACTGAAATCGATTGAAGGAGTTGTACTGAAGTCAATTGATGGATCGACTTCAGTTTAACCAGCCTGGTCATATATGGATCCAATCTCAGCTGGTCCCTGCTGAACTGGCTGAGATTCAATCCATCTGTGGCCAGCTTTACCGAAACTAAGTGAATACCTACTTTGCTCATTGAACAGTCTCTACTCCTTTAATATATCAAGCTTATTCCATAAACAATACAAGGAGATGAGTACAAAGCACAATGACCTGCAGCAACCATTCACAATTCACGTTTGATGGATCAGACCAGTGCATACTGAATTTTGATAGTCTCCTATGAATACTGCACTTTGCTCCTTGCACTGATCATCCTGCATAGGTTATATGGTCGTCAGTGAGATGTGTATACTAAATGTGCCATGTGATTATAAAAACACAGCAGATAATAGAGCGGATAATCACTAAATGATTGGTACTCTTTGACAAGTGGAATTCAAAACAAGGAAGTTGTTGACACCTGTTTTTTTCCAGTTACTCTGACCACTAATTATTGCCTACAAAATACACAGCTAGCGGCTCTTCTATTACAATGATTTGTAGCCACTAGTTATAGTCTTCTCAGAGTTTTTATGACATTGCTACACGGTGATAAATCAGACGGCTTCTGGTAAATTACAGACTCCATCCCGTAGCTATAAAGCTCTCAGAGTGGTCTGATATGAATACATATAAAGTGTGTGTCAATTAATAATAAGAAAAAAAAAATGTGTAAATTATCATGTGTACTTATGTCATATGCAAGCTGTGTTTACAATGTTCTTCTTTATATTGTCATTAATTGTATAGCTACTTTTTTTAAATACGATAAGCAGATAACTTTGGAAGTTCTAACTTTAAAATACATATATGTAAGCAGTTTTACATGCTAAAATATTTGGTTCTATTTTGCTAGTCTTGTGATGATATCCTCATAAGAAAGCACCAGGTCCTGGACCTCTTTCCAGACTGCAGTTTACTTATGAAGTACAGTCTGGTCCAGGAACCACCCAAGCTTGACTGGACAATGAAGAAGCAGGAGCACACAGAAGAGGTTATCTGTCTGCTCTCCCCTCCTGTAAGGATGCCTGTGCAAAACAATAGATATCTATTACCCCCTGAGGTTTTCTACGTAAGGCACTCAGCAATACAGAGTCATGAGGCTGAAGGCCTCCTGAACCCCCCCCCTAGGGAAAGAGTGCCTTGACTGATGGGGGCATGGCCAGGTGCAGGACAAGGTGGCTGAGTGGTCACCAGGGTTTGGTTGTTATGGGGGATGGGATGGGAAGTAGGCGGCCTGTCCAGCACTTATGATAAGAACAGGCCCCCTTTGGAATTGTGTGCTCACAGTACAACTGTCACTGGCACCGGTTTAACTGCTTCCCGGCCGCCTCACGCAGATATACTACGGCAGAAGGGCACGTACAGGCAGATTAACGTTCCTGTAGGTTGCCCTTTAGGAGGCAGCTTGCGGGCGCGCATGTGCCCGCCGGGAGCTCCGTGAGCATGATCGCAGGTCCCGGGGCTTAAGTGGTTAAAAGTGTTCACATGTTATGTGTTGGATTTTAATAAAGCTGTGGCCTTGCCCTTTCCAACCTAATGGTTGTAAGTGTGTTGATTTAATGGGGTGAAGGGGCAAGGGTGAAGGTTTTTCCTATACATTTATGTTACATGTAATTTGTACCGGGCCCATTGCGCCTCATCAGTCATGCATTGCTACACAGCAGTCCTGTGAGGTTTATAAAAACATTTCTAATAGCTTGTATTATGAAAATATGTGTTGGCAAGCTTATGTAGCTGCCATAGCTGAGCTTACAGAAAATTGCTTTTGCTAATTGCTTGGCTGTCTGTGATTTCAATGCTTTTCGAGTCATTGCCTTGGAACAAGTAGCAAGTAAAATGGGAGTGAGGTCAGTACTCCTTATTTACCTAGTGTTCTTGGTCAGTGACTCAAAGGGGTGGATTTACTAAAGGCGAGTAGATTGTGCACTTTGCAAGTGTTGTTGCACTCATTTTCTCCAGAGTTTAGTGAAAGTTGTGAAGTTCTGCTAATTTCTATCATCCAATCATGTGCAAGCAAAAACTTTGCTCTTTTTATCTTCCCAATTGGGTATTCTTTACAATGTGAAGCTTCACCACATTCCCTAAGCTCTGGCGAAAATGAGTGCAACTACACTTGCAAAGTGCAAAGTATATTTGCCTTTAGTAAATCAACCCCACAAAGTATTTAGCCAGTGCATCATTATGACAGCTGCACAAGCAGGCTTTCCAGTAGAAGAGCTCAACAAAGGCAGTCTACATTTTTTGCTTAACATGTTTCGTAAAATGGAAGAACAATCTAACTCTTTACTACTCTTAAAAACATTCCTTCCCTCCTTCTCCTACCTATCCTGCATACCAGGTATAAAAAGATCTGTGTACTTGCCTATTTTTAATCTGGTCCAGTCTGGTCATGCGATCTATAAAAAAATATATAAACTACGCTATAAACCATCTATCTCTAAAGAATAAGCAGCAATTGTTTTGTGTAACACAGTCACAAAAACATTACATAAAAAGTAAGAATCATGCTAAACATTAAAGTGGTTGTAAACCCTCCCTAGTGACTTTTAACAATAGGTAAGGCTTACTTATAGGTAGTGGAAATATATCCTAAACGTGCACCGTTTAGGAGATATTTCACTTGTAGTGTGCCGATGATGTAATCAGCGCATGCGCTGTGAAGAAATGGACCTTCGTGCTGTTTCTTCCCCCAGCGTGTGCCGTTACTGATGGCTCCCACGCACATGTGCGAGATTGACGTCACGCAGCTCCGGCCAGTCACAGAGCCAGAGTCCGCCGCACCCGGAAGGAAGAGGGCCGAAGATGGACGCAGCCTGCACAGGGGACAGAGATGGATTCGCTTGCAGGTTAGTGTCACATAATTGGTTAGTATGTGATGCATACTAGCCCATTATGCTTTTAATTTGCAGGCTTTGCAGGGAGCAAAAGAGGAAGTAAAACCCATCAGGGTTTACTTCCTCTTTAAATGTGAAGTCCATAGGTGTATCCATATGGATTATAATCTGTGCAAATATTTCCACAAGCAATGTGATAATAGGTCATTCTCCTTAATGGCAGTGTCCATCATCCATCACCAAAAACCGCAGTGAATCCACCACCAGCTGTAGAAACTGCTTACCAGCTTCTTGTAAACCCCTTATTACAGGGAGTCAGTGTGCGCCTGTGGCTTAATACCCAGCCGGGGCCTTTCTCCACTTCTTAGGGCTTCTCCACGCTTCCGATGTCACTCACTGAGTAGGAAAGGGATTGGGCATCAAAAAGAGACCAAAGGCTCCACATAGCATAAAATCCTTGATGGGTTTATTATGTAATTAAAAATACACTTAATACAGTAAGTATGTAATATATAGTGTTATACCGTGCTAATGTTCAAAAAATATGTAATTTGTAAAACAGCAGCCAGTAACACAATGGACAACTTGTGCAAAAGTAATGGGTAAAAAACAGTGCAGCGCTAATCATGAATACACGGATGTGCAAAAATAGTGATATGAGGTGAATCATATAAACAATATATGGCACAAATACAAATCTGTACAGAAAAAAAATCACAGTCATTGGTGAAAAAAGTCCAAAATAAACTGAATAAGTCTGTGAAGGCGTATATAATTGCGTGATACAGTATGTATGTAAAAGCACCTTAAGTTTGGTGTATTGGCCGGCACACAACAAAAACAAAATGGTCATGTGATCCAGCAGCTCTGACTCCCCTGTGTCAATTATCTGCTGCTGCAGGGGGGTGGCAGGAAGGTCAACAACAAATGAGCCACGGGAACTCATGGGTGATGTCATGGACCCAGGAACTCATAACCATTGTTGAGCGGTCCCTTACACAGGGGAGCCAGAGCTTCTGAATCGTGTTAACCTTTAAAGTGGTTGTAAACCCTTACATGTACCCAATGAAGTGACTGCCCTCAACTGATACACAGAGATGAATCAAATCCTCCTACATAAGTTGTACCTGTTTATTTGCAGTTTTCTCTACATTTGTTCAAAACCCAGAGTTTATACAGCTTGTCTGAGCTGTCAGAAAACAGGGGGAGAAGAGCTGAAATTACACTCTGCAGAGCTCAGTGAGGAGAGCTCTAAGAGCTGATTGGAGGGAAGGGACACACCCTCCTTCATACAGCACACAGGAACAGAGCTGAGGCTGTCAACAACAGGCTGTGTGCTGGAGATATCTCCCCTGTCACCTTTTTTCTCAGGACAACTTGCCAAAAGTGATCATGAAGATAGCAGAGAAGCAAGGCAGCAGACAGAAATTACACTTATGCCCCGTACACACGGTCGGATTTTCCGACGGAAAATGTGTGATAGGACCTTGTTGTCGGAAATTCCTACCGTGTGTGGGCTCCATCACACATTTTCCATCGGATTTTCCGACACACAAAGTTTGAGAGTAGGATATAAAATTTTCCGACAACAAAATCCGTTATCGGAAATTCCAATCGTGTGTACACAAATCCGACGGACAAAGTGCCACGCATGCTCAGGATAAATAAAGAGATGAAAGCTATTGGCCACTGCCCCGTTTATAGTCCCGATGTACGTGTTTTACGTCACCGCGTTCAGAATGATCGGATTTTCCGACAATTTTGTGTGACCGTGTGTATGCAAGACAAGTTTGAGCCAACATTCGTCGGAAAAAATCCTAGGATTTTGTTGTCGGAATGTCCGAACAAAGTCCGACCGTGTGTACGGGGCATTAGTGCTCTTAATTGAGACAAGTACACACTGTAGAGGGATATGCTTTGTTCATATTTCATGTCTGAGGTTTACAACAACTTTAATGCCATTTTAAAAAGGTAAACTAAGTGGACTTTTTTACTTTACCATGTACGGTAACTGATTCCTTAGGCTTATTGTCTAGATTTGCTGCGTAAAGTAGCTAATGATTACAATGCCTACCACTAAAATGCTGAGATGTGCAATTAGCCTGATAAATAAAACATATTAACTGGTTTTCACATAGAAGTGCATTTGATGCCTCAGTGGTCTTCCATTAGTCTGCCTTCATCTCTGCTCACGCAACCTTGTTCACATTAACCAGCTAATGAACTGTGAGGCTACTGGCTGCTAAGTTCCACTCACCTCTGATAATGGGAAAAGCAGAAGGTTAGGAATGACAGCAATCAGGTGCTTGCTAAGAATTTCTAGATAAAAACTGGGCCCTGGTGCAAAATCTGCTGCAAAGCAAATGTGGCCTATGCTGAGCAATAGACACTAAACTGCACTTAGACCCCAGGGCACCTCTCTGAGTAAGCATCCCATATTCCGGACAGCTGAAACATAAATTACACTGGATCCTGGAGGTGTCCAGAACTTTCATCATTTGATCATTGGAACAAATGTTGCAAACCTAGACCCCCAGCAAGACATAAGATTTTAACATGCAACCTTCCCCCGCACACACACAGACCCGTGCTAACACATTCTTGGCAACTAAAATGATTCATATATTTATCTAACTGCTGGGCCTACTGGAGGTCATGACTGTCTCCCTAACAAGCCAATTAGTGGCTCTGCCTAAAGACATTTCCTGGTATTGAAATAAAACAGTAGGTCTAATGAGGCTGTGGGTCCTATTTTAAAAGATAGAATGAGGTGCTTGAAGCATATTTTACAGAAGTTCCGGAGATGTTGTAAGTGCACTTACACACTCTAGATACAAACAACTTTTTGATTAATTGGTGAATATGCACATGCAAGCCACACATGGGGTAATTTATCATTTGAAGTAAGGGTAGATAGCATACCACCAAAAGTCCTCTTACAGCTGGTATTTTAGTTTTGGGTTTCTGGTGAACTGAATCACTTATCGGATTCCTTTACCTGTTGGATACTTTGGGGGAATATCCCCTCTGTAAGGATTGATAACCCCAACCCCTCTCTGTCTTATCTCTCCAAGGTTTTCCACTCCTCTTGCTGCATATGAAGGAATTTTTAAAAGGAAGATAAAGGGGTACAGTAGATGAACAGAACGGAGAAGTCAATTGCACAAACCAGTGGCGGTTGGTGTTTTTGTTTTTGTGAGCGGCAAACAACCACCCATTCCCCCGGCTCTAATCTGTGCTTCAAAAAAACAGCCCCTCCACATTGGAATCCATGCGCCGGTGTGTCCTGAAAGGGGCCGGACGCATAGATAGGGGAGGCCGTGATGGACAGGGGGGCAGCTTCCATGCGCCCCGTAATGGACGGGCCGCCCCTTGCACAAACACTGCCATTGGAATTTATGACAGAATAAAAAGGCTGTGATAGATTCAATGCTCAGCATTTTGCTGCTTTTCTCTGCACTGGCAACTCATTTGTTCACACCAAGGTTATATGATGATGAGGACTGAGGAATATTGATAAAATTCTGTATGCAAATTATATATATATATATATATATATATATATATATATATATATATATATATATCAATCATAGAATTCCTCATAAAATGCTTGCAAAATGTTCAGATGTTCTAAGCAATTTCACAGGAAATGAAACTTTGAAGCCTTGACACAACAGGAAGAAGATTCTCACAAAATGCCTAAAAAATGGCAAGCTTTTAGAAATGACTATCAATGCTCACTAGCCTTCAAGCAATAATACTGTTTGTGTTATTAACAGACATCTTAAAGTGATTCCTTTAACCACTTCAGCCCCAGAAGGTTTCACCCCCTTCCTGACCAGAGCATTTTTGGCAATTTGGCGCTGCGCGTTCATGCAACACTGTACCCAAACAAAAATTTTCGTCCTTTTTTTTCACACCAATAGAGATCTCCTTTGGTGGTATTTGATCAACTCTGTTTTTATTTTTTGCACTATAAACAAAAAAAGACCGACAGTTTTGAAAACAAAAATATATATTTTTTACTTTCTGCTATAAAACATATCCAATAAAAAAAAAATAAAAAAATCAAATTTCTTCATCAATTTAGGCCAATATGTTCTGTCACTGTACTAATGACACTGGCAGGGAAGGGGTTAACATTAGGAGCAATTAAAGGGTTAAATGTGCTCCTAGGGAGTGTTTTCTAACTGTGTGGGGGATGCTTTGACTGGGGGAAGAGAGAGATCTGTGTTCCTGCTTAGCAGAAACACAAGATCTCCATCTTACCCTCGAACATAACGGCATTCTGTCTTGTTTACATAGGCAGACTGCTGTTCTGCCTCTCTTGGGAGAGATCACTGGGTGCCAGCAAACATCAAGTCCACCAGACCTGCCGTGTCCAATCACAGCCAGGGCGTGTCACCGGGGGGGGGGCAGAAACGTACAGATTCGTTGTTTCATGCAGCCACCCTGCCGCAGTACAGTCCAAAAATGGTTAATTCTCTTCATAATCTGCTATATCAGCCATTTCGAACATGTATTTATTTATTACGGGTATTTTCATGGCACTAACAATTTATGCAATGCTTTACATATAGTATGTTGCCCATTCACATCATTCACTGCCCACAAGGTGCTTACAATCTAAGGTCCCTACCTCACATGTATACATATACTAGGATCATTTACAGATGTGTTTTTGGAGTGTGGGAGAAAATATGCAGACTCCATCCTGACTGAGATTCAAACTGGGTACCATAGTGCTACAAGGCAGAAGTGCTAACCGCTAAGCTAATATATGACTGCTTAACACAAGTATGTATGTATCATCAAGGAAGTGGGCTTCCTTCCTGGGCACTGCATATATGTGTTCTTGTGTTGGTGCTGGAAGCGTGCTCGATCGCGTTCTCTCAGCAACCTAACAGACTCATGCATCTGAAGAATAGAGCCGGCTACTGAAAATCATCAATGAAAGTAATTCTTTATGGGCTACATAACAGAGTGATATGAGTAAGGCTTTTGCCAAAAGGCCTTAGCCAGTAAAGAATTACTTTCATAGATGATACTAAGTAACTAACACTATTCTATCACTGGATTGTCATTTTGGTGTAGAGGCACTGGAGCCAGAGCACTGGTTCCCAAAGGGCAGATTGTGGTTTGTTTCCTTTTAGACACATGTGCATACATGCACATAACAGAGCAAATTTCGACATGCAGGTAGTGTCTTTGTTGGGATTTGAACTAATGAACCCTAGTGCTAGAAGGCAGAAGTGATAACCACTGTGCTACACCTGCTCTTTTTAAACATGCAGCTTAAATGTACTAATAGCAAAGACAAAGATGTGGAAATTCTGACTTTTTAGCCAACGTCAACCACTAAGCTCTCATGTTCATCACTAACCAGCTTTTCCCTCCCTCCAGCCACTGTCAAATGCAGTGAGTGGTTGTCTTTGTCCCAAAGAAGCAGAGGTCCATCCTTGTCCCAAAGAAGCAGAGGTCCATCCTTGTCCCAAAGAAGCACAGGTCCATCCTTGTCTCAAAGAAGCAGAGGTCCATCCTTGTCCCTAAGAAGCAGAGGTCCATCCTTGTCTCAAAGAAGCAGAGGTCCATCCTTGTCCCAAAGAAGCAGAGGTCCATTCTTGTCCCAATAAAAAAGAAAGAAGGACGGCGCCCTCTAAGTGCAGCATGTATGTTAAAAATATTTATTACAATAGATAAAAACACTCACATTTGAGTTGCTAAAAACCAGCATGTAAAGTAGTTTCATCCGCGTGCTCTCGGGGGATGTGGGTGTCACGGGCCAGTGGAGGGGTTCCTGGGATGTGAGTCCTGTAACCTGGTTCCTGGTAGCTGTTCCGGTGGTGCCGAGGGTCCTCAGAGCCTCCGGGCGGCCAGGATATCGGTCATGGATCCTCCGTGGAGCGCCGTGCTGACCTGCGTCTTCACTTCCGGGAGCGGGGTGAGGCGGGCGGTGCTTCAGCATAGCCTGATGAAGGAGCACGCATGCTCCGAACGCGAAGCACCGCCCGCCTCACCCCGCTCCCGGAAGTGAAGACGCAGGTCAGCACGGCGCTCCACGGAGGATCCATGACCGATATCCTGGCCGCCCGGCGGCTCTGAGGACCCTCGGCACCACCGGAACAGCTACCAGGACCCAGGTTACAGGACTCACATCCCAGGAACCCCTCCACTGGCCCGTGACACCCACATCCCCCGAGAGCACGCGGATGAAACTACTTTACATGCTGGTTTTTAGCAACTCAAATGTGAGTGTTTTTATCTATTGTAATAAATATTTTTAACATACATGCTGCACTTAGAGGGCGCTGTCCTTCTTTCTTTTTTATTTGTTCCAGAGCTTCTTCTAGCTTTTATAGACTGGCTGCCTTCCATTTATTCAGCATCATTTTATCCTTACATGGACTAATACCCGAACTTGTTGTGAAACATTAACTACCACCATCAAGTTCCCCCTCTCAGGAACCCCCAACCCACCCCCTTCCCCCCACCATTTTTAGTTATATGTACTCGCCTACCTCCATTGTGCGCCATATTAACCCCTTGATCATTTTTTTTATCCATTCTTGTCCCAAAGCAGCAGAGGTCCATCCTTGTCCCAAAGAAGCAGAGGTCCATTCTTGTCCCAAAGCAGCAGAGGTCCATCCTTGTCCCAAACAAGCAGAGGTCCATCCTTGTCCCAACGCAGCAGAGGTCCATCCTTGTCCCAACGCAGCAGAGGTGTCTCTCGCACATGGGCGGTGGTTGACAGCCTAGTATCATCTTCTCTATGCTGTGCAAGATGTAAGCTGCCGGAGCCTAACAGGTGAATAACTGGTTTTCTGGGGCCAGAATAGAGGAAAATGTCTGCTTATAGATTATATAATGATAAGTTGTTTGGCAGACAATACTGGAATGCTTGTCAAAGCAAAATGCTGCTTCAATTCAATGTTTGAGTAAACGGGTTTTCGTGTTTTTCAGCAGCATTTTCTCTATACCTTTCTCATAATCCTGCTACATATTATCCGGACTTGAATACACCACGGCTGCATAACCCTTAGCACTACATTACAACATGCTTTGCTCTTCTATGTCTTTTAGTTGCCATTTCAGCATTTTTTCATAAAAACTAAATTCATCGCAACAGCTGTTCGTAAAGTACTTCACAGGAAAGGTGTCAATCACTTTTTTCTCTTTTCTCTTGGAAAATTCCTGCTGAACATATAATATTTTTGTAACATCAGAGGTATCCAAATGAAATATACTCTTTAGGAACTGCATATCGGGTACTTACCAAGAACGTGTTTGGCTGAAAGGAAACACCCATAAAACAGCGGTTCCTGGAACCTATTAACAGACATTCAGCAAGGAACATGGAGGAAAACTGGCAGTCACTGACTACAGCGATATTGAGTAACACCTACTGTAATCATGCACAAAGTAGCAGTTTACGTTTATATTCCAAAACCTGTTAAACAGATACCACCTGGCTTTAACATTTTGGTATAAATATGTACTCTGAAAGAGTATGGAACTAAGAGACCTGAATACAATGGTGGTATGGAATTGAAATCAAGGTAACTGATGGAAATGCTATAAAATGCCAATGTTTAATAAAAACAATATAGGGAATTACTGAAAAATCAAAAGTTTACAGAGCAATGTAATATAACCTGAAAATTATTTTTTGACTTTAAACCATATATCAACTAGCCTAGGAATATAATAATAAAAAATCTGTAAAGTTCCAAAATCCAGTACTCATTTACTGTGTGGTCCCTTACAAATAAAAATCACTTGTGGGAGCATACCTGTGTATATGAACAATGTGCAAAGAGTTTAGTTAAACACTGCCCATGCCCCATTACTAGTGATTCCTGACAGCTAATCATGGAAAACAAAAAGCAAATCTCAAGGTGTTTCTGGTGCTTCCCCTGTTTTCAGTCCTGGTCTGGAAACATTTGCTCAGTACACTGTATTTACTGATATTTACTAAAACTGGTACACGCAGAATCTGGTGCAGCTGTGCATACTAACTAATCAGCTTCAAATTTCAGCTTGTTCGATTAAGCTTTGACAATAACATCTAGAAGCTGATTGGTTAATATGCACAGTTGCACCAGATTCTCTGTGCACCGGTTTTAGTAAATCTCCCCCTGTATCTAAATTTAAGCCATATGTGCCTATTTTTAGCATTTTGGGATTTACAGTGATAGAAATGATCATAATGACACCTTCCAATAAGGATACCAAATCATCAGGCTGTTCTCACTTTTTAAGGTGGTCCTGAGCTCAAAAAGTGAAGGCTTTCCCTATTATAAAGACATGAAGAAATGTCCTAGGTGCCTACGTGGTACTCTGAAAAATTTAAATTTAGTCTTGAACTTCTCCTGAAAAATATTACTTGCTATTATTGCTTAATATTAATAATGCTTTTATCCTCAAAGTTGTATATTTTCAGTGTAGGGTCATGTAAAGCATTTTTACCTCTGACAGAGATTTGGAATGAGATTAGGTGATGTCACCACTGTGCTGGTCAATGTTCTCATTGCTGGAGAGATCGCTGCACCTGAGGACTTGCAGTGCAAGAATCTCCCTTCTTCTGCTTCATCCCTTTTGGGTCTGTGCCTCCTCCACCTCTTCTTGAATATGATTTCATCAGTTGTCTGATTACCAGTTGTCATGGAGACATCTCTGACATAAATAAGCAAAATCCTGCCTCTACCAAGATGGCTTCCTCCATACACAGGCACAGTGCAAAACAAAGCATAATTAGTTATTAATTGGGAAATGATCTGCGGGAATGTTTGCTCTCTGCTTTGCTTTTTCGAGCACAGCTTTCACAGGTCAGGTCCTCTTTAACTGCAGTTACAGTGCTGGCTACAGACAAGCTGAATATAACAAGAGCAATGTTTACCTTGACTTGGGCTTGTGGTGACAAATTTCAAAGCACAGGAAAATAAAAGGCAGAAATAGGAATTTTTTTAGGATCCCCTTGGGAAAATGTAGAAGGAGAAGCCAGTGCTCAGATTTTCAACAACTAAGTACAGGACCCTGGGGACTGTATGATCCCTGGTAGTGAGATTATACATTGTGCACTGAATAATGTACATGGTGGGTGCAGTACAGCTTGTCAGTAGTGGAGATCAAACTAAAATAATCTGCAACTTGCCTGAATATTTGCAAACAGATCTAAGGTATACACGGATCTAAGGTATACACTGACAATTGCACCATTTTGGAATTCACACAATTGTGCTTAATTCATTGTACGATTCTCTGCAAAGTGGACAAATTTGAGGCATAAATTCAGGCAAAAAATGTAAATGTTATAATATTAAAGTGTAAAATATGATTTATTGCTTTGGGTTCTTTCAGTCCTGTTTTGTGGCATGTTGGGGTGGACTAGGGGCGCTTGTGTGTGTGGTGTGTAGTGGTGTGTGAATGTGTTTCCGTGTCTGGCAGTTCTAACATTGGGTGTTAAAGAGGTTGTAAACCTCGAAAAATCAAAACAAAAAAAAACCCTGCAAGACAAAGGCATAATGAGCTAGTATGATACTTAACTTAGAACAATGCCCTGGATCGGCTCCCTGAGTACAGCACGGACATCTTCCACCGTAGTTACTTACGGGTTCACGGCTCCGGCGCTGTGATTGGCTGGAGCCATGATGACGTCACTGTGACGTCGCTGTTATTGCACGGCAAAGCGGCCTGTTTCTTCAGTGCGTATGCGCCGATGATGTCGGCAGCAGCGCATATACTGAATATCTCCTAAACTGTACATGTTTAAGAGATATTCAAGGTACCTACAGGTAAGCCTTGTTATAGGCTTACCTGTAGGTAAAAGTGATGGAACAGGGTGTACAACCACTTTAATGAGTGTTGACACCCCTTGATAGGGCTCCTGTTTGGGGTCCTTTGTTTTTTTAACACTCTGGTCTCCCAAAAGTGATGTATGTATACTCATTTTGTACATCAAATTTCATGTACAGTTTATTGTATTTTGGTGCCTCTGTGTACTGTTTATTTCCTTATGTTTATGAAAAATCTAAATAAACACCCTTTAAAAAAAAAGTGTAAAATATTTTCATTATTAATAATCTCTATTACTATTTTCCATCACAATGTCCAGCCTAACCAATACAGCATATACTAAACTGCACACGATATACATATGAAAAACAAAAAACCCACACACGAATATCTTCTGCTAAAGGCTTTTACATAACCTATTTTACAGCCATATCAGTTCATTCATCCAAGCTGTTATAATTCTATTTTATTAAAATATAATTAAGTATATCTTTAATGAAATAACTCGGCCACACATAAAATGCTTTGACAGCTTTCTCTAACTCCCCTTTGTAACACAAACTTAAAACTGTCATATTTTACAAGGTGTTAAGTATTCATTTGGGCCCAGACAAAAGGTTAGCCTATGCAACCACAAAATGCACACTATATCAGCATTATGTCCTAAAATATTATCCCAAAATAGCTGTAAAAGACCAAGCATTACTGAATCATATTCCAATGAACATTCCATTCTTCCAGCAGATGATAATATAGTAATTGTAAAATAATAGTAACCCCTTGTGACCACCCGAAAAAGATGCTACCTGTAATCTGAGATGGTAGTCCAGCTGTCCACTTCTTTATTCTATGCAGCTGAGTCTCCTAATCTCAAGGGAAGTGACTCTTTCACACTATTTAAACTGGCGCTCAGTATTTGAAGATCTTAAATGTCATATGTAAACTGAAGTCTCATCAACGTAGCATGTTATGTTAGTAAATGGCAGTTAGATTTTCACCTTGAAATTATCATCAAAGTGTTTTTATACTATAACAACCCAAGACAGATTGCTTAAAAGACCGCAGAGTGGCTTAGTGTTTAACCCTTATGCTTTGAAGCAATGTTGTCTCTGGTTTGAATCTCAATCGGGAAACTATCGGTATAGAGTTTGTATGTGCTTTTGTGTAAGGTTCCTCCTACACTCCAAAGACATGTCGATAGGTTAATTGACTATTGCCTAAATTGGCAGCACATCGGCTAAGTGGTTAACACTTCCATCTGCCATCATTGGCATCATCAAAATCCAACGATGGCACCACCTGCCTGGATTTTGCTTGTTCTCCCTGTGCCTGCGTGGGTTTCCTCTGGGTACTCGGGTTTCCTCCCACACTCCAAATGCATACTGGTAGGTTCATTGGCTCCTGTCTAAATTGGCCCTCGTATGTTTATTTATGAATGTGAGTTATGGACCTTAGATTGTAAGCTCCTTTAGGGCAGGGACTGATGTGAATGTACAATATACGGTATATGTAAAGTGCTGCGTAAACTGATGGTGCTATAAAGGAACCTGTCATAAATAAATATTAGTGTGTGCGCTCAGGTCTTAAAGTCCCAACTGCAGACCATGGTAACACACTGTTGAGCGGGTAATGCAGCTTCAGTATGCTTTTTTAGGTGTACACCCACAGAAAAAGTATGGCTTCGAGGTTGGAAGAGTACCAAAGATCGCAACACAGGCAGTGGGGAAGGGATAGATTGCTTGATACCAAAGGCCTACCCCCTAGAGCTAGAAATATTTGACCCCAGGTATTCATTTTAATAGCTGTTGTAACACACCATATATCACCATTTACTTGCTCTTTCATGACATTATTTACCATTTCTTTTAGAGTCATGTTAATAATGTCTTATTAGATTAATAGGAATGTAAACAGGAACTCCAGTTTGCATTTAACGACTACTGTTACCAACTGATGAAAACCTCCATGCAAGTAACACAGCTAGCACATACAGTTTTTCATGTTAAAGGCATTCATGCAATGTAATGTGTAAATGTAACATTTCCAGTATTTATTAGCGCTCAGAGATCACGGTGCAGGCCTTCCCCCGTTTTAAGCACACTCACTTTACGTACACTGGCGAGTACGGACATACCCACGAGTGTATGTAAAGTACCTCACAAGTAAAGACAACCCGCACCGCGCAGCCGCAGTATGGCCTGGAAGAGGCGGAGCTGCCGTCTGGAGTTGTTGCCAGTGAAGAGGCCATAAGTGAAGAGGCAAAGTTCCCACCAGCCAGCCCAGAGTTGCCCGCCAGCCAGCCCAGAGTTACTGCCTAAATGTAAGTGGATTACTGTTCAGTACTATAAACGTCACTCCCTGACCCCCCCACTACAGCCCATGGTCCTCCACTATAGGCCCTGATCCCCCCCACTACAGCCCCTGACCCCCCTTTAGAGCCCCTGACCCCCCTCTACAGTCCCTGACCCCCCTCTAGAGCCCTTGAACTCCCTATACAGCCTCTGACATCCCCACTACAGCCCCTGACCCCCCACTACAGCCCCTGACCCCCCAGATGTGAAAACAGGTATTGCTTTACTTTAAGTACATTTTTGTTTTACATACATGATCTGATCCTATTGAGTACGTAAAAGTGGGGTATGCCTGTACTTTGGTTCAGCCTTTTTTATCCAGGGTGCCATTGCACCCTGGGATGTCTTCTGGATTCTTCAGGGGTGTCTAAAAATTGCCCCAAATTGCCCAAAAATTGTCAACATGCTGGAGGGTAGATCAAGCCTTCCTTTTTTGGTCAAACAAAGCGCTATACAGTTTTACAACATTGGGCAACATGCAGGCCAGCTGCCTGCACATTAGTCTGAAGTTGGTGCAGCGATCTCCCCCGCTGAGCTGTTGTGTTCTGACAGGGGGATAGCCCCCCTCGCCAGAACACTCTGGTCAGCTGATTGGAAGCCGGTCAGCTGCTGGTTTTACAGCATGCTTGTCCGGCAGAAGCTGGCCAAACCACCAGGCTTCTGTCGGACTGGCTAACATACACACTGGCCGAATGTCAGCTAGTTTTTATTGAACCGGCCGATGTCTACCGACATTTGGCCCGTGTGTACTAGGCATAAAACCCTGTTCATATCTATGTGCTGTAGGAAAACATGTGCAGTTGCATGTGTACACAAAAAAAGTATGTTTTTATTGTAGGTGTTCTGAATTGTTTAATTAATTTCTGATTAAGGGACATATTTTTGGACAATCAGTAGCTGCAGCTGATTCAGGAAGGGGTTGTTGGGAACGAGCAATATCATCCTCATCTAGGCAAGGATTGAGGAAGTGAGAGCAGGTATCGACAAAAAAATAATGAGCATAAGATCCTGATAGATGCTGACTAGGTGATCTGAGGCTTATAGGTGAAAAATGAACAATTTCATCTTGCTTTGTGAGTCCACATGCTCCATTAGTTTAAAAATTATGGTACAGTGGCAGTAATTACTGGAAAAACAGATCAGTCACAGGATCTACGGGGCATATGGAAGCTATAACCTCTGCTGGCCTTTTAAACAGACAGGTGTTATATCTGCTGATTCAGGTGCCACTACGTCCTGTAAATGAGAAATTAAACTCCAGTGCCTTCTGTTATTTCAGAAATTTTGAAAATGATAATGTGGACCACCAGGTTTCCTGCTTTGAGGATGGAAAAGAGATTACAGTATTGTGCTTCGGAAATGTTCCCTAATTTTTTTACTGGGTGGTGAACAGATGTATATGATCTGCAGTGTCTTTGTCACGGTAACCTAAAGTGGAACTACACTGTATCTGAACACCACAAATCAAACACGCTATTTAATTCATTTTTAATATTCAAAGCAAACTCCCCCATCCATCCATGTCTCCATGCTTTGTTTTGCTGAGAAATCACTTTGAAAACCACCCCAGAGCATTTTTGGCAGTGGTCATCTTTAAGCAGTAGTAAACCACTGTGTGTTTTTAATTTTTTTTTGGAACCAGCAAGGTAAAGCCATAATGCACTAGTATGCATTGCATACTAGCACATTATGTGAAACTTACCTTAGAACGAAGCCCTTCCAGCACCGTGATGTCATCGCTGACAAGGCTTCCATCTTAACCTGTCTTCCTTCTGGATTTGCAGGCTCCGGCTGTGTGAGTGGCCGAAGTTGCTATGATATCACTCCCTTGCATGCGTGCAGGAGCCGCCATTTATGGCACAGGACTCTGAAGGAATGGCCCGGGTGGCCATTTCTTCAGAGCGCATGCGCAAGTGGCGTAGCCCAAAGCACCCTCACCATGTTGAGGACACGTGGCCTGGTACGGTTCAGGAGGGGGGGGGCGCTCTCTCGCCCCCCCCCCCCCCCTTTTCCTGCAGCCTGCCAGGTTGCATGCTCGGATAAGCTTGGACTTCAATACACTATGTTATATATATTACACTGCCTGCACTGACTGAATATAGAGTCTACACTGAATATCTAGTCTACAATAAATGCAGAGTATATATATATATATATATATATATATATATATATATATATATATATATATACACTAGGCTGTATATATACATCAACTACACTGCCTGCATGCCACTAACTAACCTGTCTAATCTCTCTTCATTCATAATTACACTATATACTGCTACCGAGTAAGCAGCCTTATATAGTGTGGGGTGTGGACTTAGCCCCCTGAGCCATGATTGGTCAAATGCACCCTACCTGTTCACTTCCTGGATTTACACAGACACACAGAGGCACACCTCCAGCTCTGCAGCCCTGCAGCAATCATTGGTCCTCTTATGACCCCCCCCCCCCCCCGGCAAACTCTCACAAGAATGAGAGAGAGAGCTGTGCATGATGTCATAAGCCTCGGCTTTTTTTTCCAAACAAGAAACAGAAAGTGGGCTGTATAAGGTATTTACTGGCAGAAAAAAAAATATTTTACTATCCAAAGTTAAAAACAACAAAGGCAGAAGATTCAATAGATGGAAAGTTGAAAAAACGACTGAAGTTCCTCTTTAAATAAAATGGAAGCCACCCATCATCAGGGCCGCACCGTTCACCTTAAGGCAATAAGAATTATTTTGCAGTTATTATTCAAAAATTCGTCTTGCAGGCCTAACATAGCTTGGTGATGTCAAACCAACGGAGGGCTTTCTTGGTTGTTGCTTTCATGTTCATTTTTTCAGCTGAGAATAAGTTCTGAGGCAGCTGATTGTGTTGTGCATTATTAAATACACTTCATGTATTTCTACATGAAAGGAAGAAATGCTTCCTGCCAATAATATGTACTAAAACCATGGGGGAGATTGTAAAGCACAATAAACTAGATGTTAACATCATGCTGGCGTTCACACACAATCTCTGCCCCTGGCCACTTCATGCATTTTAATCTCAGTCGGTGTTTTGCTAGAGTTATTATAAGGGCAGGTTTTGTTACTTGGACTGCTTGTGCTTAAAATAAATGTAATTATATTTTTAAAGGGTCAGCCTATCCAAAAGTGATGTTAAAGTTATGAATGGATCCTGATAGGCCGAGTCACTGAGAAATCCAAGAAACCTGATTTGGCTCTCTAACATCTACCAAAAACTGAAATATAAATTTTAAGTAGACTGTCTCTTTTTTGAAAAGATACGTCCACAATGCCACAAAAAAATGCATTGCACATAGGGGTTTATTTATTAAAGGGATATAGACTGTGCACTCTGCAAGTGCAGTTGCTACAGAGCTTAGTAAATGAGGAGAAGCTATGCTGACTTCCATGTAGAGCTGCACGATTCTGGGAAAAATGAGAATCGTGATTTTTTTTGCTTAGAATAAAGATCACGATTCTCGCGGCGTAACATCATCTTTCACATTATACAAAAAAATTGTGTTAACTTTACTGTTTAGTTTATTTTTTATTCATTAAAGTGTACTTTTTTCCAAAAAAATGCATTTGAAAGATCTCTGCGCAAATACAGTGTAACATAAAATATTGCAACAACCACCATTTTATTCTCTAGAGTCTCTGCTAAAAAAAAAAATATATAATGTTTGGAGGTTCTAAGTAACTTTCTAGCAAAAAAAAAAAAAAAAGATTTTAACTTAAAACCAACAAGTGTCAGAAAAAGGTTTAGTCTTTAAGTGGGTAAACTTCCCTCATTAACAGACCGAAGTTCATTCCTTTGATCTAAAGAGCAAAACGTTACAATGTTTACAGTTACCTCAGCAGCTGAGGAATGTTGTAAAACTTGGCAGATTGCTTGTTTTTTTTTTTTTTTTTTTTACAGCTGTCAGCTTGAGCACAGAACTCTGCATAGAATCAGGAAATGCTTTGTTAAGATCGCGAGGGGGGAAAGAATCGCGATTTTGATTCTTAACGATTAATCATGCAGCTCTACTTCCATTAATGGCTATTCCTTGCAAAATTAAGTTTTACCTCATTTACTAAGCTCTGGAGCAACTGCACTTGCAAAGTGCACAGTCTATTTGCTTTTAGTAACTCAACACCATTGGATACCTAAGAATGCACGATATAACGATATAGCATTACCACATGTGCACAGATGTGCAAACCCAGCATTAAGCAACGGCAAGCTCCTCAGTCTGCATTTTATAAATGGGTTGTAAAATACAAGCTGTGGTGTTTAGTAACTTTGCAATGTTTAGCTGAGACTGGTATCTACTGTAAATACCCCCCTAAGTGTCATGGAGGACAAGGCCAAGGAATTAGAGAAACATTTGTCATAATTTCATTTTTAGCTTAACGGTTACTGGTCTCTGGTTTGAATGGAGTTTGTATAGACGTTGTACTCCCTGAATTTGTGTGGATTTCCTCTGTATACTCCAGTTTTCCATCACACTCCAAAGACATGCTGGTAGGTTTTTTGGCTCCTGTTTAGAGTGGTCCTAGTATGTGTATGCGTGTATGTATATTTGTGAGATAGGAACCTTAGAGTGTAAGCTCCTTGAGGGTAGGCACTGATGAGAATGTACAATATGTCAAGTATTGTATAAATTGTCAGTGCTATATAATTACTTGTAATAAATGTATTTATTATAGGTACTTATACAGTTCCTGCTACTGGCCAGTAGAAGGAGCTGAATCTCTGAGCGTGTAGCTTTTACACCCCAATTGTGCTCTCTCTCTTTGTTTCCTGATCGGCTCCCCGCCTCCGGTGAAGTCACATCCGCCCTGCGGTTCATGGTGGTTTCTTCGGCTTCCCTGTCACTACAGAATGCCATCCAGCCTCTCCACAGCACCGGAGCCCATTTTATACCTTCCTTTTGTGAGTGTTTTTATTCCTGTGATTAAACCACTTGTTTTAATACTACACTCAGGTGGTGCTTCCTGTTCATCTGTCTTGCTTGTATCCCACAGAGTCGGCTTATCTCTGAGGACAGCTGCCATCACTGTTCATACATTGGACTATGGACTTTTTAAGTTGAAGGACTGTTTCATATCCTATGATGCCTATGCATTTACTTGTTCACTCATAGAGCCCCTAGTGTTCATGATCACACTGAGTTTTAAGGCAGTCTTTTCCATTTTTTCAATTTTTTTTCTGTGTACTTATACAGTGCCATCAATTTACTCAGTGCTTTACATAAAGTATATTTACAGTATATTTGCTGTATATTGTACATTCACATCAGTCTCTGCCCCCAAGGAGCTTACAAACTAAGGTCCCTAACTCACATTCATACATATATTAGGGTCAATTTAGATAGGCCCCAATTAACCTACCAGCATGTCTTTGGAGTGTGGGAGCAAACTGGAGTACCTGGAGGAAACCCACAGGAAAAACCTGACAGGCTGGTTGCACAAAAGTCGATCAGTAGATGGCCTTCTGTATAACCTCCCTGGTTGATCAACTTCTGTACAACCTCCCTGCCCATACATGGATCAAAATTCAGCCAGTCCAAGGCCAAACTGGCCAAATTTTGATCAATGTATGGCTGGTTTAACTGTTGATCTGTCAGAAATACACTCAGCTCCTATATTTTACAGATGAAAAATGGAGAAAAATTCTTGTTAGGGTTGTTAGGGTAAGTATATACCTTAAAGTAGGCAGTTCCCCTCTACAAAAAAAAACCAAAAAAACAAAAACAAAAAACACAAGCATGCAACTCTGTACCTAAACTTTATGGTTTCTTAAGGCACTGGGAGGGCTTTTTTCCCAACATGTAGTGTGTATGCACGATGAGATGAGATGCAAACTTCATCATGCAACTCATCTCACACATACGTCATACCATATTATACTCCTCAGTTGGAAAAATAAGCCGCTGACATCAGTGTTGGGCTGTTGAAGCAACAGCCACTGATGACATCTTTTTTTAAAATACCTGCACAGGAGTCTGAACTACTGGTGGGAGGTTCCAACCCTGTAAGAATGGACAAACGATACAAGAAACAGTGACTACCTCTATTCATTTCCAAGCTAAGATTACTTTGGTGTTCTCAGTTTTTATTATCGGGAACAGGGAAGTCCTCTTTGGGTTTATCAATAAGAAGATATTAGCTTCCACGGTTGTTTATTTCGTCTTTAGATGAAGAGTGTACTTTAAGAATTTTTGGCAAATCAGATTTAACTATATTTTAAGGACTTTTGTTAAAATGACTCTTCTTTGCACTCAAAATAAACATACATATTTATATAGGCAAACACAAGTTCTAAATCAAGACCATAAAGTATACATTTTTGACATAATGAATATGGTGAAATTAATATGCACACAAAGTAAATATCTCATACAGTTTTTAGACAAGAATGATATTATACATGCTTCCAAATTGAGTTCCAATACAATAAAACATCTGGATAATAAATGAACGCCCGTTGGCTGTTCTCTGTAATAATGACTTCTATTTTGTGCTGTGCCAACATAGTGCGTGTATACGTATATAGCAGTGCACTGACATTCAGACCCCAAATGAAAAATGACTTACAGAATATATCATTGCGAAAATGTGTAATATTGATTTCATCTTCACCCAAGTTCTAATTTGCTGGATGAAGCAAGGTCATAATTTACTTTGTGAAGTGTAGGAAATTGGTTTTGTGTACAGATTATCACAAACGCTACGGCCCAGGCAGTACATTAAATTAGTGTCAAGGTAAATGATTCATTGCCGGTATGTAAAAAGGTGGCGTCTGTTATACTTGTGGTTATAGTTTGATTTGTTTTGAGACAAAACTGTAATCCAGGTTGTTGCAAAAAAGGCAGAAAATGATCCATTTCTCAGTAAACTACTATATGTCAAGAAATATTTTGTGTATAAAAATTGTTACAGCTTAACCACTGTGCACACTCTATAGCCAAAATTCTTTTTTTAAGTTTTCCTAGAGTAAAGAAGGATAAGACCATCTGCTAAGTTTTTATTGTTCATATCTGTGTCCTCGTTTTGTAGGTTTAGTTGTAATTGTTCTGGTGACCACTCTCATGAGGACTTATTCCTCGTACACACGATCGGACTTTCCGCCAACAAAATTGTGGAATTTTGTCCGAAGGGCGTTGGCCCAAACTTGTCTTGCATACACACGGTCACACAATTGTTGCCCAACAAATATGAACATAGTGACGTACTAGACGTACTAAGTGGTTTTTCAGCTCTTTTGCGCCACCCTTTGGGCTCTTTCTGCTAATTTTGTGTTAGTAGAAGTTTGGTGAGTGTTGATTCGCGCTTTTCATTTTGCACTTTTCATTTCGCACTTTTCATTTTGCGCTTTTCAGTTCGCGCTTTTCAGTTCGCGCTTTTCAGTTCGTTTCTGAACAGCCGTTCGTCAACCAGACATGTTGCGGAATCGGAAGAGATAACGTGTTATTTATTATTGGCATTGGAGTTATTGCTTTGACATTATTTTTTGGTTGAATAATGATTTGATTTGTTATATTTTCTAAATTTTTGGATGCATAGAATGTACTTTTTGGTTAAGTTCTATTGGCAGATAGCATGTCTAATTTTATTTGTTTTATTTTTTTAATGCACAATAAAAAAATTGTGGAGAATAATACTTGGCTATGTGTTTTACTTCAAATGACAGTTTGGGAGTAGGCAGTTACATTTAAAAAAAATACAATATAAAATTGACAAGGGACACCAACATAGTTGTATCTTTGATCTTATAAACTACGGGATAACGGTGTTCTGGTAACTTGCCCAAATAAAAAAAAAAAAAAAAGCATAATAATATTATTCTTGATATCACTAGTAAAAAAAAAGGCTTTGAAAATGTGTTTGCAATAACTCCATCAGTATCACCAGCAAAGCAAATTCATTATTATCCCATTAAAGAAGAAGAGACTTGTGAACTGCATTTGGAGATTTTATACTTTGCCGTCATGAATGTTAATTCTCCATTACGAACGCTGGTTTACAAGACCGACCACTTCTGGCTCGTCCTTACTTCCAAGCATGCGTGTTTGTACTTTGGACTTTTGTTTGATGGACTTGTGTACACACGATAGGAAAATCCGAGAACACACATTTGTTGGCCGAAAATCTGAAGATATGCTAGCCAACATTTGTCGGCGGAAAGTGCGACAACAACTGTTCAATGGAGCATACACACGGTTGGATTTTCCACCAACAGCCTGACATCGAACCTTTCCCATCGGAAAATCCAATTGTGTGTACGGGGCTCAAGTAAAGTGTGAATGGAGCCTAGTGCCTCATACACAAGATCAGATTATTGGATGATAAAAATCGGTTCCGATTGATCATTCGATAATCTGATCGTTAGCACAGCTTTCGACAGCCCATCACAACAGTCATCCGACAAAATCCGAAGGCACAAACACGAAAACTTTGCTCGGACGATAGCCCATCGTACGACAATCGTTTAATCGGTAAAGTAAGTGTCCACTAAAAATCGATAGACGAACATCACACATGATCGGAAACACGAAAATAAACCGGAAGGAGATGGGAGAATGTAAACAATGTTCGTACCGCAAAAATGCCCCAACATACGAACAGAAACCCACCTGTAGCCGATCACAATATTCCTCAGCTTTCAATGATTAAATATTATTGTAGTTAATTATTTATCAGCATGTTCCATGAAAATATGATATAATTATATTAATTATATAATGTTTTGATTGCATTTTAATAAATTCTGCTGAATGTCAAGAAATCCAATTATGTAATTTTTACCAAAAAAAAAAGAATAAAGACAATAATAAAGCACGCAGAGTATTGTTAAATCAGATCATGTTTAATAAAGCGTTTCATATAAAAGTGAAAAAAGAAAACTCAGGGCTTCTACATGTGCCCAATATTTTATATAATAAACATTATATTTAAACGTATTACATGCAATTTAGTATTTGTCATTCAGTAGTGTGTAAAGAACTAAACTAAGCAAACTAATGAAAGGTCAATTTTTAATGCTGTCTTTGCTCCCATTTAGGAGATTCGCCCTCTCTATTTGACAGGGGTCACACATATTTGACATCATTTCCGATATGCAGCTACACACACTGGAAGGTTTTTCCAGAATCATACGACAAAAATCGTAATTTTTGTAGAGCACATTTTGGACTGTTGTATTCAGTATTAGTTTTATGCAACAAAATGCAAACGATACGTCGTACGATAATCTGATCGTGTGTACGAGGCATAAGGTCTCTTTCACACAGGGGTCAGTAAGGAAAGGCCACGGTATTATTACCCCAGGCTGCTCATGCAAAGGTTAAAGACTGCCAGGCCAAGCTGTTTACATGTCAGGGCCATAATGTTTTGTGATGCACTTAGGGCAAATTTAACAAGGCATCCCAAAAGGACAGGCCTACCAAACTCACCCATTTAAGGCATAGGAAATCGGGCTGGGCTGCAACTGCATTCCAAATGTTTGGCTCGCAGTTATGGCCATTATCCCAAAACAAAGGAAAAAACAGGCATAAAGTTGGTGGCAAGATCGCCTCCTGAATGTCTGCCAGTGGCGTGCTCTGAAAAAGGATGCACTGCAGATTTCACAGCATTGGCTGGTGTGAACATAGCCTAAAAGTGAAGGAAAATCCAAAAATTTACACTTTTCACTAGAAGAAATGAAGGCCGATCTTCCATTGGGGCACTGTACTGATAGCAGCTGTCAAACAGGGAAATTCCCTTCACTTTGTAGAGATTTCCTCTTACTTCATGTTATGTCTTTGGTATCGGAAGTTACATGAAATCTCCCAGGGATACAGGAAGGCTAACATAAACTGATAGGGGTTTTAATCAATCCATACACTATCCAACAAAAAAAAATCTGGAGCTTGTGGAATGGGCCAAGTCTTCTGTTTGAAAGCAGTCCAATGTCGACCGATCTTAGTGCCTGCTATGGACTCATAATGCAAACCTTTCCCTTCCACCCATGTGTCTTTCATAATACACCACAGTATCAGAGCACTCTGTATTTTCTGTCAACATTATAACTCATAAAGGCAGAAGTAGCAATTGGAAGTTATTTTTGAATAAATGTACATTCTTGATCTCTGGCACTTCTCTCTGATTTCTAGTATGCCAAATACAGTGCCTTGAAAAAGTATTCATACCCCTGGAAATGTTCCACATTTTCCACATACAACCAAAGGTAAATGTGTTTTATTGGGATTTTATGTGATAGACCAACACAAAGTGCCACAAAATTGTGCAGCGGAAGGAAAATGATAGATGGTTTTAAATTTTTTTTACAAATAAATATCTGAAAAGCGTGGCGTGCATTTGTATTGAGCCCCCTTTATTCAGATACCCCTAACTAGAAACTAGTGGATCAAATTGCCTTCAGAAGTCACCTAATTAGTAAATAGAGTTCACCTGTGTAAAATTTAATCTCAATATAAATACAGCCATTCTGTGAAGCCCTCAATGGTTTGTTAGAGAACCTTAATGAACAAATAGCATCATGAAGGCCAAGAAACACACCAGGCAGGTCAGGGATAAAGTTGTGGAGAAGTTTAAAGCAGGGTAAGGTTATAAAAAAATATCTCAAGCTTTGAATATCTCACGGAGCACTGTTTAATCCATCATTCAAAAATGGAAAAAGTATGGCACAACTGCAAACCTACCAAAACATGGCCGTCCACCTAAACTGATAGGCCGGGCAAGGAGAGCATTTATCAGAGAAGCAGCCAAGAGGCCCATGGCAACTCTGGAGGAACTGCAGAGATCCACAGCTAAGGTCGGAGAATTTGTCCACAGGACAACTTTTAGTCATGTACTCCAGAAATCTGTCCTTTATGGAAGAGTGGCAAGAAGAAAGCCATAAGAAGTCCCGTTTGCAGTTTGCAAGAAGCCATGTGGGGGACACAGTAAACATGTTGAAGAAGGTGCTCTGGTCAGATGTGACAAAAAATAAACTTTTTGGCCTAAAAGCAAAATGCTATGTGTGGCGGAAAAATAACACTGCACATCACCCTGAACACACCATCCCCACCATGAAACATGGTGGTGGCAGCATCATCTTGTGGAGATGCTTTTCTTCAGCAGGGACAGGGTAACAGGGCAGAGTTGATGGGAAGATGGATGGAGCCAAATACAGGGCAATCTTATGACTCAAATTCATGAAAAATTTGCCAAAAGTGGAGCCAGGTGGAAAATTGTCAGCCAGTCACTTCATCCAATCAGGCGCAGTTTCTGTCTGTAATTGGTAGTGCTTACCTAAACAGTCTGTAATCAGTGGTGCTTCTCGGTTTGCCAGATATACACCTAGGCTGGGTTCACACCTATGTGAATTGGATGCGAGTTTCTCAATTTGCATAGCAGGAAATTGTGACCACCTCTCTATGGACCCGGTTCACACATCTCCTGTGCGTCTTTTGGTCTGTTTCAGGTCCGAATTCAGCCAAAAATTCAGGCTGAAATCGGACCTAAAACTGTGAATGGAGATGCAACGGACTCCTGCTGGGAGCTGCTGCGTGTTCCAGTGTGAACGCAGCCTTTTGTTTTGGCTATGAAAGAAGGGTGAGGAAAGGTGCACTACACCCAACCTAAAAATGATCCCCAATCAGCACTTTGCCAATACTGTTTGCCACCGCAAAGTAAGCATTATACCGTTTCCTAATTTAGAATTCTAATTTAGAATAAAATAGACTTTTGTTAATGAATCCTGCTACATGATTACTAGAGTCTTCCAACTCAAGGTCGTTACCTTTCATTGAATGAGGATACTAGACTTGGTGGAGAGTTTTCTTGGAATATAATGTACTTAACCAGGACACAGCTCATTTTTCCTGCAGCTGTTATTCTGAAAACAGTGATACACTTTATGGTCAATGACTGGAAGCAGAAAGGAAGAGGAGGGTCTACGTCAGGGTTTCTCAACCTGGGCTTCATAGAGCCCTGTGGTTCCTCCAGAGGTTTCTAGGGGCTCCTTAAGCAATGAAGAGTTTCTACCTCCCACTAACCACTGAGATCAATTATCTTTTTAGCTGTGTGTAAGTGGAGCAGTTTTCCAACACTCGTCAACAATGTAAGAGTGTCCCTCTACCCATTCAACATCAAGGTATAAGATGACTACACCAACTATCAGTATAGGAAAGCACTTTTCCACTGACCACAAATGTAAAGGGCACTACAGTTTTCACTCTATAGAGCAGGGGAATGTTAAAAAAACAAAACAACTTCTCTGGGTGTCAAATATGCTAGACACACTACATTCTTTATAACTTACTGACCACACAAATATGCTGTTAGAGATGTAATCATTTAGTAGGGCTTTCCCGAGACATGAAGATTATTTTGTGAGATCCCCTGTATTAATAGGGTTGAGAAAGGGTGGTCCAAAGTGAATAATTATAATGAGGGGAGAAGGGGACAAAGAACATGGAGGGACTAATGGGGGCTTTCAGCATAATGCCTATCCCAGCAGGCTTAAAAAAAAAAAAAACTGAGGAGCTTGCTAGGAGCTCGTTGTATTAACTATGCAATGTTAGTACAGCAATCTCCCCGCTGTGCTATTCTGTTCTGACAGGAACAACCCACTGCCAGAACACTGGTCAGCCTTTGCAACCATTGGCTGAAAGCACTGATTGGATTCCGATCGACTGCTGGTCTTCGAGCATGCTTCTTCAAGAGAAACCAGTCGTGAGATTAGCCGGTTCCTACTGTACCAGCTGTTTTCGGCCACGTGTATGGGGCTATAAGAGTAGTAAATCAATTTCCAGTCTCTGAGAATTAATGGCATATATAAAATAAATGAGATAAATTAAACGGTAATGTTTTTCCTCAATGAACTTAGGCTTTGTACTGCTTCAGCTCACAAAACTCTTGTCTCACTTGTGTTCAGACATTTGCAGTTTAAAATGAATGTTGAACTTGCTCTACAAATTAACCTATTCGGCAGTAAAGCCTGCGGTCAGTAAAATGACAGTAGCCAGAAAATGTCATGTTTCTAAAAAAATTCCTAATCTGAACAGATCACTAAATGTGAATAGTCAGCAAATACCAAGTCAGTAAATACTGTAGGTCAGTAAATGTCAACAGTAGTAAAGCAAATACTACATGTCTGTTAATTCTTTTTTGAAAATCCGCTTTTCTCTTACAGCACACAGATTTATATGATGTGATATGATTTGCACATTGGTATAAAGACAGTATAAATCAAAGTTATTTAATGTAAAAAACAAAACAAAAACAAAAACAAAAAAGGGTTGTAAGTTAAATTAAAGTATATATAAAAGCAAAACTTTTTTTCTTACTTTTGGATAAAAGGGAGATGGATTAGGACGCCTGGTACTCTATTTGTGCTGTTTACCATTATCATTGAAAATGAAAGTAAAAAATTCAACATCAGAAAAGTAATAAACAGGAAATCTTGCAATGGGGACACTAGTTCTGGTGACCTGGGGGTACCCAAAAGATTCCCTTAATTTGTAGGGATTTCCTCTCCCTTACTGTTTTGGCTATGAAACAGGAAGTGAAGAGAAATCTCCCCAATGGGATACAGATTGCAAAAATAAACCTTAATGGTGTTATAACCCTCCCTTACTCTAGCCAAAATGGATTAAAAATGTTTATTATTATAGTTCTACTTTAAAGGATAAGTGCAATTAAAACAAAGTGTATTTATCCTTTTTGCCCCCCTCCCCTGACCTGATTCCTCCATAGATCCATACTTACCTCTATTGGACAGCCATGGGTTTACACTTTGTTTACATCCAGTGATGCAACTCTTCATTGTCCTGTATTAGTGCCCCATAGACTTTTATGGGGCAGCTTGCCGATGCCAGAGAGGATCAAAGACGGTCCCATAGTCTATAGCAGTGTTTCTCAACCGGGGTGCCGCGCCACTCAGGGGCGTCGTGAGGAGTCCTCAGGGGTGCCGTGGCAACAGCCCGATCTGAGCGATCCTCTGCTAGCGCCTGTGCGACAGGAGGGAGAGAGCACTGTTAACTCCTGAGTACAGAGGAGGCAGAGTGCTCAGTTCCCCCCCCCCTCCCCGCTCCTATCTGTACTCTTATCAGCAAATCAGAAAGCTGAGTTCACTTCCCGACCACGTCCTACCAAACGATGACTTCATTGGTTGCTAAGGACTTGCCGGCAAGAGTACAGAGAGGATCAAAGAGCAGAGGAGGAGCAGGCTGAGCTCTCTGCCTCTTCTGTACACAGGAATTAACAGTGCTCTCCCCCCTGTAGCACAGGAGCTAACAGAAGATCACTCAGATCTGAATGTACAGGAAGGAGCGGAGCTGGGGGAAGAGGAGAGAGCACAGCCTCCTCCTGGCTCTCTACCCTCTTCTTTTGCTGCTGCCGCTACTGTAGGGACAGAATTTGTGCTATGAAGAGGGGGGATTTAGGGAGGTTTTTGCTAGGTGAGGGATTTGGAAATGGGTGGGGGGTTTGTGCTAGGAGAGGGAATTTTAAGGTGATCTGTGCTAGGAGGCTGATTTAAAGGGGGGGGGGGGGTGTGCTATGAGGGGGGATTTTGGAGGGTTTGTGCTAGGAGGGGGGATTTGTGCTAGGAGGGGGAATTTTGGGGGAAGGGGGGTTTAAAACCTATAGACCACTTTACTTTGCCTCACAATACAGTACATTTTAGGGCTTGTTCACACCAGGTGCAAAATCACATCTTCCCGTACCACACAAAAATGTGCTGCCTTTTGCAGATGTGCGTGGGTGCCATTCATTCTTAATGACGCCCCCACGCATCTAGCAAATGTGTGTACATTTGCGCCTGCTAAAATGCTAAAGTACCATGTGTTTTGGTGCTGTTCAATTTGAATGCATGCCAGCACCATTTTGTGTGTTTCACACTCATAGAGCAGCTTATTAAAAAAATATGACGTGGGAATTCGCAAAAAAAGTGCGTGCGCTCAAATGCACGTCCTGGTGTGAACGAGCCTTCAGATTGGTGTGCCCTGGGGTTGTGTGCAATTCTAAAGGTGCCTTGACTGAAAAAAAGGTGGAAAAACACCGGTCTATAGCACTATAAAGTTAGGTCAAGAGGATAAGGAGCAAGGAGGATACCATTACTTTGTTTTAACCTCCCTGGCGGTTTTCCCGAGTGTGGCTCGGGGTTAAAATTCAGGACCATTAGCGGTAACCCCGAGCCACACTCGGGATTACATCGCAGGATCCTGGTGCCTCCTTACTTACCTTGTCCCCAGGATCCTGCGATGTCCCCCGCAGTGTCTGCGGGCTGTGTCCTGTTCCGAAGCCTCTCTGTGCCAGGCTCCGTTCCCTGCGAGCGTCGCGACGCACGGGGGCGGAGCCTGGCGGCAAATTCAAAAAAATGTAAAAAGCATAACACATACAGTACTGTAATCTTACAGATTACAGTACTGTATGAAATCATTTCACATCCCATTTGTCCCCAGTGCTCTGGCCCATGCCCTGCATGCAGTTTTATATTGCATATACTGTTCTTTCTGCCTGGAAACTGGAGATTGTCCATAGCAGCCAAAAAGTGTCCCTTTACATCAAAAATGGCTTTAGACCAGCTAGAAAACAGCGATAGTAAATTAGAACACTTGCAGAATTGAGCGATAGTGAATCGTGTGGAAATTTATTTTATTACTATTTATTTTTATTTTTTTTAATTATTATTTTTTTTTTATTATATTATAATTTATGTTTTTGTGTTTCAAACTTTATCATACCCGGGATATCTACTAGACTCTTGTTTGGACAGATTTAAGTGTGTTATTGTTAAGAATTACAGGCCTACAATATAAAACGCCAAATTTCCATGCAAAATAATTGTACCGCTTTCAGCACCTAAAATCAGAAAGAATCATACCGCCAGGGAGGTTAAAGTGCACTTATCCTTTAACGGAGCCTGCTCATGATAACTTTTTTTAATATTATCTAAAAGTGTAGGTAAAGCCCAAACTTTTTTTTAGTTTTATATAGAGTGGGGAAGGGTTAGAACCCATGTCAAATTTTTATTGCTGTCTATATATTCTCTCACTATATTGTCCTGTGACCATTAACCCCTTGGCGCCGGCCGCACACAAATATGCGGTCTCTCAGCGCCTGGTCCTTAGCGCTGAGGGGCCGCATATTTGTGTGAATTGTTGTCCATGCTGCTGTGCCAACAGCATGCGCAGTGCATGCTACCGACACTGTTACTGGTGCCTGACCAAAAGTTTTCAGATCACATGACCGGCGTGACAGCCAATCACGTCGTTTACGTGCTCTTAAGCCCCATCCTACCTCCCATAAACCTCTTAAAGGGCCGGGAGGCACCGGCGTGAAGAGGTTAACACTGAGACAGTAAGTGAGCGACTTCTTTACGACCAATTGACTTCTGTACATGCAACCTGTTGGAAATTTTCCACATGAACAACACCTCTGGCTATAGCCGGCAGTGCTGATCAGTGTATTGTGACCATGGGGAAGTCTCTCCGCTGTCAGAATACAATACCTCAGCAGCAGTGATTCCCCCTTCTACCTCAAGTATGTAGATGGTGGAATGGAGTCATTTCTGGGGTTTTCTTGTTCAACATGCTGATTGAACGAAAAAAAAAAAATGAATCATGTATGAGCTACTTTAGTATGCAGCCATATACTAAGCACTATGTTGCCAGGGTCAGTCCCACAAGGAAGTGGACATGTTTCTCAACAGATCACCAAGCTGCTCACTCCGTACTGCACCGTTAATGGTGACGATGGTGGTGGTGGTTGCACTGGTAATTGCACCATACTTGGCCTTGTCCAAGAATTCAGTTAGTACATGTTTGTTTCCAAAAAGTGAGTTCCTGCCAGCTTCAAACAGCACTGATTCAACAAAACACAATATTTCATTGCACCCTACACCATAGCTTCCAAATGCCCCTCATTAGGAGGAACTGTCCTCTTTGGACACCAAATCCTTCTGTCCCTTGTGAAGCCTCAACTGCCCCTTCTTTTGGTCTGATGTGTTGCTATACAAAATATATTATTTTACTACCAAAAGTGCTATGCTGCACTCAACTTTTCAGCAGACTTCTTTATTACTATATTTGTTATTTTGGAAAACCAATACAAAGGAAAAATAGAGATCAAAAAAAGACGTGTGTGAGTTAGCCAATAATCTTTTGCATAGTAGATGTTTGTGGCCCGTGTAACTGAGGTCATTATATGGATGTGTCCTTTGCCTTTATACTGTGGGCTAATAGGTGTCCCTCTTTATCATTTCAGTTAGTTGGGAGGTATGCTACACACATTCTATACTTGGACCTCACAATACTCCTGCCTTGCTCCAAGTACATCAATATTATTAGTCCACTGTTGTTGCCATTTGTCGGCAATGTACTGGATACTTTTTAGTTCCAGTTCCAATCCATGCATTAGCAATATCTACCCTGGCTATCATATGTCATCCTATGTAATGCACAAGAGAATAAAGGAGCCCATTACATCAGCTATTAAAGTCATATATTGATCCCCTACTTCTGAACAAAGCAGTCCACAATTATTTAAATGGGACCAAACTTACAGTATAAATACATAAGGTCATGGGTTCAATGCTACCCTAAGGGACTTTCTGAGTTTACACTTGATCAGCTCAACACCTTCCAAAATACAGCACAGGTGTCCGCTTCCCTGGAAAATAGTGTCTTCTTCCTAAGGAACATGCAACCCCTCCATAAATCTTACCTATGATTCACAGAAAACTGTCTGCTTGAGTTATTGCCCAGTATTAGAAACATGAGATAAAGGTCATTTCAGTTAAACAGTTTCTTAAACGAAAATGATCTGCACTTGAGCAGTTTGGTGCTTCACAAATGGTCACAAGCAAATGGCCTGCGGGGAAAATGTCAACCCGTATTTCACTTCGTGTCACTTGAAAAGGCAAGTCACAATGGTGACCACAAGCAACATTTGTGCACAGTGACCACTAACTCAGATCTATTGTCCATGCGTTGCATCTCAAAACACAGCTCTCATTACAAGTTCACCTTTGCAGGACAGAACCTTTACAAAGTTATCAAAAGAAAAAGTAAGGCTATAATATACCATTTAGAGACTGACCATATGTCAGTATACATTACTTCTTTATCTACTGACCTTTACCGCTTTTATTCTATCAGTCACTTAATTACCATTTTCTGCATATTCTATCTACACTATCAGCATAAGATATACTTCACTGCATGTAATAAATACTATTACCATCAAATATATTGTTCCACTTCTATGTTTGCATGTGCATCATATGCAAGAATCTTATTGGAAAAAATGACTGGAGCTGTCATTTGTGCTGTCACTGATAAGAAAACTGGAATAAGTAAATCTGTCAGAGCGGTTTAGAACAGACAGTGGAATTTTAGATTTTCCCGAGATTCACCATACTATCCATGATGGATCATTAAACATTATCACGTCACCGGCCACTTTATTAGGTACACCTGTTCAATTGCTTGGTAACACAAATGGTTAATCAGCCAATCACATGCCAGCAACTCAATGAATTTCGGCATCTAGACGTGGTGAAGATGAATTGCTGAAGTTCAAACCGAGCATCAGAACGGGAAGAAAGGAGATTTAAGTGACTTTGAACATGGCATGGTTGTTGGTGCCAGACGGGTTGGTCTGAGTATTTCAAAAACTGCTGATCTACAGGGATTTTCACACACAACCATCTCTAGGGTTTACAGAGAATGGTCCGAAAAAGAGAAAATAACCAGTGAGCGGAAGTTGCATGGAGGAAAATGTCTTGTTGATGTCAGAGGATAATGGGTAGACTTGTTTGAAATAATAGAAAGGCAACAGTAACTCAAATAACCACTTGTTACAACCAAGGTTTGCAGAATACCATCTCTGAATGCACAACACATCGAACCTTGAAACAGATGGGCTACAGCAGCAGAAGACCACACTGGGTGCTACTCCTGTCAGCTAAGAACAGTTGGACAATAGAAGATTGGAAAAACGCTGCCTGGTCTGACAAGTCTCAATTTCAGCTTTGACATTCAGATGGTAGGGTCAGAATTTGGCCTAAACAATGTGAAAGCATGGATCCATCCTACCTTGTATCAATGGTTCAAGCTAGTGGTGTAATGGTGCGGGCAACATTTTCTTGGCAAATTTTGGGCCCCTTAGTATTGAGTATCGTTTAAACATCAAGGCCTGCTTGAGTATTGTTGCTGACCATGTCCATCCCTTTATGACTACAGTGTACCCATCTTCTGATGGCTACTTCCGGCAGGATAATGCATCATGTCACAAAGCTCAAATCATCTCACCACTGGCTTCTTGAACATGACAATGAGTTCACTGTACTCCAATGGCCTCCACAGTCAACAGATCTCAATCCAATAGTACTCCTTTGGGATGTGGTGGGACGGGAGATTCGGATCATGGATGTGCAGCCAACAAGTCTACAGCAACTGTGTAATGCTATCATGTCAATATGGACCAAAATCTCTGAGGAATGTTTCCAACATCTTATTGAATCTATGCCATGAAGAATTAAGGCAGTTCTGAAGACAAATGGGGGTCCAACCCAGTACTAGCAAGGTGTACCAAATAAAGTAGTCAGTAAGTGTATGTTTGCCATCATTATTCATCAAAACGTTCACCTACAACAGGAAATACTGATATACTGTATGTCTGATGTGTGTGATAGCACTGAACCAATAGAAGTGAGACTTTTGGCTGTGATAGATATACAGTGGAGTGCGTCTTCCTTTAAAGGAGCTGATCTTTGATGAAGGTATAATGTGGGTGGACCTTGTTCTGGTTCTAGGCTGTTACCTTATAGATCAGGACAAAAAGAGCGCAGCATTTTTTATAAAGCAGCGAATTTGTAAAGCAGTGAATATTACAAGACTGATTTTGTAACAAGGCCAGTCCTACATCTTCCAATTTTTACAATCCATGAAGGGCCCCCCGACTTCCCTCTGAGCCTAAGGCCTTTCCCATTGATCCTGGGGCCCTTTACTCCCATCACGGGGCCCTTTATTGAAGTTTAATAGTGCCCCCCCCCCCCCACCTGCCATCTTGGGTAGGGTTGCCACCTTTTTTGCAAGCCAAACCTGAACACTTTAGCGGTGCATGGCACTTTTTCTTTTTGTAGTATACACTACTACACATATAGTGTGTGATTAAATAACATTTCTAATCATGTGGATTTAATCACAAGAGTCCACAGAGTTTTCCCTTTACATCTAAATCCATATCAGAGTCTGCAGAGTGCCCCTTACATCAGAGTCCTCAGAGCGTCCCTTACGTCAGAGTCTACAGAGAACCCCTTACATCTGTGTCCGCAGTGCCCCTTCCACATCAGATACCGCAGAGCCCCCTTACATCAGAGTCCGCAGAGCCCCCTTACATCAGAGTCCACAGAGCGTCCCTTACTTTAGAATCCACAGAACCCTATTTACATCAGAGTCTACAGAGAAGCGCTTACATATGTATCCGCAGTGCCCCTTCCACATCAGAGTCCGCAGAGCCCCCTTACATCAGAGTCTGCAGAGCCCCCTTACATCAGAGTCCGCAGAGCCCCCTTACATTAGAGTCCACAGAGCCCCCCTTACATCAGAGTCTACAGAGAACCCCTTGCATCTGTGTCAGCTGTGCCCCTCCCACATCAGAGTCTGCAGAGCCCCCCTTACATTAGAGTCCACAGAGCACCCCTTACATCAGAATCCACAGAGCCCTACTTACATTAGAGTCAGCAGAGCCCTGTTACATCAGTGTCAACAGAGCCCCTCTCACATCAGAGTCTGCAGAGTCCTCAGAGTCCATAAAGCACCCCTTACATCAGAGTCCACAGACCCCCCCTTACAGCAGAGTCCACACAGCCCCCTTGCATTAGAGTCCGCAGAGCCCCTCTTACCTCAGAGTTTGCAGCACCCCCCTTACATCAGAGTCCACAGAGCCCCTCTCACATCAGAGTCTGCAGAGTCCTCAGAGTCCATAAAGCACCCCTTACATCAGAGTCCACAGACCCCCCTTACAGCAGAGTCCATGAAGCACCCCTTACATTAGAGTCCACAGAGCCCCTTACATCAGAGTCTGCAGAGAACCTCTTACATCAGAGTCCACACAGCCCCCTTGCATTAGAGTCCGCAGAGCCCCTCTTACCTCAGAGTTTGCAGTGCCCCCCCTTACATCAGAGTCCACAGAGCATCCCTTACATCAGAGTCTGCAAAGCTCCCCTTACATCAGAGTTAATGGTGCGCCCCTTACATCAGAGTCTGCGGAGAGCCCCTTACATCAGAGTCCACAGAGCCCCCCTTCGATCAGAATCCGCAGAGCACCCCTTACATCAGAGTCCACAAAGCCCCCTTACATCAGAGTTAATGATGCGCCCCTTACATCAGAGTCTGCGGAGAGCCCCTTACATCAGAATCCACAGAGCCCCCCTTCGATCAGAATCCGCAGAGCACCCCTTACATCAGAGTCCACAAAGCCCCCTTACATCAGAGTTAATGGTGCGCCCCTTACATCAGAGTCTGCGGAGAACCCCTTACATCAGAGTCCACAGCCCCCCTTCGATTAGAATCCGCAGAGCACCCCTTACATCAGAGTCCACAAAGCCCCCTTACATCAGAGTCTGTGGACTGTAATGTAAAGGGGAACCCTGATTTAAGGGGGGCTCTGATTTAAGAGGGAATGCTGTGGACTCTGGTGTAAAGGGGAACTCTTATGTAAGGGAATCTCTGTTCACCAAAGCCCCCCCCCCTTACATCTGAGTCCCTCTTATATTAATACACACGGGGAGGAAGGAGAGAGAAAGGAGGGAGGGGGGACACTTCACAGTGGATGGATAAATGGATCGGCAGGTTGAACCTTTCCTCTTCTGGCTGCTGGGCTTCAAACCTCCCGCCCACATGTTCCCTTCTCTGAGGCACAACACTGCCTTAAAGTGTGGGCGGGGCAGACACAGGAGGAGAGGGGGAAGTGTCAGCATTGGCACTGGGCTGTGAGAGAGACACTCGCAGCTCAGAGCCCTGCAGCCGCTAGGGAGCCACAGTCTCTTGCCCCCCCAACAAAGTGGCAGAACTTCAGGGCTGGGACACAAGTGCGACTTTTGCGACCCTGGTTGTTCCGCCACTGACTAAACCCTTAACAAGCAAACACCCTTGCTCTTATCTACGGTTTTTGTACATGTAAAAATAGATCAATATAAGCACATTTATTTGTATATACTGTATGTTTTGTTTTTTTTCAATTGCTGTACAATACCTTTAAAAAAAAATAACGATAGATAGATAGATAGATAGATAGATAGATAGATAGATAGATAGATAGATAGATAGTTTTCACTAATCGATCAATTTACTAATCAATCTCTCTGTCCTTGTCTCTCTGTCTCTGTCTCTGTCTCTCTCTCTCTCTCACATTTCTTTGTATATCTATCTATCTATCTATCTATCTATCTATCTATCTATCTATCTATCTATCTATCTATCTATCTATTGTTAATCTACCTGTATCCACCTAATCGATCAATCAATCAATCAAACAATTGATCTCTATCTGACCCTCTCCTTGATAGATGATAGATAGATACAAATAATACTGATGGAATAGGAGAGGGTCGGAGAGAGATCAATTGATTGATTGATTAATCGATTAGGTGGATACAGGTAAATTAAAGACAGACAGATATACATAGAAAGGCGAGAGAAAGAGAGAGAGATACAAGGACAGAGAGATTGATTAGTAAATTGATTGATTAATGGAAACAGGTAGATTAGTGATAGATAGATAGATAGATAGATAGATAGATAGATAGATAGATAGATAGATAGATAGATAGATAGATAGATAGATAGATAGATAGATAGATAGATAGATGCCTTTATCCACCTAATTTGTTTATCTATCTATTTCTATCTGTCTATCTATATCTTTCTATCTCTAACCTTTTTATTTGTATATTTCTATCTATCTATCTATCTATCTATCTATCTATCTATCTATCTATCTATCTATCTATCTATCTATCTATCTATCTATCTATCTATCTATCTATCTATCTATCTATCTATCTACAGCAGTGTACAATAACGTTGTAGCTCCCTCTTCTGTCTAAAACAGTAATTGTCACATAGTCAGCTCAGGACTGCTGTGCCCCTTCAGTTTGGGAGTGATGATCTATCCACTTTCCCACACCAGAGGACTCAGTTATACAGTATATTACATTTATATTTACAAAAAAAAGGAGTATGTCTCGTATTTTAATCTCTAGCAACTACACATCTAAAGTTGTACATTCAAGTCTTTTTGGGTTTCTCAATCAATTTGTGGTGAAATGGTCCATGGATGTTTTGCTTTCCTTTCTTACCAAACCACAGACCACAAAACCATGTTTTGTCATGTTTTATGGTCAATGGCTCTGCTGAGGCACCAAAAATAACAGGTTTGTGTTTATTGCGTTATTTGTGTGTTTTCGTTGAAAAGGACACAATTGTCAGGACTGATCAGGCAGACTAGCTAATGTCACTTCTGACATCTCCCTTCACTCCACTGTACTGTATATACCAAAATGAAGAGCCTGGTACAAGTCCTGTGGGCCTAGTTCATAAGCCAAAGAGATATACGTAAAATGCATCATAACCCATAACAACCAATCAGAATTTACCGATTTGAGTCTTATACTTTGACATGTATATGCCAAAACAATCCTATAGATACATACTATAGTTATCCCTGTTGGTTTTCTGGCCAAAGTTACATTACAATATAAAGAATATATTGTAGCTATGTGTTCATTTTTTAAATAATTACATTTTTCTATTTAGAAAAGATAGAATTTTTTTAAATCTGTCCTTGTGTAAAAAAGAACAAAAAAAAGCAATTCACACTTCTGCTGACAGGAATAAGGCAAGCACAGAACTGCAACTATTGCTAAAAACAAAAAACCTCCCACACATACACACACACACGAGGCAAACATTCACGAGGTAAATGAAAAAAAGGTCTGTGAAACCTTGAAACACAGGATAATTGTAAACAAGTGAACAGCCCTCCCTACATCCAGTCTAGTGTTACATGAAAATACCTCAGAGTATGTCATATTTTCTGCATGTCATCCCAGCCGTAAGATAATCTGAGTTCAATGTTCCCCTCATTAAAGGACAATGTTTATGGTGTGTGTGGTTCCTGATATGCTACCCCACAGCGAGCCATCTTCTCACATAAATGTATCCCACATGGACGTCTCCTTCCACCAAACCCACTCCCGGCTTTTTCCATTTCAGCTTTTTGCCCCCAGAAGGTCAGCTAATAACGATGTGGATTTCATAGGTTAATAGGTGAGCAGGGATTTTCTTTTCTTGTTTGGGATAAAAAAAACCCTCTGCCTTTAAGTGGAAGACTTATCAACCAGGAGCCTGGGGCGGAAAGCCAAGCAAAAGGGACCAGATTATCATTTCTGAAGCCCTCTCGCTTTTTTATTACTTCAGCATGCTGTGACAGACCTCACCGAGGTGGCGTTTGTCACTCTAATGCCCAACAGGTGCCAGCCACTTCCACATGACGATCGTCGGCTAAAACTCTTCAGCAGACAAACTAAACAAATACATACCATACAAGCATCTATGGGCTACACAGAGACATAAGATTCGGGTAACACTACAATAAATAACACATGTTGTATAAACTTGTACACGGAAGAAATAACACTTTCCACCAAGTGATAAGAAGGCGAATGCTAAAGAATAAAACTTTACACCAGACAGACTAGCTATGAAGGACCAAGGTTTAGGAAGAGATAATGAGGGCTCTCTCACACTAGAACGCAGGCGTTAGCATGCACAGTGTTAGCGTGTGCTGACATGTGCTGCGTGTTTCTATAAGCTCCATTTTAATTGACCTGGATGGTAAAACGTAGGTAAACCACACAAAGTGCAGAGGACAAACTCAAAAGGTCCCGCTTAAACGCCCCAATAGATTGCTCTAGCCGTCTTACTGCGCTGCTTCCAGGTGCTGGTCAGCATATGCACAGGCTCGATCGGGTCTACAAGAAAATGGCGCCCAGCCGCACTCTGTCCAGACACATTAGCAATCACAATTATATTAATATGGCATCAACTTGGTTCCCACCTATGGGAGGCCCTTCTAACGTATTTCACCCAATTTCAGGCCTATTCGTAGAGGCTTGAAATTGGTTGAAACATGTCACAGGGAGGTTCTCCCATGGATGGAAATCAAGCCAAAGTCATTTTAATATAATCTTGATAAAGAGCGGTTGGGTGCCATTTTCTTGTAGACCCAAAATGCAGCTTGCAGGACTCCTGAACCTCTACTTTTTCCCTTTGCTTCCTTTTGTTTGGAATGAGCAGTGCACGTTTGTTGCAGTCATGTGCACTGCTCTATGCACACCACACATCCCTATAGTCCATAGTTCATCCTGCCCACTGCAGCCCTTTAACTGAGACTTAACGGGTAAGTTCAACTTTACACATGTTGCCAAAAAGGTTCAGTGTCTCCAATATATTAACATGATGTGCTCCGTCCTCCAAACAAATGCCCACCTCTTCAGCTGCTGACAACAATGTCCTCCCCAATGCATTTTGCAAATGGCTGGATGCACCCAGCGCCAGATGTCAATCCTGGAAATACCAAAACAAGCATTCCTTGCCCCGCTCCCCATCCATGGATGTGCAGTCTTCTCTCCTTTACTCTCACAAACACACTGAGATGTGAGAGAGAGTAGACTGCACATGTGCATATGGGGGGGGGGGGGGGGCAGGAGTGCCTGTTATGGGATTTCTGGGGTTGCATATCTTGCACTGGGTGCACATTGGATTAGGGAGGACATTATTGTCAGCTGCTGAAGAGGTAAGTCTTTGTTTAGAAAGCAGAGCACAGCATTTTAATATATTGGGGACACTGTGATGCACGAATGCATGAGGACCTTTTTTAGAAACTTGTGTAAAGGTGAACTTTAAACCATTTAGAGTGACATTAAACTCTAGTTTAAAAATAAATTCTATTCAAGTATGTGTTCTCAACTTAAAAAAGTCCCTTCCGTTGTTCTCAGCCTGCAAATCTTCAAATTTTCTTTTGCTGCTGTGATCCAACTTCACGTTAGAGGGTGGCTATGTCTGTTCTCCATGGTATGTAGGAATGTAGCCACCTTCTCTTGCTCACTCCCAAGATGAACTATGGACTATAGGGATGTGTGGTGTGCATAGAGCAGTGCACATGACTGCAACAAACGTGCACTGCTCATTCCAAACAAAAGGAAGCGAAGGGAAAAAGTAGAGGTTCAGGAGCTCATGGAGGACATTACAAGGAGGCAGAAAAACACAATAAGAAACAATTTAATGTAAAATTGATTACATCGGCATTGAGCAGTGGATGTGTATGTATCATTTTTAGAGATTAAAGATATCCTTCAGTGTCTCTTTAATAGGGAGGAATGGAACAGACTTCCCGACCACAAGACGTGACCCCTGTGATTGGCTGTCACAGGGTCACATGACAAAATTGCCAGAGGCAAGATCGCTAAGAGGCTTCCTGTTGGTCCCTAATGAATTAACCCCTCTATAGCTGAGGCAGCAATGAAGATTCAGCAGCATTTGGGACAGCAACAGAGTAACATCTTACAAGCAGCCTCTTTTCGATTGAATGGCTGGCGATTTGTCCCTAGCGGCAGAATCACCCATCTGTCATCTGCCTAACAGTTTTCCCAGTTAACCAAACAAGAGACCTTACCATGTCTGTGAAGGTTCTCATTTATCCGGATCATAATATCATACAGTATTAGTTAGTCACCTTTAACTGGACCTGGTATGTAATGTTGAAGGTGTTTCACCATTCATCCTCTCAGAGATGAGTTTCAGGAATCTTTCCCTGGTGTTTACAGCTAAACAGATAACTCAGTCACCTTAACCCAATTACCATGTTATTGGTTAAAGCAGCAATAGATGGTTAGAAAATCATTGGAAAAAAACATTTGAAAAGCCTGATCGTTTGACTTTCTAAATATTAGTGGGTTCATCTCGATTCGCCAAATGCAAAGTTTTATGGCCAACCAACAAACCATTATGTCGGAATTTTGTTGCATAAACAAACAATTTTCTAAATGCTAGTAGAAAAATCGATTGGAAAGAGTTTGCAAAAACATACAACGCATTGTAAACTGTAAACCCCAGAAGCACAAGAAACACATACAGTACGCAAATGGGACAAAAAATGTACCATTTATGTTGTTAATGATCAATATTATGTCAACTGGGTAAACATTTTGATACAACAATGGTGTTATTGCATGCACGTTCAACAGATCTTTATCAAATTTGAATGTTTTCTCAAACGATTTTCCATCTATAGCCAGCTTTACTCATATGGTTATAAATGTTAGGTGTGTTCCTGACACTCATCGGGACTCGGGAAGCTACTTGCAGTAGTGGTAAAACATCTTCAGCATTATAGACAAGTCTACTTGTATGTGACTAAGTGGTGATACGATTTTTTGCTGTGCTATTAAATTCTGCCAGCAGGGGGCACAGGGAGCATTCCTGTCCAGCAGAATGCAATGGTTACTGCCAGCGGCTATAGCTGTATGTAGAAAAACCCAACAGGCTGGTTGTACCCAAGTCAATCAATGGATCAACTTGGGTACAATCAGCCTCTTCATACATGGATCAAAATGTGGCTGGTCCCTGCTAAACTGGCCAAATTCAATCCATGTATGGCTGGCTTTACTATTGCTAGATGTGAAGACAACCTTGAAATTATCACTACAATTGATCTATGACTGATAAACTCTGGACTCACCAAAGACCTCTGCTAGATCAAGGTTTACAGAAAAGGTTATTATGAGGATGTATCACATCAGCAAGTCATATTCAACTAGATTTGGTCTTCTAATGTTGAATATGTTAACCCGTATGGTTGGGTGTATTCCTGCTTACACTCATCTAGACTGAGGAATCTACTTAGGTTAGTGGCAAAACATCTTCAGCACTAAAACAAGTCCAGTTGTATATGACTAACTACTACTAGCTCTGTGAAGCCAACCTTAAAAAATGATTATCACTTGGATGGATTCATGACTGGTAAACTCTGAAGTCAGCGCAAACTCCTTCTAAAGCAAGGTTTTGCAGAAGTGATTGGTATGAAGATAGATCAGCAAGTCACATTCAACTGGACCTGGTCTGTAATGATAAAGACATTTCATCACTCATCTAAGTAGCTTCTTCAGGTCAGATGAGTTTCAGGAACTATGTAAGGATGATCTTGGAAATGATTATCACTTGGATGGACCTTTGACTGATAAACTCTGGAGTCAGCGCAAACCTCTGCTACATCATAACACTTTTCTCGGCTGAGGAACCTACTTGGATTAGTGCCAAAACATTTTCAGCACTATAGAACAAGTTCAGTTGTATGTGACTTACTACTACTAGTTATGTGACGCCAACCTTGGAAATCTAGGATTGATAAACCCTACAGTTAGCACAAACCTTTGCTAGATCAAGGCTGGCAGAAGAAGTTATTATGAAGATGTGTCATATTAGCACAATTATCTCAATCGTTTACCCCAGAGGAACCCATAAAATTAGGTCATTGTGGTCATTGGGAAAATGCCTCCTACACTTGTGGTGAAAATGCCTCCTACACTTGTGGTGGGAAGAATGCCCCCTTACAGGTTGGCCTGAATGACACCCTTGCAGTCATACTGCTGCCTCTTCCAAGTAGTGTTTGACCTAGAATTTGGAAGGCACCATTGGATGGAAGGTCAGTTAGCCAGAACTCAAGGAACCCCTATACATCACTGGAGGAATCTTAGGGTTCCGTGGAACCCTGGTTGAGAATAGCTGTATTATCAAGTCACATTCACCTGGATTTGGTCTGTAATGTTGAAGACATGTTACCATTCATCCAAGTAGCTTCCTCAGCTCCAATGAGTAGCTAGGAACCCAAGTGTTAATAGCTATTTAAAGACAACCTTGGAAATGATAATCACTTGGATGGTTTTATGGCTGATAAACCCTGGAGTCAGCACAACCTCTGCTAGACCAGGGCTTGCAAAAGAGATTAGTATCAAGATGTATCATATCAGCAGGTCACATTCAACTTGGACCTGGTCTGTAATGTTAAAGATGTTACTCATGTTGCTATAAATGCTGGGCATGTTCTTGACACTCATCTGGGCTCAGGAAACTATTTAGATTAGTAGCAAAACATCTTCAGCACTAGAAAAGAAGTCCAATTATTTATGACTAAATAGTGTTAGCTATGTGAAGCCAACCTTGGAAATCTTTGACTGATGAACTCTAAAATCAGCACAAACCTCTGCTGGGTCAAGGCTTGCAAAAGAGGTTTGTATGAGGACTTGCAGGTCACATTCAATTGGACACTGTCTGTTATTTTGAAGATATTACTCAAGTGACTTTAAATGTTAAGTATGTTCCTGACACTTATCTGGGAACAGGAAGCTACTTGGATTAGTGGCAACACATCTTCAGCACTAAAAAAGATGTCCAGTTGTATGTAACTAACTAGTACTAGCTATGTGAAGTTAACTATGGAAATAATTATGGCTTAGATTGATCTATGACTGATAAACTCTGGAGTCAGCACAAACCTATTTCAGATCAAGGCTTGCAGAAGAGGTTAGTATGAATGTGTATTATATCAGCAGGTCACATTCATCTGGACTTTGTAATGTTGAAGACATCTGTGGCTTTAAATGTTGGGTACTCTCCTGACACACATCTGGGTTCAATACTTGGATTAGTGGCAAAACATCTTCAGCTTTGTAGAAGAAGTCCTGTTGTATGTGACTAACTAGCATTAGCTATGTGAAGCTTGCTTTGGAAAGACTGATAAACTATGGAGTCAGCCCACACCTCTGCTAGGTCAAGGCTAAGACCTGCTAATGCAGGTCACATTCACCTGGACATGGTCTGTAATGTTAAAGATGTTACCTATGTGGCTTCAACGGTTGGGTATGCTCCTGACACTCATCTGGGTTCAAGAAGCTACTTGGATTAGTAGCAAAACATCTCCAGCTTTGTAGAAGTCCAGTTGTATGTGACTAAGTAGTACTAGCTATGTGAAGTCTACTTTTGAAATCTATGGCTGATAACCTATGAAGTCAGCCCAAACCTCTGCTAGGTCAAGGCTTGCAAAAAAGGTGAGTATGATGATGTATCACATCAGCAAGTCCTGTTCAACTGGACTTGGTCTGTAATGTTAAAGATTTTACCCATGTGGCTATAAATGTTTGAATTGGGCTCAGGAAACTACTTGACATTGTTAGCATTATAAAACAAGTCCAGTTGTGTGTAAATAACTATTACTAGCTATGTAAAGCCAACCTTGGAAATGATTATCAGTCATGGTGCTATGACTGATAAACTCTAGGGTCAGTCCAAACCTCTGCTAGGTCAAGGCTTGCAGAGGAGGTAAGTATGAAGATCAGCAAGTAACATCCAACTAGACATGGTCTGTAATGGTAAAGATGATACTCATTTGACTATAAATGTTGGAACTGGGCTTAGGAAGCTACCTGGATTAGTTGTAGAACATCTTTAGAATTATAGAACAAGTCTAGTTATATGTGGCTATTGGCTAACTACTACTAGCTCTGTAAAGCCAACATTGGAAATGATTACCAGTCATAGTTCTATGGAGACATCCCAAACTTTTGCTAGATCAGGACTTGCAAGCCATTCTACTGAAATATATTCAGATACCAGGAAACCCTGCCACGGCCACAATTCAGAAAGCAATTCCCAGGACAAAGATCCATTTTTTTAAAGTGAGCTTTTCTCCAATGACATTTAAAATAGGGTCTAGATGGCTAACACATAGATTCTGGCATAGCTTTGTGAATGGGATTGTCTATGACTGATGATCCCAGCAGCCAGCAGTATACTATCAGAGTTGTATGATCTGACTTTGGAGAAGCAGGGTCATAGATGTCCTACCTGGAAGTGTTTGAAGAATGCAGAGATGCGAGTGATGTGCAGGCTCAGACACCTGGACGTACATCTGGCTCTATAGACACTCAGCGTGGAGAACGACTCATCCTGCTTACGAGGAGAAGCTCCGGCAGCAGAAGCGGCAGCAGAGAAGTAGCCGGCAATCAGGCTGCCCCCCAACAATATAATCCACAGGGACAGGGTGACAGGAGAGCCGCGATCCTTCTGCAGCATCTTGTATAGGAGATGGATGGAGGAGCCTGGCTGAGATCACTGGGATCGGGACATAGGAGCCGCACAAACTAGCAAAGAAAGTTCACTCATTCAACTCTATGTGCTGCTAGACCTTCCACTCCCCCTCCTCTTACTGCTGCTTCTCACCACTCCTCTGCAGGCTGCGGCACCTCCCGGGGGCGGAGACAGCCTGACAGCTGCTCCGCTCATTGGCCGAGGGAACGAGCAGATTGACAGCACCCTGGACCGTCTATAGAGGGTGAGAAATATTCAATCAGACGGATGACAAAAGTCAGAGGATGCCCAGTGTGCTGTGTGTGCATGGAAGTGGGAGAGACAGAGAGGGAGAGAGAGACAGAGATATGTATATATAGAACGAGAGAGATAGGGATTGAGAGAGAGAGAGAGAGAGAGAGAGAGAGATTTATATACAGTATAGAGAGAGAGAGATTTATAGCGAGAAAGGGATATTTAAAGAGAGATTTAAATATATATATAGAGAGAGAGAGAAATTTGGAGAGAGAGAGAGAAATTTATATACATAGAGAGAGAGGGAGATATTTATATACAGTAGAGAGAGAGAGATTTATATACAGTATAGAGAGAGAGAGATTTATATACAGTATAGAGAGAGAGAGATTTATATACAGTATAGAGAGAGAGAGATTTATATACAGTATAGAGAGAGAGAGATTTATAGCGAGAAAGGGATATTTAAAGAGAGATTTAAATATATATATATATATAGAGAGAGAGAAATTTGGAGAGAGAGAGAGAAATTTATATACATAGAGAGAGAGGGAGATATTTATATACAGTAGAGAGAGAGAGAGAGAGAGAGAGAGAGAGCTATGTATATACAGCATGTATATATAGAGAGAGAGACATTTATATAGAGAGAGAGAGAGATTTATAGCGAGAAAGGGATATTTAAAGAGAGATTTATATATATAGAGAGAGAGATTTGAAGAAAGAGAGAGAGAGAGAAAAAGAGAGAAATGTTTGTAGAGCGAGAGAGAGCGATTTATATACAGTATACAGTATAGAGAGAGAGAGAGAGAGAGAGAGAGAGAGAGAAAGAGATTTATAGCGAGAAAGGGATATTTAAAGAGAGATTTATATATATAAATAGAGAGAGAGATTTAGAGAGAGAGAGAGAAAGATTTATATATATAGATAGAGGGAGAGATATTTAGAGAAAGAGAGAGATTTCTAGAGAGAGAGGAAATGAGAGATATTTATATATGTAGAAAGAGAGAGAGAAAGAGAGTTTAGAGAGAGTGATTTTTATACAGTATATATATATATATATAGAGAGAGAGAGAGAGAGAGATTTTTTATATAGAGAGAGATGTATTTATATGTAGAGAAAGAGAGAGATATGTATAGAGGTTTATTTATATATAGAGAGAGAAGAAGAGAGATTTAGAGAGAGAGAGAGAGAGAGAGAGAGAGATTTATAGACCGAGAGAAAGAGAGAGGGATTTGTATATATGTAGAAAGAGAGAAAAAGAGATTTATAGAGAGACTGATTTATATACAGTATATATATATAGAGAGAGAGATTTATAGAGAGAGAGAAAGAGAGATTTATATATATATATATAGAGAGAGAGAGAGAGAGAGAGAGAGAGAGCTTTAGAGAGAAAGAGATTTATATATAGAGATACTTATACAGTATATGTAGAGAGAGATTTATATATATAGAGAGAGAGATTTTTTTATATGTAGTGAAAGAGAGAGATATGTATAGAGAAAGATTTATATATATATATATATAGAGAGAGAGAGAGAGAGTGGGGAGATTTAGAGAGAGAGGGGGGGAGATTTATAGAGAGAGAGGGGGGGATTTAGAGAGAGAGAGATTTATATATACATACATATAAACTTGAATGTCGGGTGTTCATTTGTTCACAGAACAAACAAACCTATGGGGCGTTCACAGCAAAGTCGAGCGCTGAAGAGGGCCCCATAATGCATTGCGAGATCGCAGTGCATTGACGACTGCTGATTGGCCAAAGCATGCACCTGACCTGCATGCTTTGGCCAATCACAGCACGATCTCCAGGGTGCCTTTGGCCAATCATGGCTCAGGGTCCACGCCCCACACTATACAGGCATACCCCACTTTTAAGTACACAATGGGGTTTATTTGCTAAAGCTGGAAAGTGCAAAATCAGGCTCACTTCTGCATAGAAACCAATGAGCTTCTAACCTCAGCTTGTTCATTTAAGCTTTGCTAATAAAACCTGGAAGCTCATTGGTTTCTATGCAGAAGTGAGCTTAATTTTGCACTTTCCAGCTTTAGTAAATAAACCCCATTGCGTACTTAAAAGTGGGGTATGCGTGTATAAGGCTGCTTACACAGCGGCTGTGTATAGAGTGCAATGTGCATCAATGGAGAGGAATTGAGAACTTGAGCTAGATTAGGCAGGTTAGATAGTGGCGTGCAGGCAGTTTAGTATATATATGCAGTGTATAATGTACATCGCGGGACACTTTTTATTTTATTTTTTTAATAAAGGAATTGTCAAAAACTGTCTATTGTGGATTTTACTTTTTGACACTTTTTCTGGTGAATAGGTAGAGGTACAATGTAACCCATACCCATTCAAATGGGGGGGCCGGGATCTGGGGGTTCCCTTGTTAAAGGGGACTTCCAGATTCGATAATCCCCCCGCCCACAGACCCCGACAACCACCGGCCAGGGTTGTGGGGATGAGGCCCTTGTCCCCATCAACATAGGAACAAGGTGCTTTGGGGGGGACCCCAAAGCACCCGCCTCATGTTGGTGGTAAACGGCCTGGTATGGTTCAGGAGGGGGGGTGCTCACTCGTCCCTCACCTTTCCTGGCTTGCCAAGCTGCTTGCTCGGATAAGGGTCTGGTATGGATTTTAGGGAGGACCCCACGCCATTTTTTTTTTCATTTTGGCGTGGAGTTTCCCTTAAAAGCTATGCCAGACCCAAATGGCCTGGTATGGATTTTGTGGGGGGGCCCACACTGTTTTTTTTTTTTGTAATTTTTGCGTGGAGTTCCCCTTAAAATCTATGCCAGACCCGAAGGGCCTGGTATGGATTTGGGGGGGGGGGCCACACTGTTTTTTTTTTTTTTAATTTTTGCGTGGAGTTCCCCTTTAAAAACGATATGGACTGGGGGGAGGGGGACCCATGCCAATTTTTTCCTTGATTTTTCATCTGTATTGTCGAGGGCTGGCAATACAGCCATGAACAAATTTAAATAAAAATTTTTCCTTTGGAAATATCATTTTGCTGCATCACTGTTCTACACATCACACAGATGTGCCACTTTACAAGCAAACTAAGCGGACCACACAGGCACGATATTTAAAGGAATATTTCATTTTTATTGTTTCACTTTAAGCATTATTAAAATCACTGCTCCTGAAAAAAAAACATAGTTTTTAAAACTTTTTTTTGCATTGATACATGTCTCTTGGGGCAGGACCCAGGTCCCCAAACACTTTTTATGACAATAACTTGCATATAAGCCTTTAAAATGAGCACTTTTGATTTTTCATGTTCGTGTCCCATAGACTTTAATGGTGTTCACACGTTCGCTCGAACTTAACAATAGTTCCTGCTGCTACTCAAGTCCTTGTGTGAAGAGGAAGAGAGGGGAGAAGAGATTCCGCCATGTACACCGCTGAATTGACTGAGGACTCAGGGAACTGTTTAGGGAGGAGGGAAAGGACAGCAACATGTAACACGTTTTTTACCCTAACGCAGGGAATGTGTTAAGGTAAAAAAAAAAGTCTTTATAACCACTTTAACTATCGATTGAAATCCACTTCCCTGTGTGTAGCGTGCCAATTAAATGAATTGTTGACTATAGATCAAACTATTCATTTTGGAAGAGATTGTTTAGAAAAGAGATTGATCATTTACCGAAGTGTGTATGACCACCATAAGATTTTATTATCATTATTATTATTATTATTAAAACAATTGAATCTGCAAACAATCAAGTAACCATAATTTCCCTTTCAATAGATTTATGGTGGCAACACAAGCTTACATTTTTTTTTTCCAATCAATGTACGATTTGATCATAAAAATCAAATAGTCATAACTTCCCTTCAGATTGATTTAGACCCGACTTAGACTGGATCATAGGTGTGCGCAGCATTAGGGTGTGCACCCCAAAGCTCAAACACACATGAACGCCACCTGCTGCCACATGGAGGAGGCTCTGATGGTGGGAGACAGTTTATTGGGAGCATATTATGCTACACTCTACATACAAGTGTAGTGTGTTCCTATGATTGAACCTAGCCTTTAATATGATTGGGGCATTTACACTGGCTACTGGTGCCACACCTGCATAATGCTAATGCACATGGGGTGATTAGGGTATGATTAGGGTGTGCCCAGGCGCACCCAGCACACCCTGTGCGCACACCTATGGACTGGATTCAATCACACTGAGTCAATTGACCAAAAATCATTGACCATTTTGTATTGGTCAGCAGCACCAAGATGGATTTTTCATAAATACAATAGTCAATCTGATCATGAGATTGCATGGTGGAAACAGAGATTTGATCGATAACTTGCCATTGTAAGTTACAGTCCTATCTTAACTATTTATCAAAGTCCTCTTCCCTCGTGTGTGGTATATTGATCGAATGGGTTGTTGACTTTTGATCGATTGTTCCTATTAGAAAAGATCAATAGAAAAAAAATTGATCATTTATCAAAGTCTGTGTGGCCCCTAATAGACTCTGAATTTGATTCAATGAAACTGAGTAGACTACCCTGGGCAGAAAAGTATTAATCATGTTGCATCGATTGGCAGTGCTGATACTTTGTTCATGAATTTGAACTTGTTTCGATTGGTCAGATTGCATTGTAAAAAGAGAGAAGTGTTCGATAATCTGTGACTGTAAGGTTACTATCTTATCTTAAATATTGATCCTAATCAATATTAGGCGGCTGGTGGTTTTTGGGGGGGGGCAAGGCAAACAACCCCCCCAGTAGGTCGGTTGGTCGGCGGCACCCCCCACCCCAGCACTTACCCCATCAGTTGCAGGCGGGCGGGCTCCAATGGCCGGGTTGCAGGCTCTTATGGGTGGGTTGCGCCCTCCTATGGGCGGCGGGTTACGGCCTCCTATGGGCGGGTTGCGGGCTCCAACGGGCAACGGGTTGTGGCCTCCAATGGGCAGCAGCTCCTGTGTCCTCTCTGCATCATGGTGGCTTCTGCCATGTGGCTCCTCCCTCCTCCTCCTAGGCATCCAATAGGATCACCTGTCCTTTCAGCCAGTTGGGTGACCAGTGTCAAAACCCGCTTCCTGATTGGCCGGGAGGAGGATCAGTGTTACGACAGCGAATATTGATTCTCTCTTGTAACACACCTTGGCGGGCTCGGAGCCCTCTCTCTGCGACCCGAGCCCACCCTATATTGAAGCCTATTAGAGCCTCTGGCTCTAATCAATGCTTCAAAAAAACAGCCCCTCTTCATTGGCATCCATGCGGCGGTGTGTCCTGAAAGTGGCCGGACGCATGGATAGGGGAGGCGGCGATGGACAGGGTGGGTGCCCGTGCGCCCCATAATGGACACCATTACACTCAATTTGAATCAGATTTGATCAAATTGAGTCTATCGGCCAGGGTGAGAGATTATCAAACATTTTGACTCGACCGGCAGCTCTGCCATACTTTGTTCATAAATACGATCATATTTTCATCAATCAGATTAGGAGATTAAATGGTGGAGAGACGTTTACGATCGTAAGCTATGGCCATAAAACTTAACTAAAAATCAAAAGCCACTTCTCCAGGTTTGGCAACTCAATCAAATGGGTTGTTGACTATTGATCAATTACTCAAAGAGATCGGAAAAGAAACCGATTATTTATCAGTGTGTATGGTCACCATAAGAAGACAATATAGATTTACGTATGGTTAGAAAACCCATAGAAAAGTAAATGTTCCTTCTATATGAACTAAAGTTTTGATCCATTTAGTAACGATCGCCATGGCTCTGAATGCACAGCGACCTTTTCTTATAAACTGCATTGTTTTCATTCTATGTCTGCGCAGTAGAAGGGTCATTACCTTTTCTATGGGAACGTGCTGAAGAGGAAATCACCCAATATTGATTGCTAAGGCTAAAACTGGCCATACAAACATCAATCTGAGTGTTTCACACTGCTGTGGTGTGGTAATGTGCTTCATTTCATCCAGTGATGTGGTTGTGGTAATGCAGTTCATTCATTTTTAAAGCAACATTAAATTCTGATTTAAAAAAAAAAATGATTCAAGTATGTATTTTTAACATAAAAAGTCCCTTCTATTGTTCTCAGCCTCCTTCAAATCTCCAAATTCCTTTTTATTCTCTGCTGTGATCTGACTTGCTGTTAGAGGGTGGCTACGTTAGTTCTCTATGGTCCCTCTGTATGGAGGAATGTAGACCCCCTCTCGGATGTTGGAGTGTGGTCTATGGTGCGGGTGTCAAACTGGAGGCCCACCAGCTGTTGCGGAACTACAAGTCCCATGAGGCATTGTAAGGCTGACAATTACAAGCATTAATCCTACAGACAGAGGCATGCTGGGACTTGTAGTTCTGCAGGAGCTGGGGGGGGGGGGCACCAGTTTGACACCCCTGGCCTATGGGCATGTAGTGTGCATAGCGCAATAAACATGACTGCAACTAACTAATAGGTTTGGGAGCTCACAAGAAGGCACAGTAAGAAACTATTTCATAAAAAATAGAATACAGAGCCAAAAACGGCTTGCGGATTGCCTACTGCAGATTTACTGTAGCAGAGCGGTCCTGCTGCACTGGATTTTGTACGAATGTGATCCAGCACCTCCGAGCAGGGGGCACATGCACAGGCGGCCGCTGCCTCAGCTGTGCTGCTTTTTACTACAAGACAAGCCGGTCAGCGGCAATCATTTATAGCCAGGACCCGCCAATCGGCTGAGCAGATGACAGAAGAGAGCTCTGTGTAGGTAAACAACACAGGGCTCTCTACTGTCAGTAGCAATGTGCCGTTTTTTTTTTCTCCCTGCACAGCAGGGAGTAAAAACCTGCACATTGCATAGTAAGGCTTAAAGTGGATGTAAACCCGAAACATTTTTTTTATATCATACTGTAGAGTATAAGATTTCCTATCATTTGAGCCCAGTCTTGCCACAAAGAGTTAATCCATCTCTGAGCAATCCTTTTATTGTTCAGTGAGATAAATCTTGACAAACAGAGAAAAACGTTGTCCAATCCTCCCCCTTGCTGTGAGTGACAAGTGATTTACATATCTCATGCACTAGCCTAAGACATGCATTATTTTTTTAATTCCCTCCCACTCCTTTCTTCTGTTGCTCTGCCAGGATTGGCTGTTCCACACCTCAGCATAATTGGGTATGCTGAAGTCATGTGGTTACTTTCCTGTCTTTTCACTGGATGTTAGAGATCATAGCAGAAGTTCAGTGTTAGAAATACACAGGAGAAAATGCATATTGACAAGAGGTGGGCGGGGAGTCTACTGACATCACGACTCCACCCACCGAGCTCCAGACAACAGACCCACCCACAGAATCTGCAGTTTTTCGGGTCTCATAACAGACAGAGGGGAGACATTTGACAGGTAAAGATACGTGCAGGAGGCATGTATATCCTTATAGATAACCCCTATGGCAGTAGTTTAGAAAGGAGGACATTAGGTTTACATCCACTTTAATGTACGTGGGACGTTTTACAACCTCCCCTAAATGATTTAACTTGACAGATAGTAACCCACATTTATAAACGTCCGTTTTGCCACATTTACATGCCGCATTTAGCCACGTTTGCACTTAGAAAGGGTTTTTTTTTAAAATAGTCAATAATTAAAAACTCGGCTAAATGCGAGTTACTGCGTTTACAAGCTGTTTACAGGCATTTGGCATTTCAAATGCCTCCTAACATACGTCCTGAATGTATTTTTGAATGTTGTACGTCACCGCGTTCTTGACGTTCACAATTTTCAACCAACTTTGTTTGACCATGTGTATGCAAGACAAGTTTGAGCCAACATCCGTTGGAAAAAATCCGATGGATTTTGTTGTCGAAATGTCCAATCGTGTGTACAGGGCATTAGTGTCAGATTGCCCGCCGCACTATCGTAGTCCCGCTTTAAAGCGGAGTTCAACCTAGAAATGGAACTTCCGCTGATCCGATTGCTCCCCCCCTCCGGTGTCACATTTGGCACCTTTCAGGGGGGAGGGCAGAGCAGATACCTGTCTAATCCAGATATTTGCTCCCACTTCCCGCAAAAGAGTGTCGCAGAATCTGTGGCGAACTACGCCATGTCCGGCCCCTCCTCCGTCCCCCCCCCGCTGTATTCTGAGAGACACACAAAGGTCCCAGAAGACAGCAGGGACTATTGAGAACTAGCAGCGCGATGCGCGCATGCGCAGTAGGAAGCAGGCTGTGAAGCCGCAAGGCTTCACTTCCTGATCCCCTTACTGAAGATGCCGGCACCTCCACCTAGACCTGAGGGACGGGTCGACTTCGGGTGAGGACATCGCGGGCTCCTGGACAGGTAAGTGTCCTTATTTTAAAAGTCAGCAGCTGCAGTATTTGTTTTTTTTTTTTTGCAGGCGGAACGCCAATTTAAGTCACCATTAGTAGTATAAAAATATTCCATGATATATACCATAGTTTGTAGACGCTATAACTTTCACGCAAACCAATCAATATACACTTATTGGGATTTTTTTTTTACCAAAGACATGTAGCAGAATACATTTTGGCCAATTTTTTGGATATGTTTTATAGCAGAAAGTAAAAAATATATATTTTTTCCAAATTCTTGGTCTTTTTTCGTTTATGTCGCCAAAAGTAAAAAATATAAAAAAGTGATGATTAATTAAAATCAACAGAAAGCTCTATTTGTGCGAAAAAAATGCTAAAAATTTTGCTTGGGTACAGCGTTGTATGAAATTGCCAGGTAAAGTAGCACAGTGCTGAATAGCACAAAATGACCTGGTCATGAAGGAGGTAAATTCTTCCGGAGCTGAAGTAATGGATGTGTATGGTATTATTTTTAAAGAATAGGGAGATCATTTAGTGTTACTTTAAAGTCGACCAAAATATTTTAGTTGACTAAATTAATACTATTTTCGTCGACTAAAATACGACTAAAACTAAAACAATTCAGATGTTTAAAATAAGACTAAAACTAAAATGACATTTTAGTCAAAAGACTAAAATACGAGCAAAAGTAAAATGGCATTTTAGCCAAAAGATTGTGACTAAAAGTAAATTGAATTTATATCACAACAGCTAAATCTGTGTCTGTAGTGCACGCTCAAACCTTAATACTAGAAATAGTAAATGTGGTATTCGATTTCTACTCCAGGAGTATATAATGTTTGGCAGTTCTAAAGAAATAAAGCATTCAAATTTAACTAAACCCATTCGATTTTAGTCGACTAAAATGTACTGGAGATTTTAGTAAACTGAAATACGACTAAAACTAAAACAACTCAGATGACTAAAATACGACTAAAACTAAAATGGCATTTTAGTCAAAAGACTATAACTAAAACTGAATCAAAATTTGATGTCAAAATGAACACTGGTGGACAGAGGAACAGGCAGAACTTAGGCTTACCTTATCTCCCACCCCCTCCCCCCACGCTCTTCTCTGGTCTGTGGGCAGTACCTCAGCATCAGCATGTACTTTGTACACAGGGCTATTAACCCTGTATTCTCTTTGGAGGGCTGAGTGTGTGGCCACAGCTTATAGAGGAGGCTGCAGGGGACTGGTCACACCGCTGTAGAGACCCTGCTGGAGTACAGAATAAGGAAAATATTTCTTCTTATTCTGGCACTGCGCGACATAATGAGCATTTAAAGCGGGAGTCCGGCGACCAATCTTTTTTTTTTTTTTTTTAGGTCATTGAGACACTTTGCTAACCCCAAAATAATACTCACAGTTTGGGTGTAATATTTCCGCCTCTGTCTGTTTTCGTACTGAAGAATAACTTAAAAAATGTGATGCTGGCTGTTTCCATCTTGCTTGTGGGCACGTGAAGCCCACAAGCATTGATTTCCTGGATGCGGTAAATGCTGTTCATTCACAGCTTGTTCACAAGCATGATCATTGTTCCCGCACTGAATCTTGGGAAGCCTGACACTAAGCTCCCAGGAGACAGTGCGGTGCCGGGGAAAGGCAATAAACACGCCTACTCCCATGGGAGGAGAGACAGGAAGTGCCACAATAAAGTACAATATAAAGGTAATTACAGCGATAAAAAAAAATTTCATGTGACATTTGAACATCTATGCAATTAACTGAAGGGGGTAAGATTAAGTTAAAAATTTGAGTGGAACCCCGCTTTAACTCTTGCTGTGCAGAGGCCCCACTGCAAGGGTATATTTTTTCCGATTCCTGGAGTTGGTCTTTAAAATGTAACTAAACCCCAAAACAAAAATGCAAAATATTGCACACATTTTTAGTGCTGGTTCACACTAGACGCGGCACGACTTGCAGGTCGCCTCACCGAGGCGACCTGCACACGACTGCCGGGGCGACTTGCAAGACGACTTCTGTATAGAAGTCTATGCAAGTTGCCCCCAAAGTAGTACAGGAACCTTTCTTCTAAGTCGGAGCGACTTGCGTCGCTCCGATTAGAACGGTTCCATTGTACAGAACGGGAGGCGACTTGTCAGGCGGCTAGGTCGCCTGACAAGTCGCCCCCGTGTGAACCGAGCCTTAGATGTGGAGGCTGCATTTGTTTTCTTTTTTAGGGCTTGTTCACACCAGCTGGTGCATTGCAAGGCAGCAGCTGGTGTGGGTGCGATGGTGATGCACTAGACACAGCGGATCGCACTGTTCCCTTTTTTAACTATTTTGCCGACCAGCCCCTGGCAGGTTGGCACGGCTGCGCGAATCGCCGTCATTATACGTCGGCCACTTCACAAAGCTATAGGGGGCCTGACGCCGGAGCCGATGCGCGTGGCCACCAGCGATCGCTCCTCAGAGAGCCAGAACGGGGATCTGTCCATGTAAACAAACAGAGCCCCGTTCTGACAGGAAAGGACATTAATTTTGTTTGGGTACAATGACACATGACCGCGCAATTGTCAGTTAAAGCGACGCAGTGCCGTATCGCAAAAAATGACCTGGTCATTAAGGGGGCAAATCCTTCTGAT